>NC_063215.1:49331663-49634693 GCF_020740725.1 Corvus hawaiiensis | reverse complement strand
TATTTAACATTAATTAAGCAACACCAGGTTTTAGACTACAGAAATATAGACAAAGTGGAATAAACTTGTGATTTTATGTAGTTGAAGAAATGGTTATTCCAAGGAAGTCAGCATATTCATCAATTCGTACATGAAGGAGAAGCCTTCGGATAAAGCTCCTAGTTTGTTCTCATCTTACATTTGAAAAGGAACCTTTTAGACACGTAGTTTTAAAAAAGATTTTGGTTAACAGAATTAATAACAGCCAATCAGAATCACCTGAGTTACAAAAATAAACAGAAGTCATATTAAAAACCCTCAATCTGTAAGAACTTTTAAAAATTAGAGGTCAGTTCCTTTTATGAAACACAATATTTAACATCTGAAGTGACAACACAACAGTTTAGCTGTTGAAATCTAAAGTTTTGCACAGTAGAGATGCCATTTTGTTTTTGCTGAAGACAGAGGTTCATTATAGGTTTTATTACGGACAGCAGAATTAAGGTGTAGAGCCTTACCTTTGCTCTCAACTCACCCTAGCCTGTGTTTATGTATCAGATAAAAAAAGTAGGAAAATCTGACCAAAGACAGAGGCCAAAAATATTTGGTCGCTTTCCAATTCTAGCAACAAAAATCCATGGAGAAAAATTCCTGGAGGGAGTTGTAGATAGATGATTTTGACACTGCATAATCACTACTGCTTTATTTCCTACTTTCTCTTTGTAATTACTACCAGTTATGAATATTTAATATGAGCTTGTTTGGCTCTTTTCCTTTTACTTTCATCTTGCTACTTTCATCATCTTTCACAACATCTGAGAGATCAATGTAAGGCAATGGGATGGTTGGGGAATGTACCATATCGTTACCATATCACAGCAAACATAAATAATTGGGAGGACAGATCCACAGCTGGTGCCTGTGAACGGAGCTGACCCAATTTTGGTAGAAGCTGTCCAGTTACAGGCTGTCATGCAGAGACCTCTTGACATAGAGATTTCAGTAACATAAACTGAAGAGTGCCAGGCTTCTCTGCTGGGGTGCTTTGTCTCCTTTTCTGCCAAGTAAACACTGGAGCCTGGTTTGTCTCTTTTCAAGTGGGTGCCTCATCATCAGAGAAAGAGTCCTGCCTGTCTGTTGCATGGTTTTTGTCTGGCACTAGCTATAAAGCTGTGAAATAAGCCAGGGATAGTAGAGTAGGGCTCTGCTCTTTCTCCTCTGGTTATCTTTTGTGATAAATAATTGATCCTTCTACAGATGTTAGCCTGTAAATCCCAATGGGAAGGAAGCACCCCTGCTAGCCCAGGAAAAAATTCTGAAATGACACAGAGGCAGGATCAAAGTTAAAGTCACATCCTTTCCATTGGTGCTTCCTTATATTTAGCTTCGTTAACTGCAGAGGGTTTCTCTTTCAGGATGTGGGTTTTTTTCCCCCATGTTATTCAGCTACCATTACAGATTTTCCTCTTCCCAGCCTTCCTAATGCATTGCCTATGGTACATACAGAACACATGTAGATCATGGAGGGGTGTAAAGTGTGGCGTTGTAGTGCTGTGCCCAGCTTCCTGCTCTAGATCCAGCTCAAGAGCCTTGCACTGCCTAAAGGCCAAACAGATAATCTGGCTTTCTAGGAAGGGTAAGGCCATGCAGACTGGCCGCCACTACCATGGCACTTGGGCATGTTGCAGGTATTGTTTTAATGGCTACTATTTGCTGCTTTTACTCTGCTGTTTGTGTATGCTCAGAGATTTATGCTAATAAGAAAGTGGAATGTCACATTGAACCCTTTATGTATTGGGTTACTTTTTCTTTTAAAATAAAAAAGATGTCAATAAAATTTCATTTGCTTCAGAACCGGGTAAATATTATTTGCCACTAAGACTTAACTAGGGTCCAGAAACTCAGCAGTAACTCATTTTAGACCAAAGGGAAGCTGTTGAGAGCTAGTCAGATCCCTCTAGATTACAAGGGAAGCAAGCGAGTCTGTAATGTACAGAATTCCCAGGAAGACACAATTAAAAATCATAGTGTTCAGGAGCTACTTTATATGCTTTTGTTTTTAATAAAGCCCTTTGAGACCAGGAGTGGTGTAATATTCCTACTGCTTTTTGTATGTGTATGGTCTTCATGCTGCTCATTGTCAATCTACTGCACTTTCTTCTCAATTGTTTGCTGTTTAATGAGAAACTCAGGATTAGATGGAAGGTCACTTGCTTCTTTCCACAGATTCAGTACAAGCTCAGTTTCATTTATTTGATTTCCAGAAATGTAATTTCAGATGATTTTTGTGATATGGTGATATTACCATTCCTGTGAATGCATCATTTCTTCAAAACACAAGTTGTCTGTTTATAACTTACACTGGTTCACATTGTGACATTCACTCATCCCTGAGGATGGCAGAGCCATGACAAGCTTTACTGGCCTCACCCATGAGCTGACTTTGGTACAAACTGTCACTGACATTGATGTCACATCACCTGAGCTGTGAATGTGGGAGAGCTCACGTGAGGCACGTTTCCCCCTCTAGTGTTGTTCAGAGGAACTTGGTATGGATGGAACCATCAGCTGGGACAGGATTCTGGTGAAATTGGGGTTCAGCCCACCCCTGTGAACTTATGAAGCCAAGGACACAAAAATCCTCATGTCTTAAATCAGTGCAGTTACTGGCAGGTTTGTTCTGAAAATTTAAAAGAGGGCAAATATGCTCAAAGAGATGGGTTCTGTGCATTGTTGTCACGCCAATTTCACTTAGTCATATAATTTGTACCCTTTGTTGTACACATGTACCTCCCATCATTCTATATCACACAGTGAAAGAAAACCTACTGCATATGAAGTAATGAGAAGAGAGAATCATGTAAAATTAATGCTTTAATGATTGGACTTTTGCTTTGCTTTGCTTATGTTTGGGGGAAAAGCATGTGTGGAAAGCTCTTCTGTATCGTCAATTACTGCTGCTCCAGGCTATTTCTGCTGTTGTAGCAGTTCCGATAAACCTACAGAAGAGAACCGCTTTTCTGTTGACAGCATATTTGCTGGTATTTCTGCAGCAGTTCAGTAATGTCTTTATTGTGTAATGTTGTATTTTAATAGTCAATTAAAATTCCCATTGAATTCACAAAATGGACCTAAGGACTTCTGAAGACTATTTGGCTAAAAGTACACATGAGACTGTTCTGATAATCACTGCTACGACACTATTCAAACTTACTCAAAAGCCTTATCTTATCACAATAGGAAAAGTACTGAGGCAAAAGAAAACAGAAATACATTCCTTAATAAAGGAGTATTGTTGTTCAATTCAACTGTTGTTGAATTGAATCTCATTTCTCTGTCATGACTATGTCTCCTCTCTTTTCCCTCCAACACCGCCAGCAAGTCTCTTCTGCCTTTGTTCATTTTCCCAACTCCTTTCTGTGTTGCCTCTTTCTCATTTTTTTTGTTGCTGTTTTTTTCCTTTCGTTCTCATGTTCTCTACTAATAATAAATAATGCAGCGCCTTTGTGATGAGGATAGGAAGGTGATGAATAGTCCAGTAGTCAGGTTTCAGAGGCTTCACACAGGGTTTGTGTGAAGACTTCTTTTGTTTTGTTTTCTTTATGCCTTTCATAACAAATGTGTTTACAGCCTCCAGGTTAAAAGGAATGAAAGTAGCAAAGAATACCTAAGATAAACTCTGTATGAGTAAGTACACCACTAACGGGCAGCAAGGCTTGCAAACACGAGTCATTCCCACTCACTCATTGCTCACTTCTGCCATCCCCACAACGTTTTCTTCAGTCCCATGATACTTGAAAGGTTTCTTAACACCTCAGCTGCTGGAATCGCTTAGTGCATGAAGAACTATTCTTCCATTCAGCATTTCTCAGTTCTCTCAGCTTCATTAGAGGATATTTTGTTTCCAGACATCATCAGTAGATATCCTTTGACACTTTTAAGATGATTTCCTCAGGACCTTACCCCATACAAAGAGGTAACAAGCTTATGTAATGTAGTGCACTGCCGATGTGTTGTGGCATTGTGTTCATAATATTTAGCAACTCCTGCAATTGCTCCACAGAGGAAGCTTGTTTCAGCTTCCACAGTCAGACACTGCAAACAAGGCAAATGACAAAACTTGCGAAAAGCCGTAAATAGGAAGCTCACAATTCAAGATACAAACAAATCCATGGGGTTACTGCTTGAGAGAATAGTAATAATTTTAGCCTTTTGAAAAGACAAGGACAGACAACAACATTTCATTGCAAACAACATTTCAGTCTTCCTCATTCTATTGCCTCTGGCCTTTTAGTTCTCCACTGTAGTGTGCAAATAAAAGTGAATTGGCACTTTCACATGTACTTCTGTGAAATAACACATCTACAGATGTGTTATTAATGTGGGTTTTTCAAGGCACAAAAGGACTGTGATTAAATTATAGGTAAAAAAATACAGTGGGCATCTGCTTGCAGGTCATTCCTCCTATTGTTTACTGCAGATGGTGAAGAATCATTTTGAACAAAGGTGAACATTTGGAGAGCACACAAACAAGATTTTACAGGGAATAAAGTCTGGGGCATTATTGGCTGGGGAGGGTGAAAGGGGTAGATTTTAAAAATTGGAAAAGTAGTAAAACCCATGAGAATTGTCACAGAGTGAGGCAAGCGCTTGCTGGAGGCCGGTGCAGGGGTCAGTAGCAGAAGGACAACCAGCAAGAACTAAAGCTGGCATTTTCTATTTCAGCATTTCTTTGGAATTAAATCATTCATTCCACCTATTGAAGTATTTGCTTGTTCTTCCCTGGTGGGACCTTCACAAAGGTCTGGTGTACAGTCTGGTTTCAGCTGTAGGCTTAGAGCAAGGAGAAAAGACTGATGCCACATGGAGACCTGGTCCTTGTCTGCAGTGGCCTAGAGATGTTGCTATGTGCTCCTGTGTGCCTCTTGGCTCTCCCACACAGAGAGAAGAACACTACAGCATGCTTTTTACCTAGAAGCCTGAGCTCTCTGCCATGAAAAACAAGGGTACATGGAGAAATGACAGGCTTTTGTCCTGAAATGTAGCCAAGGTAAGCACCCAGGGACTAGGGTAGCCTATTTCAGCACTCACTTCTCTTGTTTTCATATGTTATATCACAGTATTTAGTTCATGATTACATACTGGTTTTTTCAGACCTCTGCTTCGTTCACTGCACAAGGAGGGACTATGCACTGAGAACAAACCAGCAACACACAGAAAAAATATGTTAATCTCTGTAGGATGCCAGTCTTGTATAGTAAAAATGGAAGTCATGTCAGTTAAGGCACAAAAATGCACAAAGAAAAAATTAAAGCACCTGAGAATTCAAAAGTGGATATAGCAATTTTAGCAGTTACTGCCCACCAGCTGTTCATTACTATGCTTTAGCTGGAGGTTTCTGCCTTCACAGCTGAGTTATATTCACAGTTAGCATCTTAAAACAAGCCCACTGGCTTTGTGCTGAAGCTGACTCAATCTCTTGGTGAGGTCACTAAAACAAGGTAGTTGTGGATGTTGTAAGAGCAAGGGAGGGCAACTTCTTGAATTGCTTCAACTCTATCTCAGAGAAGACATACCTAGAGAGAAAACTCTGCCTTGGGTTTCTCTTGGCCTCTGCCACAGGCTTCCTGGAAATCATGGGCACATGACTAAAATTTTTTCACTGTTGTCCCCTAAATGCATTTTACTCCCAATTCATTCCATTTGGCTAAGCAAAAGGAAATATTTGGGGCCTATTGGCAGAAAAAGTGAAAAACTCTCAACTGCAGTTAAAGGTCCTGGGTAGCCTTCCCCCAAGCATGCCAGCAGACAGGGGTCAGGTTAAAGGCTTCTTGGACTGACTTTCAAGTTCACTGTTACATTTGGCAATTGAGCACCTGTTGGTCAGTTCCCTGTCTTGTGGGGCGACACTAGCAATACTCTCATCTCACACAGGCATTGTTGAGATACATTTTTTAAGCTTTAAAAAGAACTTCACTGCAGAAAGTCTTCATTTAAGGAAGCTGTCATTCCTATTAGAGGTAGAAAGTGAAATTCAGCCCATCTGTTGTGTACCGCTGTCCGATTTCAGCTTTTTCTCTCATACTTGTAAAATTCTTGAATGTGACAAAAAATATGACAATTTTTTTCAAAGTTGCTCTTCAGAGCATGTGGCAAATAATTCTTGGATATCCTTTTCACGCTTTCAATGTGTGAGTGAAAGGATGTATGAAGAGACTTGTCTGCCTTTTCTTTCCTTTTCTTTTTCTTCATTCAAGCGTGTAATGCCTCCTTTCCCAATATTACCCAGCGCCTTTCTGCGTGTGCCCTGTTGTCTGCATTGGTTACCTTTACTCTGTCAACTCAAAGTAGTGTTGATTAGAATGCTGATATGGTTGCTAACAAGCTGTATCTAATGTGTTGATTTCAGTCCATGAGACAAGTTTTCTTGGTATTACTTAAGTTGATAACGTAATAAAAGGCATGGTTGCTTTATGTTTTGGAAATTTACCTTACATCATCTCTAGATGTAAGAATTGTTTACATTCCCATGATCCGATCATCAAACAATGAACCAAGCAAGACCCACAAGCTCAGTTATCTTCTTGGGTGCTGCTTAATAGTGACACTGCATTTGTGATGAAGAAACAGCAGTTTGAAATATCCCCTACTGATAGCGCCAGAAGAAAGATGGAAAATGTCCAAAACTCTCTCATTTTAAAAACATTGCTGAATTCTTTGTGAATATATGAATATACATATCTTGCTTATTTGAGCAATGAGATTATTTTTTTCCTCACTTGACTGTATTTTCCACTTGTAGTACATATTGGTTCAGAAAGAGATAAAAGCTTGCCTCGTATCAAGGACGGTGAGAGGTGGGAAGTTCAGTTTTATGTGTATTAAAATTAGGAATTTATATTTTTTATCTACATTCTATTTTGCAAATAAGGGGGAAATTGGAGAAAGCATACACTCCATATTAAATATGACTGAATTGTCACTGTGATGGAATTGTTCCAGAATTGAACTATACTGCTTAGAAACATCAGGACACTGATTAGAAAACAGAGTAACTAAAATCAAAAGGCCTGGTTTCTTCAAGAATTGCAGCCCCTTTTGTGTGAATAGAAACAGAACAATCTAGGAAATGTGCTTTTGCATGTGGTCACACATGGAGTGGTCACACACTATACCGCTCTTTATTTTACGTGCCATTCTGTATCTTTTCTTCTGATGTTGGTGGACAAACCATAGAGATACCTCAGGCTTTGGGAAGGAAAAGTTAGCCTCTCAGGTCCTGCTGCCACCTTCCAACAAGCAGCCAAGGAGGCAGGTACCCACCAGAGCAGTGTCTGATCTGGCCTTACCCCTGCCAGCGACTTCTTTTCAACCTTTGTCATTGCTCGGAAAGGACAATCATAACCAAAATTACAGAAGGACTTAGAAGGAAATAAGTTTGAAGGCGATGATTGATTCATCGATGGATGAATGGAGAAAGGCTTCCTCTTTTTCCTCCACTGCTGAGTTGTCAATCAGACAAAACAAATTAGAAAATGAAAGTTATGGCCCAGGTGAAGCCAAGAGAAGGCAGTACATTAGAAAAGCCCCCAGCTGCAAACCCAGGTGAACTGGATGCAAACTTAACAATATTATTATTGCTCAGTGAGGAGGATTTCTTGGGGAAAAAAGGCAATAAGCACAGAAATATCCTTGGGCAAGTGCTAGATTCTCTAGTGTGACCTGAAAAAACTCTGCTTTATTGTGAGCCATAACAAGGAGCTGAGCCTATAAGACTTGTAATAGTAACAAAAATGCAATTTATGCAAAATGGGGGCAATCCTCATCTCATAGTATCTAGAGAATAGACAGTTTTATAGGTGATTAATTTAAAAAGAAAAAAGGACAAAAGAGAAAAAGGTTGGCATAAGTTATTTAAAAGCTTTCTAGTACACTGCGACTGGGAAAGTATTAAGAAAACTAGAAAGGGTACGGCACTTGAGGAAAAGGCAAGGCATTGTGGGAATATGGTATGAAATAAAGCAAGATTCATTAATGTAATTATTGCAGAGACACTGTAGTAATACAGTAGTTAAACATTATGCCATGATTCCCCAAAATAAACCTTCATGAAGACAAGTCTTTATCTTTTCTACTTGGTGCTTTTACTGAAATTGTAATAACTCTAAACATACAAAGAAATTAATAACTATTTCTAAAATGCTGTAGCACTGTTCTGGGTTTGTTTTGTCTTGAGTTTGTTGTCTTTTTTTTTTTTTAATTCATAACGTCTTCAAAATGATTTAATCTAGGCATTGCAAGCATAGCCACTCTGAACAGAATTGCATACTGCTACCTTTATGAGTATTAATCAAAATTGAAAGACATATAGCTTTAGACTTTGGAAAGTAGTCAGTAATTCACACTGAGTGGTCCTTTTAACATGCATAGAAAGAAAACACAAAGTATTAAATCAGCACTTAATATCAGATTTCTTTAAGTGTGTAAACTTAGCTACCTGACATCATGAATCAAATTTGGTATATTAGGTTATAAATATTTGTATTTCTTTTTAAAGTAATAAACAGCCATGTTTGCTGTTACTATACAAAATATTAATTATGGTAGAGACTTTCAAAAGAACGAAAGGAAAATGGACACCCTGGGTTAAATCAGCCTAGTTATGAAAGCTAGAAACAATAAAAGATTTTGAATGGATTTCAGAAAGTAGTCATGGGAAGTTCCACACCAATGTTTTTTTAAGAAAGGATGTCCACATTCATATTTCCACTTCTGAGGTGCCAAATGTCTTTTATCACTTGCTGGTTTTTCAGTTTTTAAAATTCTTTATCCATTTGTTATGTTTCTGCAGAGACACCAAAGGATTTTGGCCTTAGGGAATTTAAAAATTTCCTCTAATCAGGAGGAAACACCAATCACTATTATTACTTTGCTGTAGCCACAATACAGTCAGCAAACTCTTAAAAACACTAAAATTAGAAAAGTAGACCTTTAAGTCTGAAATAAAGCAGTATCTTTCAAACTTATTATTAAGATCAGGCCTAATTGATACACACTGGTTATTGGTATGGATCTCGTTAACTCTAAATCATTTTCTTAGCTTTGGTTTCTCAGTCCCAGGGGCATGGAGGTACCTGTCCATGTCATGAGCCAGATCCCTAATCCAGGGCTGTGGCTGAGACTTTGCACCAACCCCCATATGTTTGGTGTTTCTTTCTGTTTTGCTTAAGCAAAAGTGGTATAAAGTGTGTGGTGTGAAGGGGAGAGGAAAATGGTGTGAAAAACACCTGCAGGTATAGAGGTAAAAGTCTGCTGCCCTCAGCTCTACATCAGGATGTGGAAGTAGCTTTGGCCCCTGTAACAGTAGTGACTGGAGGATCATCTGCTGTATTTCAGCACTGAGAAAACAACTGCCATATTTTAACTAATCCCTCAGATTTATGCCTGATTAGCAAAACGTTGTTGATGATTAAATACTTTCAGAATACGTATGTAATCAACTTCTCACCCAAATTTTATAGTTTGCAGAGAGAAAGTGGTAATTGGATAATGTTAGAAATGTTCCTTCAAAACACTGCTATCATGAATTAAATAGTAGCAGCTTTTTTAAAGCCTGCTCCTGTTTTAAAGGCACTTTTTTTTTTTTTAATTCCAAAATATTTATTCCAGATTTCAGTTTTAGAACAAGAGCAAATTATTTCTGCAACTAAGTAGTTTGTCATTTCCTTTATTATTCCATCTCTGTCACTATATTGTCCTTGAAACTATTTTCTGTCAGTGTCAAACACTATAGCCTTAGGACAGAAATGAAAGTGAGATAATATATCTCAATGAGCTTTTCTGGTGAAATGTTTTTAAAAGTTTTCAAATGCAGCCATTTGGATTTAAGCAGAAGATGAAAGAACAATGAAACTAGGAGATTAAAGGAACAAAAGCAATTATTTTAAATGTTATTATTCTAACATTCCAGTATTAATCTTTGAACACCATTATAATTGTACCAAATGATTTATATAAGTAACAGAAAAATTATTTTATGTTGCTTCTTCTATTCCTCTGTGAAGAATAAAGTCTTCTATCAGTACCTTTTCTCATAATTAGGATTCCAAAAATGTGTCACTGTGACATTTTTCTAAATATTATCTTAATAAAAGGCTTAACTTTAATGTTTCATAAGATTATCCAACCAGTTCCTAAAACCACACAATACATTCATTTCAGAAACCAATGTAAGTTCAATGTGTGCTGTTTTTCCATTTCAAAGATAACTTAAGTAAAACAAGAAAATACAAAAAGTAAGACTTTCGTTGTTGTCATAGTGTGGGAGGAAGAGTGAGGGGCAGAGGTTAGAATATTTATGCTTTCATTGTATTATTGCAATGTGTGTTTTAGGATTTATAATTTGTTTCTCATATGCTAGCATTTTAAGAGATTTTTTTTTTTTTTAAATTCTGTTTAGCCACTATTACATTTTCTAGACTGGAATTCTTGTCATTGAAGCCTTGAATTTCCACAGACTGACATCCTTAGAGGTAGATTGACTGCCTGACTCAGGGAAGCCACATCTTGCATTTCAGGAAATGTGATTCAGGCATCCTTGCATTGGTCTGAGAGTTGCAATGTTTTCCTTACACAAAATTACTCTTACATATTTGTTTGTCTTTTTATTTTCTCCTTCCTTAGAACTAGCTACTTCATCAACACTTTGCAAAAAAGCAAATAATCATATTTTCTCCTTCAAAGAGACACAAAGAAGGACTGGTTCAATAAAGTCAGTGAGGATATTCAGAGGTTTTACTGCTTTAAGTCACTTCAAGTTAGCCATGGCCTCTCTTCATCACTGTTTTTATAGCATTGCTGATGAGCCAGAAATTAATGAGCGAGAAATGGTTCACATAAGATTGGCACATTTTTGTGTAGGAGCTGAGAGCACAAGTCCTCATCTCCACCCCTGGGACACAGCAGTCATTTTGTGCAAACGGGATGGAAGACCCCATTTATTTTGTTGATCTTATCACAATGCATTTTCCTCATCCAAATGAAAGTTTTCTATGCAGTGCTTCTCTTAAATTACCACTTCAGCCACTTAACAATTTCCCTACCAGTGGCCGCTATCACTACAGAACAAGAACTCTGGTGGGTTTCAGTCTTTTCCTGAAGAATACTGGTTGGTTAACGTGAAACAGCAGAAAGCAGTTCAGCTTACCTGCTCTTCTACAGGTCACACATGGAGGGATATTATATGAGTGTGTGTGCATGCATGCATGTATGTTCATCCCTTTAAAACTGGGGAAATTCCAGTGGTGCTCAAAATTTTTCAGTCAGAGCTGGTTTACTTGCCTTACAGAAACACATGGACACACAAACACCCACATCTACCTTTATATAATTACATGCATTTCCATAGTCATGTACAGACATGTATTTTTTAACATATTCACAAAAAAAATTTAACTACAAGTGGCTATGTTTAAAATTGCAAATAATTGCCATATTAGTAAAGTGATTGAAAAAACCTAAAATGTGGTCTTGAAAGGAACTACCTGATGTTTTACATTATGTAGGCATGCCTTTTTCAACATTTCTTTACTGTCAAAATATTGCATAAACCATAAAATCATAGAATGGTTTGGGTTGGAAGGAACCTTAAATACTAACTAGTTCCAAGTGCCCTGCCATGAGCAGGGGCACTGGCATGAATCATGAATGTTTTCATATCAAAACCCCACACAGAGGGGTGTGTCTCATACTGAATCACATGGAAATAAAATATTTCTCATACAGGAACATGTAAATGCTAGCTAGTGTTTCTTAAATGCTTTTCCTAGTTAAACGAGAAGTAGTTATACCAGCTTTATCAATAAACATGCTTTAAAGAGGAAAAAAAAAATCAGACAAAGGAATCTTTTTGGAAGTGCCTAGTAAATGTGGATAGCTCAGTATCTGGGCATCCCACTGGCGAGACGCTGTCTTTTAGGGACACCGGCAACTTGTACCTGACCTCAGCCGTACTGAGGATGCTTTGTGTCGCCGGGAGGAACAAGGGAGAGGCCACGAAACAGAAATGTGCTTATAAGAGGTTTAGAAAGTGCCAGCAGATGGCATGCACGAGTCCTCAGCAGTAGGGCTGGCATGGTGGGGGGAGGAGAGCTTTGAAGCAACAAAACTTTCTTGAGTACCCCAGATGACTTACAGTGAACAGCTTTTGAACATGACTATAAACATCAAGATTTCTGAAGAGGTTATGCTAGGTAAGGAAAAAGCAAAAGAAGCCCAAACTAATGAATATATTTAGGAAAGGATTTGTCTGAGTCATTAAAAAAATATATCTCTGTAATACGCAGAAAACTCAGTTCCTATTACAGATACAGATTAAGGATTCTATTTGTAAGCATTTTTTGATCTGCACACTTGTCTTTGCTGTGGTTTTATAAAAACACATTAAAAACATCAGCATTGCAAAAAAAAAGTTTAAAAGGAACTCGTCTTCTGAAAGAAGTTTGTTTCATTGATGTTTGAGTTTGTACAGAAGAAGTAATAGAAACTGCATTTCTGATCACTGGAAAATGGATTCCTTTCAAAGGCACCAACTGTCCTGACAGTGCAATGCGATGTCTTGCTCTCTCTCACTGCCAGACTCAGCTACAGAAACAGCATAATTATATGAGTAGCAACAATTCCCCTTATCTAATATGAACACTTGCTACTGTTAAATGCATTTCAATGTGCTAAAAAAGAAACAGAATTAAAACTTATGCTGAGTTTGTTGGGTCATTTAATCCAAGGGAGGTTGTTTTCCTATTGGGTTTGTAGTGGATTGTTTTGTTTGTTTTGTTGGGTCTTTTTAATTCTACACATTTCATAATGTGCCAGCCAGCCCAGGTGTAGGTGATGATGGCAGACCCAGGAGATCCTGCTGCCCAGGACATGCCTCCTGGACTCCTCTGGGCACTCTTTGCTTCCCTGAAAGTGAAATTTCTGTTCTGCCTGACTCCTTGTGCTGCCGCCATTACCATGACCTTTTGACTGTGGCATTTGAGAACTAATTTTTTCAAATAAATTCAGCAGAAAATTCTCCATTTCTGTCTTTCACTGTCCCATAAATAGGTTTCCCAAGTGTAGACATTACCAGCAAATCAGTCCAGATATCCTCATGCTATTCGTAAAGACAATCAACTAACAGTCCAAAATTCCTGATCTTTATAAAGCTTATTAACATCAATGAAGGTTCTTCTAGAGAAAACTCTGAATGGTATATGAGGCAACTAGAATAACCATTTTCTAAATGACCAAATCCATGAAACTTTATGGATATTCAAGTCACAAAAGTGAAGTAGTCGTAATGATATTAATAATTAGTGGACTTTTGATATTAAAATAGCTAGCTGGTTCAGTATGACTCCAGTCACTTCCAAAGCATCTCACAGAATCACTGAAACAACAAAGACCTCTGGAGAAGATAAAAAAGAAATTTATTTGAGTCAGAGTAGGGGGAACTGGAGGAAATACAGGTAAGAATGATGAATCAAAATTTGTTGTATATTGAACAACCTAATTACAGTTATTATGGTTTTTGTCATTGCAGAGTTGATGAATATTTTCTGGACCAAATGGAAATTTCCATCCCACAGTCATTGTAGTTGTCTAATATTGCTGTACGTTAGTGTCTTAGCGGACCGTGCTAGTATCAAATCTAAACAGATTACTGTAGACAATCACCAGCCAAAAACAACAAAGAGGCCAGATTACATCTAGGCCTTTTGATCATCAAAGCTTTAATATGCTTTATACGCCATTTCATAAATTATGGATGTGAAATGGTTGTGGCAATAACATCAAGGCTTACATATTGTTGTAGTAATTATTTCAAAATTAAATATAAGTAAACATATTTAAAATTAATGTATTTATTATATATAATGCCCAATGAGCCAAACACAAAGAAATAGCTAGGGGGAGATTTTTCATCTGTAGGTCACTTGTATCCTATTTGTAATGATTTCTTTCCTGCAGTAAAGAGAAAAGCTAAAACAATTTCATGAAAGTGTCATCTAGTAAAATATAACCCTTTCTTTGGAATTATTTCTAATTTGTTGCAGAACTTCAGAAGGAAATATAACAGCACCAGGATTTATTTTTCCCTTTTTGCTTCACACATGCTGATTTACATATTTTGCTGCTCTTGTTGAAATCGCGTACCATCTTCTGTGAAGAGACTTCATTGCAGCAATGATACCAACAGTTCAAATTAGAATACATAAAATTCCTTTTTATTTCATATTATCACGAAATAGGCATCCTTGTCTCTATAAATAAGTAAAAGACATCAAGTTTTGAACACTCATTTTATTATCTGTACCTGGACTTTTAAAGAAAAATAAGAAAATAGAGTTCAGTTTTTAATGCCCTGCCAAAGAAATCCGGGTGAAGGTTCAATGAAGTTAATCATTCTTTCTGCAATAATGAGGAATTAATACTTAAATCATCTATATTTGATACACTTTATATTCAGCAATGTCAATTAAATGTTAAAACTGGAAGAATTATGGGACCTCTCAAGCTAATATTGATCTAATATCTTCAGCTCAATGACAGTGTCAATTACTTTATATATATATATATAATACGAGAAGTACTCATGCTGTTAGAAACTGTGCAAGACAGATTCTCCTTGCAAAATAAAAAAAAAAAAAAAAAAAAAAAGCCCGATTTCTTTCCATTGTAGCTGAATCAGGTTTTAACACAAAACATTTACAGGCTTTTGTTATGTAAAATTAAGAAACAGCTTACCTGTGCAAACTTTAGACTATTTAAGAAAATTCATTTAAGTGTTATTTAAAAATCCACTATAATTTTCTTTCTGTTTTTTGTGGTTGGAACTATCATTGCCTTCCCAGTTGTTTCCTTTTTAGGATACTGTAACTTAGCTGTCACCAGCAGACCAATGTCTGCGTTGTTCCATTCAAACTCACCCCCTGAAAATGTTTATGCTTGTTATTCCTTCTCTCAGTCCTTGCAGAAAAGTGAAAGAAACACAGTATTTTTCTCACTGTTTACACTGTGCAATTTTATCTCTTCATTAAATACATCCTTACTATTTTATGACAGGCCTTTGCCAAACAAAATTACCTTTGGGTGTAGATCACACCCCAGTTTATCCCTGGGTGGTGTTAGGGAATAGTCAGGCAGTGGGGCAGTAAACTCACACAGAGCGCTTCAGCTCCCCATATCTAAAGCTACACTGTAGGACTCTTGATGAAACCTGGGTCAGTGCAGCACAGGTAAAAGACGTACCAAGTGACTGCCAGAGCATCCCACTACTGCACTGGAGGTGTTTGTCTCCTGCTTTCTCAGCACCTTCCTGAATGCTCCACAAGGCAGGTCAGCTATTGCTCAGAGAGTGCCCAGCCTGTTATGCATACCAGAAAAAATCTGTAGCAGACCAGCTGCAGAAAACAGGGGTTTAATATCCAGATGTGCATTACAACAAAGCAAAAACGTGTTGATTGACCCCAGGCTGTTCCCTCGGGGCCAAGAAAGTTCTCAACATTTTCTTATGAACGCTCTGAGAGTAGTGTCTAAAATAATCCTCTGGGCTGCAGCTGCTTTGAATTGAACACACATTTATTAGTAAAATACTTGTAATAGTAATGTCAAGCCTGAACCAAAGGACGGTTCAACTGAATCTTTTTCTACAAACCCAAATGGAATCTCAATCTTCCTCAACAAAAATCAGAACAGAAACAGAAATGTTGGAATATGACAAATTTTTCACTGTGAAGGTCTGAAGAGTTTTCCATTGTAGGAGTGATTGGTGCAGTGGAGATGTGCCTTCATAACTCTGTGATGCTCTGGAGGATCTGTAGGGGTTTCTCACAGTGGTTCACAGAGTACCCTAACTATTATTCCCAGTGGTCCTTTATATCAATTTCTGACTTCTGTTGAGTTTCAATGTGCTCTGGGAGTGACTCCAGAGCTGATGTGTCTACACCTTGGCTAAAACTTCTTCCTTCATGCCTGTCATTTGGCACCTTCATTTGGTTCAAAATGTTGCATTTTTTTATGAGAACCTCTGAAGGGCAACACCCAGTCTGTCTTCACACCCTGGAAAATGATTGAAAGAAACCACACATCAGTCTCTGAGATCCTTATGGACATTTAAAGATGTTATGCATGTGGTGCCTTTTTCTAGTCTTAAAATCAAGAATCAAACACTGTCAGAAGGGAAAAAGGGATTTTTCCTTTGTATTTATTTTAAGGATCCTTAGGTGCACTAAGTCCAGGTTGAATGCTTCCCAATGCACACTGCAATGCACACCCACAATAGATCAAGTATAACATTATAGGTTTTACTAATTAGCATATCTATCTAAGATTCCCCAATGAGAGGCTCGAGTGAGCCCCCCTCCCCAAGGAACCTTCCCCTGGATGGTTCTATCTCAGTTTACAGAATGTGTTCTGGAGAGGACCTTGGTGTCTGGGGCATTCTGATCCTTAACTACGAAGCTTCTAAGATGTTTCGTCTCTCAGCTTGACAAATAAGTCTAAGAATGTAGGCTAAAAAAAAAAAAGAATACAGAAGTTATAAAAAGGTATAAAAGGGTTATAAAAGAAAAGGCAAAAAATCATCATGGCATCACATGGAAATGTGGGCCCCTCTTGAAGTAAGGGGCTGTGCTGTCCCTTCTGCCTCATGTGCGGGAACATGCTGGATCTGTCTGACAGCAGGATGAAAGAAGGCGGCTCATCCTTTTTGCCTGTTCACTGGCAATATGGGGGACATATGGAACTGGCTTTGTGTTTCTGCTATCACTGACTCTCCTGTACACAGATGTGCATGTTTCTTTTAAAACCCCACAGGTCTTGTCTCCTGGTGATGCATTACCCTCTATTTTATCAGTACAGGGAAGAACAGTTCTACCCAATATGAAAATGCCAAGGCACTGAGAAATGTCACAAACAGGAGACCTTTCTCTATAGGACATATTCTAAAATTTTTTCCCAAAACATAGCAGGGCAACAAGAACAGAAGATGCCTCACAAAATACAGTAAAGCAGAGCATACATGTGATGACACCTTTAAAAGGACAACTTTGCTACTTAAACACTGAAGTCCTTAAAATCTCAGGTAATAAGTATTGCTGCAAGGATCCAACTCTGTGTATTCCTACTAAGAGCCACAGCAATACCTTCTACTGCCAATTGCTAGTCAGCCAGACAAGTTGTCTCTCACCTTTCCCTCTGTCCTCCTGTATGGGTTAGGAGGAAACAAGAATTACTGCAGCTGGTCATTGCCTTCAGTCTTCTAATGACCTTTTAGTTCCTTTGAAAGACAGCTGCTGCATATGTTCCAATATTATGTTGAGATTGATAATTATGTCTTACTGTTGGAAAGAAAATCACGAGTAAATATGTTAAATGCTGAATGAATTTAACATGTCATATACAGCCCTACAAAAATTATCTCCTGGGAGATTCCCCTGTGAAAAAACTATCCTGGGAGATGTGATACAACAATAAGCATTAGTGAAGAAACCTAACAGCTCTTAGACAAGAGATTAAGAGTTAAGTCTTCATTAAGGAGTGAGGGATCCTGGCTATATTGAATAATGTCCTTGTTACCTTGAAGAAAATAATATCATTGTAATCACTGCAGGTGAGGGAATGGACTTGCTTGGACATAAACTTTTCTCTAGCTGATGACTCAGATGATAACTTGAAGGTTTGCTGATGACTGGCAAGAGCCTGCCCTGAACTCAGGGAGTAACATACAACTAATAAATTATTTGATTTTGTCGTCCATTGGTATTCTAGGCTCAAGCCCATACACCAAGGATCAGGTTTCTTTAATCTAATTAAGGAAGGATTTAATAGATTTCTTTTCTTTCTAGTATGCTACAGAAGTCGCTGTTTTAAAGCAAACATTTCCTAATATTCATTTATTTCCTCATTAGGTTGTAAATAAGAGGAACTGTTGTGCTGGAGTTCATAGTGAGAAGTGCCTCCTGAAAGCAATGTCTCAGGTACTGAGTGGTAGCTACTCTGTGCACCAGGGATTCAGCAACAAAGTCATCATTTTTCTTAAAAATTACTATAAGAGGGTTCAAGGCTTCTCAAAACCCAGTTTCTAGAGAATAACTGATAATTCAATACAATCCAAAGGGGGTTGTTCATCTATAATATAAAACCCAAAGAAAATGATGCTACCTTCAGTTACAAAGAAGTGTAGTCTTGACAAAATGACAAAGTAGAGGATGCTATGATCAACAAAGACAACCTACATACTCATTTTGATTTTTTTTTTGGTTTTTTTGTACAGACCAAACCAAAATAGTGAAGGAAAGGATGGAAATAATGATTTATAATTCTAGTGATCATGGTACCGTATTTTTCACCTATAAAATTAAATCACATATATTTGTTCCTTACAAATAACTCAGACCCCATCGCTATGGCAAACAAAGTATTTTTCATGGCAGACCAGCAATCTTACTTTCTGCTAGCACATGTAAGTTAGTATCTCCTCAGTTAAATTTTTTTTAGCTGAGTGAGTAATACATGAGGTATTTAAAGTGCATCAAGTGCTACCAAATCTGTAGTGATAGTCTGTGACAGTGATAATGTCTTCTACCAAGTCTTCTATAGCACATTACCCAAAATACTGCCTTAATCTATGGAATATATATTTGTGTTCTTTTATTGTGCTGTTTTGCTTACTATGTCTTAGTGGAAATAGAGCACATAAATCCATCTCTGACATTACCTGTTTAATGAGTTTATAATCTAGACACTCAGAAATGGATTTATGATCCTGTCGTGGATTTTTATCCTATTTTCCTTAAGTGAAGCCTCTTACATGGGTAACAGGGGTATCTCACTTCAGCTTCTTCATAGAAAGTGCGGGTGAGTCTTTTCAGGAGTAGCACCAAGCGCAGTGTGGCTGACCAGATGTATGTCATGCATGCCATTTCCCATGGAAGGGTGTGGCTGCTCAGGCAAAACTCAGTACAGTTCACCTCCTTTTGCAGCAAATTTTTCCCCTTACCATTTTATCAGTCCTGAAAAATCTTGTCTAGCTGGTCTCGTTTTCATTGCCTTTATTACAAAATTCTGCCCAATCTTCATTTGCATTTGCCATATCCTACCTAATACCTCGTGCGTTCCTTGCCACAGACTGACCCTTCTATCAGATCTTGCCTTTCCACTGGAGATGTTACAGTGTTCCAGATGGGGCTTTTGTTAGTTCTTGTGTCAAACTATGCTGAGAATTTACTGCTTCATTGATAGTCTCTTCTTTACATGTATCTTGCACATTAGCTCACTAATTCATGGATATCAGAAACACGTACATCAGCCCTGCAGGAAGTTTTGGGTTCTCCCAAACACTGTGTTGCCCTGCATCATTCTTCTCACACCATTAAGTGTATTGAATTTCTTTTATGCCTGAAAGCTGGTGTATTCCTTCTAGCTATATCAGCTGGTTAAAAAAGAAATCTTACACTCCCTAAAAGCCTCCTCTAGTCTTTAATCAGCAATGTTAACTATGCCAGGGATTGTTTGGATGAACCTTTTAAATGTAAAAGCTTCAGGAAGACATATGTACCAAACTTATTTAAATAGGGCCTTCATTTTTGCAGTTTACAAGTTGTGTATCTTTCCCTGCCTCTGAGACTAGCATTTTTCTTCCTATTTTTAGTGATAGTTTTGGAGAAGGAAGAGCCTTCAAAATGTCCATAATATTTTAACTTCTTCCTGTAGTCAGAGTAATGAGTGCTGGAAGAGATAAATTCCAGCAGAAGTGATCATTTTTATCAGTGGTGCAATTTCATCTCTCCTACACACATTGGATTTTTTTTTCCTGACATTTTCTCACTCTATCTTTTAATGTCCCATTATCTTTATCAGAAATTCCATGTTTTTCAGTGTAATATATTAACTGCTGCAGAAAGAAAAAAATGTATATTCCATTATATTACAAATTCGTCCCCTTTCACTCTCAGGGAATATAATTTTCATAACTTTTCAACACTTTCAACCTACAAGTATGCTAAGTGTATTTTGTTTGGGAGGTTTCTTATATATTTATTTATTTTTTAAATTTAAAAAAAAAGAGGAGAGAGGGAAATGCTGCTTCATGCAATATGGCCTGTGAAGCTGAACTGTTGTCATAGCTGGTATCTCATTTTAACTTTGCAGGTCTTGATGAAAAAGGATCTGAGTTCAGGCAGTTATTGAGCGTATGCTCCAGTGACTGCCAGATTGATGCTTCTGTCATACAAGAATGTGACAATAGTTGCTATGGGTTTCCTGATTCGGTTAATTAGATTTTTCTCTGTATAATTAGCACATCTTTAGACTGAACTTCAAACTATGTCACCAATTTATTTTAAAATTAGAGGAAGTGTTGGAAAGGATTTTATTCCTCTCATTTCTTGTCAATGTTTCTGCTAAGACCCACTAGGAATATCACAGAGCAAAATTGTTAAGAGGTCAGTATGTGATGTGGAAACGGGCTGTTTGACCTAGTTTTGGCTGTGGCTCAGACATCTGAGCTCACTGAAGAGAGGCTGTGAGGAAAATCTCTCTTTGTTTCATTTCTCAGGATTCAGGTGAAGCTAGTGGGAAAGAGTGGGGTAGCTTTGCAATTATATGAAACAGCTATTCAGTTCCAGAGGTCATAGCAGACACAAAAGTATTATCATAGCACAAGGAGGACTGGCTCACTGTACAGGGAGGGAAGGAGGAAAGAAGCACTGCAGAGCAAAGAAAGGTACATACATGGTATGAAACTTTCTAAGTCATCTAATTCATGTGGGCAACCACAGGAGTTCAAAAACCTTGCTTTGTCCAGTAAAGTTTCTATCCTTTCATGGGCTCTTACAGAACTATTGTAAAACTATCAAAAGTTCAGTTTAAAAAAGCACTATTTTCATACTACACAATAAGACACAGTTATGACAGGAATGCTGTTGGGAATATTTGACTGAGGTGGCATAGTTCACTCCATAAATCCTCAAACTTCAAAATTATTTTTAACATGAGGTCTGTTGCTGCTTTAAGGTTAAAAAGTATAACGTATGCAAAGGGAAATTTCTCATTTTGAGAGGCTTCTGAAAAACATGTCAGCAGTTTGCATTAGCTGAAGCTTTGCTCTGTGCACTGCAGCAGCTCCTGAAAGATTTCCGATAGGCTGCAGCACACCAATACAGAATTGTTTAAAGCATATGGATGGATAGCATGAGGATACATTTCAGTGAGGTAGAAAGGGGGCAGTGCAAAGGGTTATAATGGGATTGTGACAACCCCATGCATGACATGAACCAAAACACATCAAGGGTTGAAGCATCTTTCACATTTTCTGGAGCATGCCTGGAGAAGGGCAATGAAGCTGGTGAAGTGTCTGGAGCACAAGTCTCATGAGGAGCAGCTGAGGGAATGAGGATTGTTCAGCCTGGAGAAGAGGAGGCTCAGGAGAGACCTAACTTCCTGAAAATGAGTTGTAGAGAGTTGGAGTCAGCCTCTTCTCACAGGTAACTAACAACAGGACAGAGGAAATGGCCTCAAGTTGTACCAGGGAAGGTTTAAATTGGATATTAGAAACCATTATTTCACCAAAAGGGTGGTCAGTCATTGGAACAGGCTTTCTAGGGAAGTGGTGGAATCACCATCCTTGGAAATGTTCAAAAGTTATGTGGATGTGGCACTTGGATATATAGTTTAGTGGTGAACCTGGCAGTGCTGGGTTAATGGTTGAACTCAACAACCCAAGAGGTGTTTTCCAGCCTAAACCATTTTACCATTCTATGATCCTCAGGGCTCCCTCTGGCTCCATGGCATCCATGGGCTTGCTGGTGTCCCTGCAGCAGGTGCTGTCTGCACTGTGCCACTCATTTAGCCTCCTCACACCCCCCTGCTTTCCCTGCCTTTCCAAAAACACAGGATATTGAGCATGACTTCTCTGCCTTTGTGGCAATAGACGTTCAAGTAAGCAGCATTGAAGCTGGTGCTCCGTAACACACCATCAGTCCAGACCTTCCTGTGAGAGGTGACAGGGAGCTCTGCTTAAACGCAGATACCGCAGAAGAGGCCAGGTCATAAATCTTGCCTACACTTTTTTTTAATGTGAATTAACATTTGTTACCATTGGAACACAGCTGCCATATTGGATCAAAAGGGATGACAATAGAGACAATAAAGAACTTCCTGTCATTTCAAGACATCAGATTGTTTATAAGGATTCCTTCTCTCTCAGAGAAAAAAGCTTTTCTAAAATCACTTTTGTAGCAGAATTTTATGCCACTACTGGCTGCTTTTATAAACCCTACTGACTAAGCTTTTATTAATCCAAAATTATGACTTCAAAGAAGAGACACTGGAACTAACAATGCTTATGTAAACACAGATGGTCTTGAGAAAAAAAATGACAAGAGATTTTTTGAAAGGCAAAAGGTAAAAGAAGTTGACAGAATTAGGATGTCTTACTTTAAGAAGTTTTTTGCATGTGTGCTTTTAAACATATTGATATCTTCAATTCTCACCTTATTAATTTAGTTTCATTGCACATACTGCTCTGTAATGGGGAGGAATTTGTGTTAGTCCTTATTCCTATGAACTACAACTTCCAATTATGTTCTTCTGTTATTTAGTTCCCAAGAATATCTTCAAAGTTTGATAATAATTTATGTTGTCTATGTATTAAGTCACTTTTACAGGATCCAACATAACCAACACCTGCTTATGTGAAGCCTGAAGACTACTTTGGGTGTCCATGAAGGCCATTTGATATCTGCCTTCTTTTATGGTTGACCTTGAAGGGGAGTTCAGTTTGGTAATTTATGGCAAACAGCATCCAGGAAGACCCATTTGCAAGATTCACTGTCACTTAGTGCTAAACGATCGCTCCTGACTCTGAAGACAATCTGAGTCCCTGACAGGGCAATCCCATAAAAAATATTGCTTGGCCACCCAGGTGTCTTTTCCAATTATCTGGAGTAGAAATTAATACTTTTAAAAGCTGCTAGTTTTTGAAAGGTTATTCCAATTTATTCCAATAGTTTCTTTTACACATTATGATAAATTGGTTTATTACACCGTTATTTTCAATGTCAGCTTTTTAGAAGATTGAATCATAATGTTGAAACATTAGAGTGAATGGCAAACATATTATTTTACAGCTGAGTAATATATTCCCTCTAAAAAAATAGTGCTCTGTTTTTAATAACTGGTAATTTTAAGATTGTATTGCTTAATGCTGTTTCTCCACAATATTTATTTCTATGTAGTGAGGACTGGAGAGCTTTCTTTCCAGTTGTCAGTGATAGCTTGGACAGGACACAAAATATATAGAACTACAATAATCCAAATTGCGAGCTGTGCTTTTAAGTATAAGAATTCATGATTTCTCAGTATCAGTTTAATATATGGAGCAGCTCCAGGGAGAATAAATGGTTAGGCTCACTTTAGTGGGCTTCTAAATTTAGAAGCAAGTTTTTTTAATGCCATGTTTTCTTCTTTGATTTTTTTTTCTTTCGGTGATAATCTCTGGGTGCTATTTTTGTTCCCCAAATCCTCTCCAACGGATCTATAAAAGGACTGTAATTAGCATTTTAATGGGAATAGTTGAATCTCACTGTTTCCCTACAGCTAGCATATTCCTATTTATGCAGAGCTCAGCAATACTCAAAGACATAAGAAATTCATAGTTTATTTTTCTCTTTTTTTCTTTTTTTTCCTTTTTTTTTTTTTTGTTTTGGAAGCTGGGAGAGCAGGAGACTGGGTGGGGGAGGAGAATAAACAAAGCTAAAACTCTCAGCCTTTTCAACTCTGTATCTGCTTGTAGAACAGTTTCTTTTTCCAGCATGAATTACAAATTTTTTGGCTCTCTATCATCAGTTCTGCAGGTGGCTGAATACTTTGAACTCCTATTGACTTCTTTCACAGCACAATAAAGTTTCCATCCTGAGGTGCACAGCAATGCCCCATGTATTTTTTAATTGGAGCAATTATCTCAGAATGGTTCAGTACAAAGTACTATTTCAAAAAGACAATTTCCTGTAGGTAAATGGTGTCAATTTCAAAAGTAGTAGGTTACTGCTAATGAGTGTCTGACACTATTTTTCAAGCAGGCACATGTACAGATAAAGATTTGGATCTCAGCCCAAATGTTTGGAGAGTAAGACACCTACAGCTCAAATAGTCAGATAGTGGCATCAAAAATAATCTTCCCTCAAGTCCAGAACTTCTCCCCCTTCACCACCAGGAACTTCTGTTAGCTGTGAGAAGGGCAACCTCCCATACAACCTGAGTGCCTCAAAGATATTGCATCCTCTGTTTCCATAGGCTGATTTGCATGGCAGTGTGAAGGGTAAAGCCCTGATGAATTTGTCTTCTGTGTGATGTGGAGAAATAGTTTACGTCTATAATAGGTAATGTTTGGATTCCTGCATTGCATCGTAGCCACAGGTCCTATATAAGCAATAGTTTACAAATGGAATGGTTTTATGGATAGGAAACAGGTTTTATTGCAGGAGAACAGGCATGGCTCCTGTTGTAGCTGGGACAAGTTGGTGGCACTGTTTGTGTGAAATTGTGGATCCCATGTGCCCCATAAGGAAGTGTATGTCTCAGCTTCATCCTGAGCCCTCCACAGGGCTCCAGGGTGTGCTGCCCTCTTCACCCCCACAAGATTCACATGCAGCCTTCATGAATACTCTCAGGAGGCTGCTGAGCAGTGCTGAGCTGTGTCTTCAAGATTCCTGATTTTAGCAGACCACAAATCAGTAAATCTGTGGTTATGTTGACTAGTCTCTTCATTTTTAAAAGTAAATGCTTTTTGACTTTATTCCCTAGAAATGCTGGTGGGCAAAGGTTAGGAAAGATGTTTTTTCCCAGTTCTATCAATATTTTTCCCCCTTTATCATATTAATATCAATGAAAAAGGTCATATACCTGAAATTCAAATCCACGGAGGAGTGATTTCCAGATATTTGTGGTTAAAGCACCAACAATAAATAACAGTATATACATAGCAGCTTCTTATTTTCCTGAATAAAGAGATTTATGTCCCCTCTATAGAAATATTGAAGTTGGCTTTAAATTGGTCAGAATCATTCTTTTTGGTCAATAAATCTTGATACTTCCCTCCACAGAGATCAATACCTGTTTAATATATCAGATTATTGAATAAGATTAATAAATGTAACTCTGCATGAAGGCTCTCATAAGCAGTGAGCAGTCCAAGTTTAGGAGGCTTCACAAAGGCTCACAACATACTATATGGACTATTTCAGTTGAATGTTAAGAAACTGCTGAACTGTGCATTAAATAAATTACTGTATTGCTCAGAGAGTTACAGTAAGGTCTATTAAGTACTTATTTAAAGACTTGGCAACTGTGAACAACAATAAATAATTCAAGTAGCACCTCTAATCTTGTTTTCTTCCCTCTTAATTGGTTTTACAGCATTGTTTTGACATTTACCCTTGAATTTAAAAAAAAATACTCAGAAAGAAGAAAATGCACGCTGTGCACTAATCCAGCTGTCAATTGAGTACCTACATATTGATGCATCAGAACAGCACAGGAGCTCCACTCTGTCTTCAGGGCTGGAAAAGCCCATTATTGGTGTGCAGTAGTATGGGCTTCTGGGCTTGCAGAAAAACTGAGTTTAAGAACTGTTTGTTTGTACAAATGTGAATGTATAAATATAAAATTATTTTTAAAATATGATGATACTGCATCACCATCTCAGTGAGATTCCAGATGCATAAGAAACCATGTCTGATCTATCACCCAGGGAGGAATCTAAATGCCAAAAATTTGCCAAGAAGGACAGGTGGATCCAGAAGAGCTCAACAGTTGGAAAACTCAAGAAGTAAAGGACAGCCAACACTTTTGCTGTTCAGGTTTTCCCAGCCTATTGGGAACTCTGGAGTGATTCTAGCTATCAGGTTTTGAATTCAAAAGACTGTGTCAGGTCATATTTCAACTCAGCTTTTAGAACTGGAGAAATTGATGTTGGTTTTGGTTTTAATTAAGTTTACAGAACATAGGACATAGTTTGGTTTCTGAAATTTTCCAAAACCTTTTATCTAAAATAATTTGTATTGACTGGCAATTTCATTCAAAATTACTTAGTTTATAGACAGGATTTCTTTCTTTTTTTTTTTTTTTTCTTTCTGAAGAGAAAAGGAAATAGGGAAATAAAAGCCACACATTTTCCTTTTCATGAGTTTTAATTTGTCTATATAATTTTCTTTGAGAATATATAAGTTTGCACATGTGGGTGCAGGTAAATAAAAACATACATAGACATATGAGAAATGAGATTATGCTGTCCTTTTTTGAGGAATGTATGAATATATTCAAAGAACACATTTAGTGAACCCCAAATTGGTAAAAATATGGCACACACTGCATGTAGATATCATATTGACACCTCTTGGAACTTCAGATGGAAGTATCAACACTTTTGTCATGTGCATATCACCTCCATGCATATTCATATTGAGACTTCTATGCATAGTAAATAATTTTTTTCTGTAAAAGACACAGTATGGTTTTGTATGCGCACCCACTGTTTAAAAATTACATTTTCCAACACATCCTTCTCTTTCTTTTCTTCTAAAAAATAAAGGGATTTTTTTGAAAAACAAAATCTTACTGTGTACTAAAATACAAAAGTTCAAAACAGAGCAACCATTAATCAATTTAAAACTGAAGAAGATATTTTTATTACTCAGAGAAATGTAGAAATACTCTTCTCACTTATCTCAGCCTTTCTTTTACAGGATGTAATTTAAAAAAAAAAAAAACAAAAACAAACAATTTCCTTTGTACTTGGGCCATCAAGGTGTTCCCAGAGTGCAGAAACCCCACCATACCTCCCTATAAAGACATTCTACTGAGTGGTGGAAGACTGCAGTTAAAGTTAATAAAATCCCTTCTGACAGTAATGAATTTCCTCTCTTCATTGTGATACTTGTTTGAGGTGACTTGTATTGGCACCTCCCCAGTAAGTCCAGACAATAAAGGTAAAACCCACTGCTCCTATTTCCCACTCAATTTCCTGCATTTGTCTGTAATAAACATGCTTGTGAAGCTTAATGTTAATTCATTCACCTATATTAATTATATTTAATATTTGACTAACTACAAAACATGAAACAAACCTAATTAGCTTTATCTTTGTTTTGAGCCAGGTTACTAATCATTCAGTATTAGGATAAAGTAGCTTTTATATACCATCTTTAGCTGTTCTCAAGCAGAGACTGTATTGCTAACTCTGCTGATAGCCTGTCAAGTGTACTGGGTTAAGTCACTTCAGTCCCCTTACTCCATTCCCATATCAAGAAAGAGAAACATTTAAGTCCTTAGAGCTCGTTGTGAGCACAGGGAACAAAACTCATTTACATGGTTAATATTTGCTTTGTGATAGTGTAATGGTCCCCCTGCAGGACTGACCTCTCTTGGAACTGGCTGAAGAAGAACTGGGAGTCAAGCCTGAATTAGTCAGTTACCCATTAAAATCTTCTCTCTGCAGAGGAAGGCAACTTTCCACAAGTGGCAGGTGTGACCTATGTGAAAATGATGCCACAGGCTGAGATGAACTGCCTTTGGAACATACCTGTTACTCTCCATTGGGAGAGCCCTTACAGCTTGCTTACATTTGAAACCTAGGGAAACAATCAAATATTTGTCATT
Source organism: Corvus hawaiiensis (assembly GCF_020740725.1). NCBI lineage: Eukaryota > Metazoa > Chordata > Aves > Passeriformes > Corvidae > Corvus > Corvus hawaiiensis. The sequence goes on along the minus strand of NC_063215.1, from coordinate 49,607,012 downwards.
AATACATTTTGAGGTGTCCTGGAGTATTGCAACTCTGTAAGGTGGGAGTCCTCCATCATTCCTGTGTCATAGCTGTTAGCATCATGCATGTATCTTGAATTACCATAGAGTATCTCAATTGATATTAAATGGGCATGCTAGGTACCTGAATTGCTCTTCACATTTTTAGGGTACTGCAGTGGAAGGAATTGTTTCCTCTTCCCCACATAGCATACAGTGAATCTCAGACAAAAATGCAATGTTACAGCCCTTGGATATGAGATGTCTTGAGAACATGCTTACATATGCAAAGTAACATTTCCTGGAAATTAAGAGTATTGTTCTTTCAAATAATAAATATTTTCATCAGACAATTATATGTTTATCCATGCTAGAACATCACCGGTATTTAATTTGTCTTAGGTAAAAAACTTACTTATGGTAGTATGACTGAAGCAGTAACTTTGTGGGTTACAGTCTTAAAATGATTATTCTGGTCTGGTTTTATTTTCTTTCATTTTTAAGGACATATTCTGTCTGCAGGTACATGACTTTTTTCCTAAAAGAGTTCTTCTTTCTCTAAAAGTAAAGAAAATCAAATAATATTGATCTAATGCACACTTACTAATGAGGGTCTCAGGAAAGCAAATAATTCAGGAAAAGGAGGTGACATGTTTGTAGTTTGGCCATATCTATTATCATCTTAATTTCATAAAACTATAGGCTGACCTTGAATTGACCATGCATTTTAGAAGCTCAGATGAGCAGTCATGCAAACAGATCAGCTACCACTCAAGAGAGCAAAAGCAGTCAGCTGACCAGTCACTTAAATTCAAGAATAGATCAATCATAAACTTAGAGATTTTGCATACAGTTTTAAAATGAATCCCCACAGTGGTCTCTCTTTGCAGCTGAATTCCAGGTGCTCAGTGGTTTGGACAACTGTTGTTTCCTTTGAATTTGCATTTACCAATCTAACAAGTTTAGCTTTACCATCCTTAGCAAAACATCAGATTGGAGGCTCATTCTGTCAGATGGCCTAATTCAGCTCCCATTAAAGTCAACGAAATTACCCTGTTGGCTTAAGTGAAATTTGAGTTATATACTACACACAGAACAGCTGTGCAGGATTAGCTCAAAAGTGCATTTACTCGAGCATCCCATTTCTGACAAGAATAAATAAAGTGTGCTTTTGGAAGAAGTCATGGAAACAGGGCAAATACAGAACGATACTTTACCTTGTACCCTTGCTACTCCCACCAATTTGCATTTCAGAGACTTTGTGAGCTGTATGTTGTAATCACTTCACTGTGTTTAGTAGCTTTTGATGGATTTTTCATTGAAAGTCTTCAATCTGCCTTTGAATCCACTTATACTTTTGATATTCGCAAAGAGTTTCACAACTGAATTATGCCTTATTTGAAAAAGTACTTCCTTTTGTTTATTTTAAACCTCCTAATGATAATCTCATTTGGTTCTTCCTAGTTCTTACATGCTGAAAAATAATGAATAATCAGTCTCTTGTTCAGTATCTCCATGCAATTCTTAATTTTACAGACTTAAATCATATTTTCTTTCTACCAATATTCCTTTTTCAACCTGAAGAGTTGCAGTTTATATAATTACCTCTCATGGGAAGGTCATTGCCCATCTTCTTTGAAAAACTTGTAATTCTACTTGGTCTCGTTTGAAGTGACACAACCTGAACTATTTGCAGAATTTAAGATGTAGATACACCAGGAATACACACAGTGACACACAGTTTCCTCTCTTATTACCCCTTTCTTTTCAACCATTACTTTGTTATTTCAACTGACCTGAGCACTAAGATGACGCTGACATTTGGCACACAGCTATTTGCATCCATTTCTCTTGTTGGGCAAGAGCTGATTTTCATGACTATGCTTTAGTGTACACTACATGTATAAGGTTGTTTCTACCAGCATGTGTAAGTTTGCCTTTTTTGACATTAAATTTTTCCTGCCACCTCATTTTTCCTGTCATTTAGTACCAGGAAATACACAGAATTATAGAATGGTTTGGAAGGGACCTCAAAGACCAGCTGGTTCCAACACACCTGCCATGGGCAGGGAGAGCTTCCACTAGACCAGCTTGATCAAAAATTCCTTCTGCAACTCTTCTTAGTCAAAGGGTTTTTTGGAGTAACATGAAATTTTTGTGATACCAACACTTTCACCCTTCAACCTCACAATTCAACACAGTTTCCAAGTCAGTTTTGTCCGTGTATAAAGACAAATCACAATAAAAACTCCTCAGAGAGATTGATTGCTTATTAAACCACTTCTTTAGAAAGAACCGGATAGTCACTGAGCTGCAGTTTTACAGTGTTGTAGCTTCACACCTGTCTGTGATGGGTTTCTGTGTGAATCCCAAATCCTCAAAGTTTCCTTTCTCTGATACATCCTCACCTGCTCCCTCACCCCTTGCAGGTGATGTCCTTCACATCATTAACTTGGGATTAAACCAGTGTTAATTTCTTTCAGTGGCAATAGTGAGCATTCAGGGGTGATGCCCTTCAGTCACTCCACCCAGCCTTATGCTAATCCTTCCAAGAAGCCACCCTCCAATGAAGCTGGACTGACCAAGAAAATTTTAATGCCTCTGAGAGCCCTATTAGTACTGCCAACAGAGCTTGCCGGGGCAAGGCATTTGACACATTCTGGATAGGGTGGTACATTTTGGGGGTTGTGCTGTTTCTAGTTATATATTTGAACAAAAATAGAAAAATATACATGAAAAAAACAACAGCAAGAGAGTTAGTGTGCCGTATACAGTACTTAGTGAAAAAGCACAGCTGTATTAGGGGCATCCCTGCTGGGATCTGTGACAACAACAAAACCCTTGAAGTCAAAACACTATCTCGCATGCTTTAATCAAAAGCCATGTGGACTTTTTGGATGCTCTCTTCCATCATTGCTGTGATTAACATCATCTGTTCTTTCTGGCAAGCAAATAAATAGATAACTAAAACATGGTCAGATACTCTTGCCTGAAATGTGACAAACATGCCTTGCCAGCAGATGAGAAACACCTCTTTCTCAGGGATCCACCAAAGTCAAAAAGTTGTGAGGCATTTTTTAGTTTATTTGGCATGTGAAATTTGGCAGGTACACTTCTACAGTAAAAAGCTGTTCTGTATGTGAGTATGTTCTTCTCCTGAAGAAGAACTGATACCAAACACGAGGCTATGTATTTCTTAAGATAAAAGAAATCTGCTTTTTTAATCCCTTCCTTTCTGAAGACAAGGTGATTTACTTAAAGATGCTGTCCATGTTTGTCTGTCAGGCTCTTATACTTTCCTATTAATTTTTAAAATCCTTAACCAAACTTGACAGAAGGTAGAAGAATCAGTGATAGCTGCAAAGAGAAAATAATTTGGATATAGAAAGTGGCTATTTTTGTTATTAGAATATTTGCTTCTACTATATGGAAAGGTTGTGTGCCAGAATCAAAATGGAAAGTATTAGTTTAGGCATAAAATATCAAGGCTTGATTGAATTTTGTTACCTTCTTTAGAATGATACTTAGAGTGATGTATTAAAAAAAAACCAAAACCAAACAAAAACAACTATGAATGAACAAAAATAAATGTTTAATTTTTTTTCAAACAAATCTCTCTGTTTCTGGAGGTGAACATGGAAAGCACAATGCAGACTGAACTGATTCAGTTTCTGTGAAATTTTTACGTCTAAAGAACACTTTATTGTCCCAGGTATGTTGTATCATATCCTCTGGGTTAGTTTTTCCTTCTCTCCAACAAATTACAAGATTGAACTGTGTACTCTACCTTGTAGGTGCAAGCAGCAAAAATAATGAAAAGAAAAATGTTTCAAGAAGTGAAAACTGTAATGGAGCCTACATTTAGCAACAGCCTTTATTAAAGGCTTCCACATATTTTTTCCTGGTAGAAATACTGAATTGCTAAGAACTGAAAAGTAATTTTTCATGTAAATTTTCACGTAAAATATGAAACAAAACTAACATACTACATGCCAATGACAAGAGTTTTCTTGACAACATGAAGCATGATATGTGAGTTTGTGTTTAAAAAAGTAATACTTTCTTTCAAGAGGCTTTCATGTTTAAAAATTTGTACATTAGAATATCCTCCCCAAAAATATTGGTTGTTCACATACTGAGTGTCATTTCAAAAAAAAGAGGTCACAGTTCTCATCCAGTTTGTTTTACAAGCTAGATCTCAGACATCAACTTTCCATGGAAGAATTGTTACCTAAAGATTGCAGATTATCTAATAGCTTTTGCTGGCAATGAATTACGTAGGCCTCTGATTAAATCTACCTTGGCAATTTCTATGACCCCGTGTTTCTTCTAATCTCTTCAATGTACCTTCATATCAATAGAAATCCTGAGAGTGGTGTCAAGAAAAGCAAATTTATATTTGTAGGATGTCTAGCCAACATAGAAACAATGAAAGGTGAAGGAAAAGGGTTTCATATCTCAGGTACGTCGATGTGTTACCCACAACAAGAGAGGACATTAACAGCATAGTTAACAATAATTGCTTAATTACTCTGCTTTCATACGTGTTTTTACGGGTGCTTTCACAGCAATCCTTCCAGATATCCTTTCAGATAACCTTCATTCTTATAAAAAGCTTTTTCTTAAAAGCAAATATTTGGAATATTTTCTTTCTCAGAAATCCCACATTTAGTGAAATGACTTTGCTCGACATCATGAGGGATTAAAAAAAAGGGGTTGATTCATGCTAAGAGAAAGGACTTTGTGCTAAGCGGTGAAGTCATGAAAATACTCCAATGTAAGTAAAATATGATGAACATAAACAAGAGAAATTTCCTCTGTAATGAAGGAAGGGACTCATCTCCACCCATACAAGTACAAACACCTATTAATATGTAGAGCATACATAAAATATAGCAGCAAAAGGGGGAAAGGAGATTTTATGAGAAAATACTAATATAAAATTGACAGTTGTCAATTTTGACAAATTGACAGTTGTCTAGATTATATTGTGGAATAAAATTTGGTAAGAGCTTTCAGATTAAAATTTTGAGCTTAATATTTGAGATAATGTCAACTAATTAAAAAACTAACATAAGCTTTTTCAGTCAGGAAAAAGAAACTGATTTCTTTTCAATGCTTTCTCAACAGAATTTTTCAGTCTTCCATGTGATTGTTCCCTATTTTTCAAATCTTGTAGGTGGTCTGCATATTGGAGTCGTCCCTAAGATATCTGAAGTCATGCTAAAAACCAAATTAATAGTTTGCACACCTGTAATGATTTTTACCTTCAAAAAGCAGGTAGCCATTGCCACTTAAACAGACTTAAAAAATTGAATATATTTAGAGCAGAGATGTGTTTTACTAGCAAAAGAAACAATTATTTCATGTTCCCTCAAATGCAATTAGGAAGAGATGATGATGAGACAATGCTCCTTTATTGCCTACCCCTTTGTGTCTGCAAGTCACCTTGCAAGAGTTTGATAAAAGACTGCATGAAATAACTCCTAGATGTATACTAGGAAACTAGCAACACAATTTATTTTCACTTTATGAGCATGCTAGCACTCAATTCAGATCCTATGCTCTGTATCTGGGCATACATATTTCTTTCATACTCACTTTTCCACTTACTCTCCTTGCTGGCTCCTATACTTCTGCCCATTGCTTTGTATCATAACTTCCTCATGCTTTTTTCCAATTTTATTCTATTTTGAGGCTCAGTTCAATGCTGGTTCTCATTTTCCGAAACAGCGGAGTTATTTTGACTATGAAATTTCCATGCTCAAAACTAAGGCTGAGAAAGACACCAGAGAGAAATCTCAAGCCTGCTTATTCAAAATCTGGGAGAGTTTGAAGCCACAAAATTCTCTGCTGTTAGGAAACATCAGGAAATTTTTACTAGGGTCAGCAATTTCTACCTCACCTCTCTCTAAGTCCTTCCCTTCTAGTGGAGCAGGGCATGTGCCTAAAGAGGCGAGAAAAGAGAAGGATCCTGTTCAGGTGGTAAAATTATGCATCCATTGGACAAAAGACCCGATAATAACCCATTCATTTAATTGCCTGAAATATGCCAGGATTTCCCTCAAAATCATCTCAGGCTTGTGGTGCTAAATTATTTTTATTCATAGCGAGTTCAAAGGGAGCTAATGACTCTCAGCCCCTTCTACAAGTGAACACTAACAAACAAGCTGGCCAGGCAGAGATAGGACCAAAGGGAGAAATCCCTGTAGACAAGAGGTCCGGCTCTCTGGAGATAAAAGGTTTGTCTCAGGGTTGGCACCCTGGAAAACAGCTATTTGGGAAAGCTGAAAACTCCTTTGTAAGCACATTTGGCTGGCTGTGGAACGTGAGGTAGCTTTACCTTTGCCAGCAGTTCCCCAGCTGCTGAGGGCTGCCTTCAGGTCCTTTGGATCCTGCTGCACAACCCTCCAGCTCCCAAAACTGAAGAAAGGACAAAACCAATCCAGTCTCTTATCCCCAACACCTTCTTGGACCACTTGCTTTGAGAACTCACATCAGCAGGCAGGTGGAGAATAGACCAGGTCCCTCGCCTGGAGCCAGCCAGCATATTTCCTCAGAGGACATCCATAGTCTGTGCTAGAGAACCATCACCTCATCCCCTTCCACAGCACACAGCAACAGACCTCCTATGTGACACCTGGACAGCTCTCTGCAGGTTTGTGTGACACGGCATGGGACAGAGACACCAGGCTTCACTCTCAGGTGTCATGAGTGAGACCAGTTCAACGGGTGTGACATTTTGTGCCTATAAAATTCACTGGGTTAATCTCTCTGATTGATTCAGACTTTTTTTCCTGGTAACTGTCTCAAGATAGGGTAATTTTTGTTCCGGCAAACACCAAATCAATTTCTTTTGATGAACAAATAAACCCCTCAAATGGCGTATTTCAGATTTGCATGTTTTCCATAAGCTGAAATGTTGAAAAATATTTAGAGGCTTAAATCCCCAAATGATCTGTCTTATCTCTCCACTGTAAAAGGCAGTTTGAAACAGAGTTTCATACATTATTTACAGCCTTGTAGATTTGTTATTTTCTGATGGCCATTCTAATTTCATGAAGCTGTTCTGTGTGCTAGAATTTTCTCAGCAAGGCTCTCTTGAAAATTTAGGTTAAAAACAACAAATAAATCATGAAAATAGTAAAAATGTAACAAATTGATTAAGGAAATTCAGAGAGTTTTTGAATGTTAAAAGCAATGTGGAGGACTGGTGCAATAAAGCAGAGATGTTTTTATTTCCAGAGACTTCAAAAGTGGTTTTCACTGGTTTGGGTTACTAGCAATATTCTTAAAAGAGTGCCTTGTCTATCAAGTGTTATTTTTTAAATCTTCCTTAGGTAGACCAGTAAAATGGTCCTTTAAATCTCCACGCAACCTCTTTTTGCAAAAAACCTAATAAGAAACATCACAGTTATACTCCAGATTTCCATGACTGCAATTGCTTTTCTGCTAACAAAGAGTCTTGGACCCTCTGGAAGAATGCTGTGGAAGCAGAGGAGGTTCTCCTTGGTCTTGCAGCACCACAGCACTCTGTGGGAGGACTCTCACACTTCACTGCTGCACTGAGGCAGTCCCTGACCGTGTCTAGTGGCACACTGTATGTAACGATGCAGATAACCACAGCTACAGGTTGCTCTGCCCAGTGTTGTTTCTGGTCTGAGATTCTGGCCCAATATATAGGGGATTTGTTTCATGGAAAGTCTCATGCTAGAGTCTTTATAGGAGCCAGGCTTGCCTTGTGTGAAAGAACAGAATATATCCTCCCTTTATAACCAGGGCATCATATACCCCAAGTAACAATTACAGAAGTACCAGAGCCAGGGAAGGAATCTAGAAATCATGCTGCCTAATGTACCTCAACCTTACAGTTTAAAAAAATTTAAAAATTAAAAGAAATGAACAAAAACTTTATCTTGATGCAAGACAAGTGAAAGACAATACCCCTCAGGCCGCTGCTGGCCACAAGTGTAAAGGTCTTGGAAAACCAGAGGTGCAACCAGTGCTACTACAATCCCCTCTGACATCAGAGAAGTGCAGCCAAGGACTCCCTGCAGAGATCCGGAATAGTCAATGATGTAAAGGGGAGCTTCCCAGCACGAGTTCCTGCAGCTGCTCACTATACCAGTGCTCTTCCTTCCTTCACAGGCTTTCTTTCTGGTCTATATATAGAAGAAATGCAGATGTCTGCTGTGAGGGGGTGGAAGGCACTGTGGAATAGCTGCTTTCCAAAGCTACAGAAGTTAAGGCAACTGCAATAATGTATTTGACTCATCCTGTACTTGGCACTGAGTCAGCATCCTAAAGCAAAGGAGGGATTGCACGCTGCAAGGTCATACACAACTAGTGACAATCAGCCTTACAGGAATAAGAAGCGCAAGCAGCTTATTTCAGTCACTTTAGTAAAATCGTTATAGAAAACGGTTACCAAGGGCTAAAGGGATTCTAAACACTGCTCCATAACCAAATGGAAGTCATGCAGCAGGAAGAGGCTGAAAGCTGGGATGTGCTCCTCCACACTGTGCCTGAGTCATGCTCTCACTGACATGACTTGCTTGAATGAAACAATCAATGCTCTCCTGTGGATGCCATCCAGAGCTTCACCAGACAGATCCATGCTAGTGCTAATATCAGATGGAATCGGCTGCCTGTGTGTTAATGTAGGAGAGAAAGGGATCTCTCACCATTTGTTGCCATCATCCTACTCTCAGTCTTGTCTTTGTGAGGATGTTATTGTGTGGATGGGAGAAGTCTTATGGTTTTCCTCCTTTATTCCACCCAACCCTGCTATGGAAGTGGACATTAGCTAAGCAAGGGTCAGATGGGGACAGCTTGTTCCCACTATGGACTGAATGGAAATCAAGGACACAAATTTTGTTTGTAAACATCTTGGCTTTCTGTAAACCTGTTGTTGATTTTTGTAATTTATAGCTCTTAGAATTTTTCTCCCTTTGAGACTGTGTTCGCTTTTTCCTGAAAGCTGGTCTCCCTCTTCAGCTGTTACCTGGCAGGGTGGGGGTGAGGAAGAGTCATAAAATTGCCATTAAAGAAGGATTATTTTGCATTTCCTTCCTTTTTTGCTCATATCCATACCTGAACATTTGTTTGTCTTGTTGCCATACATGGGAAGACATTTTAAAAGGTCTGCCACTATTGAGGAATTTCATATACTAACCCCCAAGCTGATGCAGTAGCACACAACAAACATTCAGCTTAGTTTTATGCAAGGCAACTTGATTTCCACAAAACAGTTTCACCAGCCTACGGGGAGAATCAGGCCCTCAGCATTAGATTTAGAGTTTGCTGGAAATTTTTCAACTTAAAAGATTTTCAATATGAACCAGGAACATTATTGATGAAAATGCGAATAGAAAATACATTATGAACTGCCTCTTGATATGATTGTTTATTTGGTTTTGCTGGTACCTGTCCAGCTGGCTAGAGAAATATAATTGTCTTCCAGGTTTTCTTTCTACTTTTTTAGTCAGTCTTCTGATGGAAAATGTTGAGGGGAAAAGTGGCAACAATGTGAAACAAAGCAACATTTTTCAAAATACTGTTTGTTTAGAAAAAATGGCCATTTCTCGCTCTTTGGAATTTTAACAGCTCTAATTCTTATGTATACATGAAAGGAAGAGAAGAATTGTTCCACTAACTTGTCCCCTTGAGCAGAAAAGCTTTGCCCATATGTCTTGCCTGCCTGTGGCTGCTAGCCATTTTTCATCATATTTTGCCCATTTACATCCTTTCTCCACCCCCTCCATTGCCCATGCCATTTGCAGAACACTTGCAGGTGCTGTTTTTCCCTGGCATTCCCTGGGCTGCTCCTGCACTGGGGTGACTGTTTAATGCAGCATGTTGGCAGAGCTCCACATGGAGCACTCGCCAAGATTTCCCCTCACTCCCCCATGGCATATGAATGAGTGCAAAATAAACTCAGCAGAAATTTGCATTCAGGCTTACATGGACTGAGCATGAAGTTTTGATGGACTGACCAAACTTATCAGAAGTTTTCACTTCTCTTTCAGTCATGGGGAGAAGGGTTGTCACATCTTCAGTTTACTCTGTATATGAAAAGAGCTGCACACAGTTAATGAAAGTCACAGGAGCAGCTCAACTGTGCTGTTAGGTCCAGAGCATGAGAGATCATATATCACTGTAACCTACCTAACCTTCCCTGTACTAAATGACAAACTGCTGCAAATAGCCTTTGGGTCAGGTCTCGCATTCACTAAAATACTTGTCCTTCAGCTGAGGACTCTGTTGAACTCATATATCACACAGCATCTTAAATCACACAGACTTGCATAAATGCTAAATATAATTAAGATCGAAAAAATTACTAAAAGATAAAGTCCATGATACGGGTCAAATCAAGGCTTAATTATATTTAGAATTTATCTTTTTAGATAACCTTAGAAAGATAGAAGACTGCCATTTTCTATGTGTTTTTTAAATTGCTACTGTACTTCATGCTGCAACTTTTATCACCCTGAGAAGCCATTCAGACTACAGCTCGTGCTCAGCCAGAAAAGGATTTCCAGTTGGACACTTCAAGAAGCATGATGTGGCAGCCTTGTTGAGCTCACAGGGGCTTGGTAGGTGCTAAGAAGCTTTTCAATTTGTCTTTACACAGGATATGTCCACTGATTAATGGATCCTAACAAGCAGTTCTTAAAAGGTTTTATTTGAAAGATTTTATTTCACAGAGCATTGTTTGTTGGGAAAATGTTGTTATTTGAGACCTTTCAAGGGCTGATGTAAAAAAGCATTTTGGAATAAAGCAGGAGCTATAACTGTTGGCTTTGTGCAGCCACACAATGAAGTTAGTAGTCATCACTTAAGCACTTCTCCATGCATGCTAAATGCTTTCTGTGCAGTGTTTCTGCCCTGAGGAACAAGCATGCTAAGAGAAAACAGCTAAATAATCAGCAGACACTGAAGAAAGAGAAAACGACAGACAACTTATATATCAAATCCGTCAATTCCTTGCAAGTACCACGGCAGCAGTGTTGGGGTTTTTTATGTGACAGAAGGCAGGAAGGTAGCAGATATGCTCAGGGAGGTCAGGCAGTGAATATAGAGCTTTTAGGTGATGGAAAAGCTGACAAACTGGCTGATTTGATGTGAATTGAATTGCACTGGGGTTTTCAGAACTGAGGAGCACGACTTTGTGTAGGGCACATGATATAAATAATGAAAAAGAGAAGAAGACATCGTACTGAGTCATATGTTTTGAGATAAGATATGTGCTGCTGGCAGGGAGAGGCAGGACCTATTCTGAGCACAGCTGCAGAGGAGAAGACTCAGAAGAGAGAGGTGACAAGGGAGGGGAGAAGGAGATACAGTGCAAGAGGTCAGGAGGAGTCACATATGACAAGCACTTGTCTTCTGCATTTCAAAATATGATGTTAGCATAGTGGCTATATTTAATAATAACAGTATAAGCAAGTTTGTTCCAGCCCTCTCTCCATTCCTAGAAATCAGACACAAAGAGTGACATAGCACTACATCAATTTACAGTCTGTCATTTTCCCTTTTGCACCCGGGCTGCTGCAAGTGTGTTATTTCTGCTGGCCTCTCACTCAGCAGCCCCCGATGCAGAGGTGTGATCCCCTTCAGCAGCTGAGCTATGGCCTGTGTTCTACTCCCTGCAGTTGTGGGTTAGTCCCTAGAAAACTGTTACCAGCTAGTGGAATTTAGAGAAGGTCCAAAGCTGCTTTGAATTACACCCAGCTGTGATTAATGTAGGAATGTAGTGAGAACTGAGCTTCTGTGAAAACTGCGTGGCAATGTTGTGCAAGGCAAGGAAGAAAAGAGCCCAGCATATTTGTTTCAAAAGTCACAATATATCTGCAGCTTTTTAAATGACATTTAAAAAGAATTCAGACAAAATTGTGATTGTTAGGTGTTTGATATATCTTCTGATTAGTCTTTGTTGAAATTATCTGTACTGCAGAATAATTATCTATACACAATTCCCTGTGTTAGCATTATAACCTAATCACATCTCTATAGCTTTCTGTATGACTTTTTTAATTGGTTCTGTAATAGCCTCAGTGTAAAAAACAGTAACCTGAAGTGATTAGTCATTCATTATTTCCCCTGTCCCCGACTCAAAAGAAAAGAGATGAGCTAATCAAATTCATACCACTACACAGTCTTTTTCAGAAGTAGCTGGAAGTACCAGAAGCTGCTTTTAGGGGGCAGAAAATCACTTCAATTCTTTCCCCAAATGACTGCACAAAGTTCAATGTGGAGTTCTTACAGCACCTTCCTTGAAACTGCTCTGGGTTTATTCATGTCAGAGAGAGAGAATTCTTATAACTGTGTGTAAGTCAATGACTTATTTAAAAAAAAGGAGAAACGTATTCCTTTTATGTCCAGCACTATCTTGTTGACAGAAAAATTTTCACTAGATTAATAATATTAAACAGCAAAATACAATTCAAATCAAACCATACATATGAAACTACCATATGCAGAAATTCTAACATGCAGTTAACTATCCTGGCTTACAGCCTGGAATGAGATTAACTGACACTGTCTTACAAATACTGAAAGCATAAGGGCTAAACAGCTAGTTCTGCATCTTGAGACAGAAAAAAAGAGGTTGCATGTAAGGTGCATTGTTTCATATTCTTAATTTAGTATACAACTCTATACATATATATAATATGTAGTTGTATGCCAAAAAGTATAATTAAAACAAAAGTGTAACAAAAGTATAACAAAAGGGAAGAAAAAGTATTATGCTATACAGCCTTATGAAAATAGTACATCTTATATATGATTTCTGTGGACTGTGACAACATTGCTCTGTTAAGCATTATTTAAAGACACATGTGACCATTATTAGAAGATAATATAATTAAAAATATAGATGTCACTATTTAATTTACTAGTGCATTTACTATTTAATTTACTACTGTAGCCAATGCACTCAGTACAACACATCTTTTCATGTAAATCGCTGTACATAGCTAGAGGAAGCCCCTAGCTTGAACAGTTTGAATCTAATTAGATGAAATTGAGACAGAACATATTTTAAGACATGGTGCTGGGGCACAGCTATTCTAAATCACTTCCCTGTCAGCAAATATTCATTAGGCAAAAGGGGAGCTCACTTGGACATTCTGAGTCCTAACAAAGTATCTTAAATTCAGTGACCATCCTTCCCTGGTAATGTCCATCCTATTCTGTTATTCCCCTTTTTATCTTATTTTATACCGCTCTGTACTTCTTTTTTTTCAGTCAGAGTATATAATGGTCAAAGATAATACTGGTGCCAGACGATAGAACTTACATTAGCAAGCTGATAATGTCAGGTGCTGTTACCAATTTATTTACTTAAATCTGCAGATCTGGCAACAAAAAACTAAGAGGGAAATTATATTTCCCTGAGTCATCCTTAAAAGATGCAAGAAGCCCAAGACATCAAACTGGCTGACGTTACACAAAGGATAAGTGGTGCTGCTCAGCATTGCAATGACCCAAGTGCTCTGCAGGTTTATATTTTGTGGGATGCCTTCCAAAGGTCTGCTATTTCTAAAGGCATCTCCTGTCCTGTGGTCTCTCAGACGTGCACTGGAAAGGTACCCTTGGGCACCAGCACCAAGGAAGAAGATTTAAAGCACCACCACAAGCCTTTCACAGTCCTACCTGGCTCAATATCTGCCTTCTGCCACTGGATTTGCTTGGACTCAGCATGGTCAGCCTGGATATGTAGTTAGGCCACAAAAACCATGGTTTGCTAAAAAATACTGGAAAAAAATTGGCTTTCTATCAGCTTTGAGCTTATCTTTTGGACAACACATCAATAATGTTTGCAAGCTGTTCTCCACGGCCATTAAAGCTGGTCAGTTGGCTGCTGACACATTGAGTGGGGTGGGTTTTTTTCATTCTGTTTCTCCTCTTTAATCACATGGATCTAGGAAATTAGGATTTATAAAAGAAATTAGTCACTGAATATGTGCTGTAAAAAGATGAAGGTGGGATAGAGAGAGAAAAATCAGCTCTTACTGAGACAAACAGCAATTTTATGCTTGTATGGCCAGAAGGTGTAATTCAAATGGAGCCGAAACCTGAAGAATATTTTTTATGCAAAATTTTTGAGAGAAGGACCTTATTTCCTATCTATGTTTTATCTAAATACTCTGTTCCACCCAAATGGTCACAATTCTACCAGATCAGAACAAAGTTTCCTTGTCCTGTAATTAAAACACCTTTCTTTTCTCTCTTGTCTACACATCAATCATCATTTCAACTAGTGTCATTTCGTATTTTTGGAAGGTAGAGCCTACAGCATGTAAATTTTTTACTGTGGTTTAGGTATTCAATTAGTGTAAGCACAAGTTGTGTCAGGTAGCACAGAGCAAAATGATTGGAGGGGGAGGGCAGAAGATAAAAGGTAAGCACTAAGTATGAACTGACTGATAGGAAAGTAAAAATACCTGTCTTTTAATTTTGTTAGCAGAAGCTGACTCTGTGACTTTATTTCCTAATAATACATATATATTTTAATGATTTACTATTTTAAATGGTATGACAGTTTAAGAGGAAAATAGAGCATATTGAAAAATTTGAGCAGGAATTCAGCAGAAATTTTCACATAAACCCAAATATAGGACCCTTTTCTTATGTTCCTAAGTACTGTTACCTGCTAAAAATGTTATATAGCCACATTGAATAATACTTTTGAAACAGATCTTGATATGAAATTGGAATAAGGTATCTCCAGAATTCAGTAGAAGCAGATATAATTTTTCAAGCAATTATTTTTAAAATATAAACACATTTTCTTCATGTATGTGTGTATATATGTACATATATGATTTCCTTTGTGACCTCTCTACTTTTCACAGAATAAAATCTGGGAATTTCATGCATTACAAATCCTAATATCACCCTCCCACCACGCACTAATTCATCAAAACATTTTTTCTAGAAAATGGCTGTCTTCCAAAAATTCAAAGCTGTGGGCTATATTCTGCACTCATATGAGGCTCATATGAGCCTCAGCTTCCAGCTGCAAGGCCAGCACAGCCTGGCACTCACTGAGATCCTAGCAATAGCAGGATGGGGGATCATTTGCTTTCATGGAGAGCGACAGCACCTTAAGGAAAGGAAAGTAGAAACTGGACACCTGATTTCTTCAGAGCAAATTTCCAAATTCTGACCCTAGTTTCAGGAGCTTGGAGGAAAACAGAAATTTGAGGCACTATTGTGGAAAAAAAGCACGGTAAACCTGCTTGGAAGAGTTGTTTTCCTTGTGACAGTTAAAAGAAAGGGGCACCCTTGTGCACCAAGGGAAAAGTAAAGCAGGAAAATAGCACAGGGTGCTGCTGGTGGAGCTGCTTTTGCTGCCTCCAGTACCCATGCTCTGCTTGAGGGGAAGGCTGCCACCTGCTGTGGCAGTGCTGGCAGTGCCCTGGCCCTGCAGCTGGAGCACTTCTGGGCACCCGTGCAACCAGCCTTCACTCAGCAGCCTCTGCAGCAGATTGTCCTGACATGCCCACAGCCCCCAGTCTCTTCTACGAATCTCTGATAGTCTGAAGTTACCAGTTCTCTCTGGTAACTTCAGCATGATGAGCTCAGTTTGTAAGGTTTATTGTCGATATGAAGGGAATGATCCCTCACATATCATTCTACAGACAAGGATGATAGCTTGTTAGGACAAGAGAAAATGACCTTAAGTTGTGCTGTGGGTGGTTATATTGGATATTACAGAAAATCCTTCATGGAAAGGGTTGTCAAGGATTGGAACAGGCTTCCCAGAGAACTGGCTGAGTCATCATCCTTGGAGGTATCTAAAAGATGTGTAGACTGGCACTTAGGGACATGGTTTAGTGGTAGACTTGGCAGTGCTGCATTGACAGCTGGACTCCATGATCCTAAGTCTCTTCCAACATAAATGACTCAACAACTCTGTGATTCCTTGATTCTATATTTTCCACAACAAGGCTACATTCACACAAGTCTGTAAATAGCTAATCATAATATTGATGACAAAAAAATTGTTGCCTGAAGTGATCAGTGGCTGCATGAACAGTGACAATGCCAGATGCAACAGTAATTGCACAAGAACTAGGACATACCTAGTAAAACAGCTGGTTTATATGCATCTTACTTTTTTAAATTATCCATCTCAGCATTGAGACAGCAGCTAGAACTGAACAACAGCAGGTAATTCTGACAAAATGCACCTCCCTCTGGAACATCTAGGCAAATCTCCTGATTGGAGCTTTTCAAAACTAAATTGGACACGTCATCAAAAAGTGATAGGAGAAAGCCTGCATGGAAAAAAACACAAGCTAACATGTCACTTTAATTTTTCCCTCCTAGAATACGACTCAATAATTAAATTAAAATTATCCTTGACTTTCACAAATTTATTTGCTATAGGAATATATTTGATGATCTGCAACAAGTTTGTTCCTAGGCCTGCTAAAGACAGGAGAAATTTTATTTTGGTTTTGCAGTAGTGCTGCAAAACCATAGCCTTGTTTTTTCAAAATGATCTGTTTTATGTATATTTATGCTTATATGATGAATATAAGTACTTGATGCCCATACACCAAGCAACCACCTGTGTAAAAGTTAGTGTCAGACAACGCAATATGAATCTTTCACTAAATCAATTTCGAAAAGTGATAAAAGTGTTGTGGTACCTGGTAATCATTACGTAACTTCTTCAGGAAAGAAATTAGTGGAGATTTGGATTAAGTGCCCATTTCTTTTTCTTTCTTGCACCTGTCCCACCCCCTAGATAATCTGATCTCAGTACAGGTCCAAGAAGTTTAGCTCACTTTAAATCCTCTCTCAGGATCACAAGTGCCAAGGGCTGCACCCGCAGCAGTAAGACAGTGCCAGGATAGAGGTTAAAACACTGTCCTGTGGTTGTTCACTAACAGAGAGCATTCTCCCTGACATGCACTTGGGTTCATGCCACCTAGAATTCCCTAAGCCAACATTCCAGCACCGTTCAGGAGGTTGTAAGCAAAACAGATGTGGTCACCCTGATTTAAAGGGTATTTAGCCTTCAGGTTTCAAACTTCTTTTAAGGCAGGCTCTTCTAGAGAGCAGGCTATGGACTTCTTAACTTACCAATCCCAATGTTGTGATGGATACTGCAATAGCAATGACACTTCATGGCTTTCACATTTCTTGGCATCATGTGCATTCTGCTTTGTAGTGTTACCACATGGTGGAATATCGGCCTTTAGCATGAAGAAATTGTGCCTCCAGTGACATGTGAGGTTGTGCATGTGAGTGTTGTGGATATACCAGGAGAAATGCTTATGTAAAGACAAGTAAGCACGTGCAGCTTTTTGTGGAAAATCCATCTCCCTTAAATTTTATCTCCAGAGGACTATTTAAAATGTTTTTAAGCAGCATAAAGATGCAATATTGTGCTCAGTAATTCTTAATACTCTTTGTGGCAGGAAAATTGTTCTCCTAATCTCGTCCTCCTGAGAAGCATAAAAGAAATAAAGCTATTGATATTAGCTCCTGGACTCTGAAGAGATGCCATTGCAATTTTGTCACTGTACTACAGAGACTTGTTCATCAGCATTAGACTTTTAATTGTTGTAAATCAATGCAGAATTCAGTTAATTGTGTCTTTTAAAAACTCTTTCTACATAAAAGTAGGTTAAATATTACCCCAATATGTTCCACTTATAGATGTTTACATTGCTGGGCATGTATGCTGGGATGTTTGTTACCCTTATTTCACTTTCTAAGTTTTACTTGAGATCAAAGGACTTAGATATCACAGCAGATACAAGGTGTGCAACATTCACTGGTACCTTTGCATGTCCTTACCTATTTATGTCCCTGCCTGTAACACTCATGTGGCCCTGCTTGCCATTGTGTGCCTGGGCCAGGATTATAAATATAAATAGGCAGACACTTCCACGCTGGTGCTGTGCCAGCCTGGCTGGAGAGGAACAAGTGCCAGACACCAGTGATGAGAACCAGACACCCAGGCCAACAAAACTGTCCAACGTTGCCTAAGCCTTAAAGTGCCCATGGCTTCACACAAAGTGTTCCAGTTTCTAACACAAATACAAAGTAAAATTTGAAAGATGAGATTTGTTTAATGACAGTAAAGAATGGAAAAGAAGATGTTCCCCAAATACTTTTCTTCTAGCTGTATCTTGATTGCCCTTGCATTCTATGGTCTCAGGATCAGAGTTGTTGCAATTCTGAACTTCAGACAAAGCCAAAGCAGAGCATGAGTCATGAGCAGGATTTTGTCCTGGGTTCTCTGATGTTCGCACTGAGGCCAGAATTTCTCAGCTCTGTGGGGCTTTCATTTCAATCCACATTCACATTTGTGCTGGAATTAGTCTGGTTGAGGCAGGGGAATGCTTTTTCAGTTGCATTTCACCGTTAATGAATACAAAACCTGATCTGATTAATAACCAGTGTGTTGCAAGCCCCAACCGACTCAGGAATAAATGATTAGCCAATGGATCTTGCTGTCAGAAGAAATGATTGAGGACACAAACTGAATAGGATTAAACTTGACACCAGAATTTTAAATAATGCAAGCAGAAAAGTACCATATCCTGAGCACAACCCAATCACTGGCTGAGAGGATCAGGAAATAACTTCCCCATTAAGCAAGTTCATCTACAAATGAAAATTTTGATTATATTTCACCGTGTTGTTTCTTACTCATTTTGTGCTAGTCAGTTCCAGGGAGTGGGAGAAGTAGGCAGAAGGAAAGAGCCAGCAGACTTTTGTCTCCCATGGAAACTGCTAGGAATAACTTTCTGAGATTCTCTCAGTATAGGGGGAAAGAACAGTCCTGAGAAAAGGGGTCTTACCCTGTGTGCCTGGAAGCAGCAGAGTTAGCACTGGGCCAGGCACACCCTATGAAGGGGCAGTGGCATCAGGGAGAAGGATGTACCAGGGGTGGGTTTTATTGGGCACTTCGGACGCTGGTCCAGACTTGGGCTGAACTTTCCAACCTGCCACAGCACAGCTCTACCCTGACCACAGAAAGTCAACCACTACCTAGGCAAGCTGTCATCTTCGCTTAGTCTGGTAATATCCCTGTTCCTAATGGTAATTTCTGGGATTTTTAACAATGTAATTTTGATAATCCTAATTCAGGTACACCTGCACAGATTTGTTGCTTAAGAGTTATGAAACTCTTGTGCATGTAAACAGGTGTAAAACAAAAACTCAGAAAACCAGTTGATGATATTTATTTTGTGTCACATCAGCCTTTAATCTCTGATTTCAGAAAATGTAATATGAAAGAACTGGACAACCTATAGTGGAGTATCGTATTGGAAATCAGCTTAAGTATGGCACTGGATCTGGTCTTTTGCAAGTATTGGACCAAATACATTGTGCCAAATGTTTTACACCAATTAGCAACTCATTCAAGGAGTTGCGCCTTGCACAGAAATCATTTGCCTCCATGAATGATCATAAGGTGTTAAAAAAAAGTAATACTTGAATCCTGGAAATAAATCCTGGAATTGCATCCCCAAAAGAGAATTATCTTTTGCAGATTGCATGCCAAGCTTTTTCTGAGTTATTATCACAGATGGTGAAAAATTCCCATGGCCTTATATTCATTTTATTTTTCATTCCAAATGGAGTCCTTTGTGAAATACCAGCATGACTGCAAATGTTTGAACTCTGACTGTCCACTTAAACGTACGCTGCCCTTCAATGGTGTGGTCTCTAGGAAGGAGTGCTAGGCTCTGTTACAAGAGGTTTAGAACAATTTATTTTCACCCCAAGGCCACTGAAACCCTGCCTAGTGTTATCTCTGCTAGACTGTACAGTTAAACTGGAACAGTCAGAGCTGAAACAGTCTGTCATGCTCTTCTTAATCCAATAGAGCTGCAGGATTCACAAAGGCAGTTCTAGTCTCTCTCTCTATCCTCTACACACAGCTCCATGTATCCATCACTTCCCTCAGCTCTCCCAGTGATCTTTCAGATCCAGAGTTAGGGATTTTCTTACAGATCTAGTGGAAAATGAGGTATGGCTAGCTCTGTGATCTCTTTGTCATTGTTCTGATGGATGAACTCAGACAAGATGCTTCAAGTCAATCTCCCTCCCACCTGTGCCTCTATACAATGGGGAAATGATAATGGTAAGGTCCTCTATCCTGGTGTAATATCTTCACTGGCAGTCTCAGTAATTAGGATGAGACTATTTAATTGACAGGAAAATCAGATTTAAGGTTATTCAAGTGACCTTTCATCTTAGACCTCAGATTTTCTTATGATTATATCAACTGCTATATATTGCCCATTTTTACTTGGTGTAGTAAGTATTCAGAATGAATTTTGAAAGTACATGATATCAGAGATCTACAAAAGAAATCAGGAGCTGCAAGTATTCTTATGGTGGGTGTGAAATTTTATATCTGTTACAAATTTGGGGATGAAGGTACTGCTCACATTTTGCAGCTAAGTAGTGGATGAATTTTAGAAGAGGGGTAGGGGCAGCTGGGCAGCCTGACTGCAGCCTTTCTGGTGTGCCCACTGTTTGTCATCTGATAGGGACAGAGCTGACTTCTCAGCAATCCTGCCCTCATCCTTCACCCCGCTGCGGCTCCATGGAGCTGCCTGCTGTGGCTGTGCACAGCCTACATTCATAGCCTCTGGGTGACAGCCCATCACACCATACAGGGGTAATTTACCTCAGTTCCCACTGGTGGAGCAGTATAGATCAGCTGGAGTGTGCTTGTGGACTTGGCATTTAATGGGCTTTTTGGTGAGTAGTAATACAAGCCTTATGTATTCGGTACTGGTACACGGAGTGCAAACCGTAATGAAATGGATCCGTTCCACAAGAAATACAATTTTATGCTTCCTAATTGAGCAATTAATTTAGTTTTGCCTACTCTTTTGCAAATGTCAGGGGATAAACTTGAGAACAAGTGGTTGCTGTATTTGCATCAGGAACTGAGGGCTAAAGTGTTGTGCAAAATTGGTAGTATACAGAATTGATTTCCAGATTAATGTTTGGATGCATTTGAATAGAGAGTTAATTTTACTCTTTCCTTTACTGATTTGATTTGAATCCCCTCCAAATAGAATAAGAATACAGAATTAAAGAAAGCCTTGTCTTGTTTGACTGATCTCTGTGAGTGTCCTTGAAAGTCCTTCTTTATTCTGACTATGACAGTACTCTTTTCCACTGGGAAACACATATTTTCCTGTAACTCTAATCTAGTAAGAGACAAGTGTCAAGAAAACTTGGATGTTTAAGTCAAAATTTATTTGCACATCTAATTCTGACAGCTATTTCATGCAGCTCTGGTCCAGTCTATGGAAATTTTTAAAAATTAATAACCAGCAAAATCTGTCTAAAATATCCTCTGTGTGTTTCATCCAAATGATACTAATTTTATCCACCAAAAACAGTCTTGGGTAAACTTTAGTTCATTCATAGAAAATAAACCAGTATTTTTTCTTAATAAAGTGATAGCAAACATATTTAGTATGAGCATGTACTCATTTACTATACATTATTTTAATATTACGTGTATCTATGTGCGTAGAAAGTTAGAGTCCTAATCCACAAAAGCCCAGAGAAGGGGAGACAACATTTTTCTTGGTGTTACATCAATTCCACACTACTGAGGAATCCATTTTATTTAAGGAGAATCCCCATGAAAGCAACGAAGGCAGCCAACGAGCTGCTTTACACAAGTGGGAAGGCTCTGGTCATGCATGTCTAAATGTGCCATAGAAAAGACGTGATTGCCCATTTTATGGTGTGTTGGACTTCACACAGAGCCTGCTTCTAGCAAAGAACATTTCTAAGGAATCGCATGCAATAAATGAATCCTCTAGGCTCTTGTTTTCAATGTTGCATGCACTTCTTTAGTGTGAAAACTTCTGTGGAGGTTTCATGAGCTAAAAATTCTCTGAGGTAGTGTGCTGAGACTCTAGGAAACAAAACTGATAATGTTGTACCTCCTGGGCATCTGTACTCCCTCTCCGATATATTCAAAAATCAATATGTGATGATGTGGTTTTAGAAGACCCACTGTAAGCAAGTGGCTATTAAAATGTCATTAATGGTGCCTTAGGCAAATTGGTATTTGTTTAGCATATGGGTAGTATTATTAACATGACATATGCCTGGCATTTGAATAACAGTCATCAGGATATCTGAGGCAGAAGGTGGCTACTTCATGGGTCAGTTCTCTGGTGAAATATATAGAGAGTTAAATTGAAACTAAATAGTTGCTGAATCCAGTGCAATTTGGAGAAACTACTTGGTCCCTACACCATCTGTGTAACCGTGAGGTTGAAGGAAAAGCTGTAGTTAGCTGAGGAGGCCTACTGAACAAAAGGTGGTGAGGATGCCTTCATCATGCAAATAAAAACATGCGACAGCAGCATACCTGCAGTGTGATGAAGTGCCCGATGTATGTGTGTCAGTGGCTCCACAGGCTGTGTTCTGTGTGTTTTGAAACTAAATCGTTCTTCCTTCTATTGACTTCTTGCCCTCTGGTACATTGAGTTGGCTGCTTGAGACGCTGTCACTAAGTACAAAGTCAATTGACTGTAAGTAGTGACGAAGAAAACGTTGTGTGATTAATATTACAGTTCAAGCTCTTCTGATCAGTCACAGAAAGAGCAGTCAAATAAACTTCATTTCGGAGAATCACACACTGTTCGTGGAGGAGAGACTGCCTGGAGCTCAAAGGGGAAAAACAAGCCACTTGAGGCAAATCTCTCTTCTTTTACATAGAACAAACTAGTTGAGCAGTGTTAAAAGCTGCTTATTGATTTGTGCCCAGACTGAAAGCCATGCAGTAATGTAAATGAAAATGTGTCAAGAGTCAATATTGATTTTTTTTCTTTTTCTTCTTCTCTTTTTTTTAAAGCAAGGCCACCCTACTTGGGAAATGGTGTTAGCTATACCACTAGGCTTGTCAGTAAGTGAAGTAAGATTCTTCTCCACAAGACTACATATGTCCAGACACCAAATTTACTTCTTCTACTGAGGTAATATGGACAGCATGCTGAGAGCAGCTGTGTTGACAAAATTTGGTTTTTTGAGAAAATTGTTAGGTGAAGTAAAAGAAATGACAGAGAAGAAATCAAATCTTAGAGAAGATAAATTTGCTGAGCTGAGCTTGCAGTCTAATACTTGTGGAGTAGACCAATTTTTTTGTTTTTAAATCTTTGCTGCAATAGATCTGTGTAGCAATATAAATTATACTCAGTGAGAGACAAGGACAAAGAAAGGGTAGAAAGGGAATCCTGTTGTACCTCAAGGGGTGTGCACTCAGCTGGAGTAGACCTGGTAAGAGTTTCACTTTAGAAAGAGGGAGTTTGCAGATAGAAGACCTACAAGAGTCTCTGTTTCAAGTGAAGGCTAGCAGAAGAGAAATGGGTGATCCCGAAGGGTAATCCAAATACATTATTTGTTGACTTCACACTGTGCTTAGTGAGGGATATACAAAGCAGTTTAGGAAAATACAGCCAGCAGTTGCTTATGTTTTCTCCCCTGAAGAATCAGATGCAAATGGTAATAACTGCTGTGCTCAAAATCAATGCTATAGCTTTTTCTATTAGGTTAGAGACTGCAACCGGGCTCTTTTAACTAAAATTTCTACCTTGTTAACTCTTAGCAAGTAATATCCTTTCTGGTCTTTATCTTGGCTACAGAGAAGGAGTTTTTGTCAATCTTTTCTCAATCTGTGCCACCAAACCTGGCAGCTAATTGCTTACACCTCAATTAGAGGTGACAAGAGGATGTGGCAGACAGCCCATTGTGGCTCTGATCTTCTAGGGATGAGGAGCAATCCACAAGGGAGGGTTGTATTTAGCGTGGAGTCAGTTTGTGAGATGTTTTGTTACTTTATTGGCACTTTCAAGGTCTTTGAATACTTCCACAGCTCCTAGCTTTACTTCCTGGGCAGAATAAACATTTCTCCGTTTATGGCAGTGGCTCTCTTCATTCATCAATCTCTGCAAAGCCTCTCTCCATGAAAGAGAAACATTTCTCCCGTCTCTATATCTACCCACAAGAAATCATCACCTCAACTGTGTCTTTCCTGGGTTGACAAAAGAACTATTTCAAACTGAAAATAAATAAACAGAGAAATTAAATTCTAACTTGGAGAGGGAACCAGACCAAGTATGCAAAATGGCAGTGTTCCAGCTACTGGCAAAAAAGGTGTCCCAAACTAGCAAAATGTGGTGGCAAATCAAAAGTGCAACTCCAAACACATTAAGTGTGTGGAAATGCTCCTATCAATTTCATGTTGCTGAGGATCAGCTGATTAAAATAGGAGTTAATTTTTAAGACTTAAGCAAATTGAATTTGACCTTCTTTTAAAGGCTGCAACTGAGTTATAAACGGATGCCTGGGCTGATGAACTGAAAGTTGTTCAGTGAGAGGTGTACATGCAGCTCACACTTTATTTTTCATCATCTCAGACAGGTCTTTGATCCTTTTATTTTTTTTTTTTTTTAACATTTTCTTGCCAAACAGAATGAGAACCATAATGTAGTAAATTTTTTGTTGTTGTTTGAAGAAACACAAAGGTAATAACATCTTTTGTATAAATGAGATGTAATTTGTCACAAATCTGGAAAGTAAGGCAATACTGATGTTGTTCATGTGTTCTGCCTGGTTTGTCGGGCAGCTTGCTTTCAATTTTGTGTTATAACCATTCAGATTTATTATTATTATAATTCAGGCAGAGGGAAACAGAAGATATAAAACTATTCCACTGCTCTGCTATGTTCTGTACATAATGTGCAGAGATAGTCACTCAGTGGAATTCCATAATAGAAGAAACTAACAAGAAATATGAAAGGCAGAAAACTTACGAAATGGATGCATTTTATAAATCTGTTTTAAAAATGTATGAATGGGAGCTATCTGACATTAACTACTTTCCAAACGTTTTACTTGTCTCACAATAATGTTCTCTGTGTAAATGATTTTATTTTGTTGACACCACAATTTCCAGTGCTGTCTCACACTTCTCTGTTCTGGGCATGGCAACTGAATACAATGAGTGACTTCAGTGAACTTTGGAAACACCTACTTCTTCTGTACATCATAAGAATTAAACAGGAGAGGGGCTGTAAGTTACACCCCCTTAGATGCTCTGGCATATGGAAGATAGATACTGACATGCAGAAGATTTAGCTATCATCTCCTGGACTCCCAATTCCCTAGTGGGGTGCTCCACCTTGGAATTGTGCAGGAGCCACCTGTACAAATTAGGAATGAAATTAATGGGAAAGGAGCTTCTGCCTCTGGCCAGACAAACATTCTGTTTCTCTTGACATCCTTGACTGTAAACCCTGCCCTACTGATTGGTGTCAAGCCTTCTTGCTGTATTTTAAGAATCAGACACAATGTTATTTTGCATTTTTCCTTGATATTTCTTTCATTCATTCATTCACCCAATGTGATTGATTATTTGTTCTGGAGCAAGGATTTGAATCTTGATAACCTAACTGAGTGACCTACTTGTTAGCAATAATTAACCACAGCCTCAGACATGTTCTGAAGGCACCTCTGTGAACCAGCATGACTAGGAAAATGGGTGAAGAGTTGCCTTGTGTGAGAATTCAGCTTTAGGGACTGGGAATATTTGGGTTGCACTAGGACTCTGAGGTGCCACCACTTTTCTTTAAGCCTGCCCAAAGAAAAGCACTGTCACAATTCTGGCATCTCCTCCAACGCAAGAGAAGCTAGTCTAACACCAGTACAGCATAAAAGCAACAGTTGTTGCTGAGTTCTGCCTGAGCTTTCTAAGATGTTATTTGGCTTTTTGGGGTAATTGTCATGGCAGTGACCTGACCACATGATGACCTGGCAGAAGCTCAGTACCAGAAGCTGCCCCAATGCAGACCCAGGCTGCAGCAAACAAGGGAAGATCTCTTCTCCTGGGAGTCCTGCTGATTCACCTAACCAGTCACCTGGAAGGTGAGGGCTCACACGCTTCACCAGGCACGGCAGACTGAAGAACTCAGAGCAGTCACTGGTTTAAATGACAAGCAATCTTTGAAGCAAAGAGCAGAAAACAGGTCTCTTTCCCAGCTGAGTGCCCTAATTGCTGCCCTATGGTCATGCTCTGTCCTGCTCTCTGGTCCAAGGAATCCTTAATTATTTAATGTAAAACAAAAGAGCTTTCTCAGGAGCACTGTCCATCTCTCTGTCTCTGGATACTGGCGTATGCATGTGCATACATAAAGACACCAGCACACAGATGAAGAGGTTGCAATTCTCTTGGGAGGTGAGATATGTGAGTTTGAATCCTCTTAGGCTGGAGGGCAAGGGAGGATTAATTTTGTTTTGTTCATGGTCTTATACTAGAAGAGGATTTCAATGGGGGTCTTGAAGGAGGGTTAGTAGAGTGACCTTGGGAATGCTCTATGCCTGGTAGTATTTTGTTAAATGCTAAATTGTTTAACGGGATAGAGGAAGATAAGTAGGGGAAAAGAGGAAAATCAATTTATCTCAAAACTGTATTGGTTAAATTAATCATTTAAATGATCTCATCTAGGGGCTTTATAAGATGCACACTTTCATGTGTAAGTCACTTGTCTTTTTTACAGATTAAATGCTTTGAAGTCAGTATAATGATATGTTCTATTTCTCAGCACAGGACACAGGGTAGACATGATAATAGCTTATCTGTTTTTATTTTTAGATTAATCTATTTGAAATATTGCCAATATGCAAAAAAGAGGATGAAATAGTAGTTGTCCACTTTCTCTGAGAAATCTCTGTGACAAGCAACATAAATAAATCTGTTGTTTAATGTTTTCTTTGTTTCCTCAGGTGATACATTCAGGGGTGAATTCAGAGTGTAAAATAAGAGGCTTTGCATGAGTTTCAGAAAATAACATAATATGTGACTCACATTTTGGAGAAAAGAGAAAGAAAGGAAAAAACATTACTCATTTTCCTGTCTCTAACCCAACACTTGAGCCTTCTTTAACACTTTCAAGGAGATGCTTCTGTCCTCTTGAATTCAGCACAAAATCCTTAGCCATATACCTGAAAGAGGGAAGAGTCTGAGTCCCATTGCTTCAGGGGTGTGACAGAGTGGGGAGAGGTAAAGCAGAGTTTTGTGTTTTGTTTAGAAGAAAAGGAGACAGATATACGGAAGGAAATATTGTGCGAACAGGAATATAGATCACGCATTCAAAAGCCTTTAGAAATCCAGCTCTCTTTCCTTTCCCCCATGAAATTATTCTGGCTTTGATCCCATGTCTCTCCCTCTCTCTCCCTTTGTTCAGTGGCACAGAAGTATGTGACCCTGAAAGGTATCAATTGCCATTTTCTTTCCTGCTTAACGCAGATCAGGAGAAGGAACTGTTTGAAAAGCAATGGTTATGAAATGGATTTTTAATGTAAGCTCAGTACTTTTTGTGAGTGTTCATGCCAAAAGAATTTAACCTGCCTGATTACTTAGAAACAAGAGCAAATAAATGTAGGCTGGAAACAAGTTAAAATGTGATTTCTAATTTATTGTAGTGCTTAGGAGCATATTTTAACTCAATTTGCCATACTCTCCATGATTACTGTAGACTTGTCAGTGAGAAAAACTCTTTGCAGTGAAATATCTGGATCCTTGCCCTTAAATAAAACAGTATTTTTTATGTCTTCTAATCAAGGGTATTGTTTACAGGGCAGATAACTGTTAAGTCTTCTTTCCATTATTGACTACATAATTCATTTCCTTTTGCAACAGCATTTAGATGTGCTAAAACCTCTCTTGACTCTTTCTCATCTTCTCAGTTCCACTATGTGAATGCAGCCCAGTTATAGCAAAAGAGCTGAGTATGGAGCAGAGTCCAAGCTACTGGTCACCTATTCCAAATAGCTGTGGCAGATGTTTTTGCTGTTTGTTTTCTGCTCTGTAACAGAGCATCTAAACACGCTCAGAGAATAGTGTATTATTGGATATGGGTATAAAGACTTCATCAGCCTAATGGAACAATTAACTTAACCATTCTGCTACTCTTGATCTGCAGAATTTTGCTTTAGGATTAGAGTGATAAGGTGAAGATTAATACCTCTGGGTCAGTGGGGCTGATGAGACATGATTTATTAATCCTCAAAGAAAACCTTAATTGGACACTGGAGCACTCTCTTCTTCATTGTTAAACTCTGTCAATTCCCTGGATAGTTAGGGGAGATTGTGAGTATGATAGACTTATTGTAATTAGATGCACCAAAACTAAAGTAATGATTTTTTCCTTGGGAACACCATGTGTTATTTTCTCCAAATAAATCAGTGCTGATATTTATGAACACCTGAGAAACATCCCCTACACATGGTCATTGACTACACAAACATAACTTATAGAAGGGAGCTGCAGAACAGGATTCATAAGAATCCTTTGATTTAGAGGAACTGTCTTAAATCCTGGCCTTCAGAGCACAGAGAATTTACTGTTTGAGCAGGTTAATGATCAGGTTGATTTATCCTTATTTTTTTTACCTACCATTACTCATTCTTTCATCATGTTCTTTCCATTAAGAGGCAGTGATTTATAGGAAGAAGCACTCCTCTAAGGAGTTTGGTAGGTTTTGAAACTAAGTCTCCGAAATACTTTTTTTTTTTCAAATAAATGTCTTTTTGCAGGCAGTATAATAAATAGGTCTGTTATAATGCAGCATGCAGCTGAAGACAGGAGAAAAGTTCATAGGCATACAATT
Source organism: Corvus hawaiiensis (assembly GCF_020740725.1). NCBI lineage: Eukaryota > Metazoa > Chordata > Aves > Passeriformes > Corvidae > Corvus > Corvus hawaiiensis. The sequence continues at coordinate 49,578,320 of NC_063215.1, read as the reverse complement.
CTAGCTGCTGTACCTCAGGCTCAGGAAACGGAGCTCTGTGGCTTGGGGATTCATTAAGACACTTGGTGTAGTGCAACCCTGATGAAATAAGTTAGCAGTCTCATTAGGGGGTTGGAGCAATCATTTGGAAAAAAGCCTCCTTTGCTACATTTGTTTACAGTGTCACAGGAAGCATGTCCTCAGTCAACTGGGATAATCATTGTCAGTGTTTTACATAGTTACAAAGAGAGCTAATAAGCCAGATTGTCGAATTATGTCAATCATGTCTATGCATCAACAAACAAATTGCTCTATGCAGATGGGAAATTTGTGAGAAAGCTTAAATATTCAGTTCAATGGGAAGAGTGCACACTGAGAGGTCATGGTTTAAGACTAATATCTGGAGCAAAGTGACTTTCCAGAATGTGGCCCTGAAGCAAGATTTCTGTCTCTGTGAAATTGTTTGGTGAGGCTTTTGACATTAAGGGCACTGACTGAGGTGATACTTGTATCATTATGCACTGCATCCTGCTTTTCCTACCCCAACACTGCACTCAACACATTATCACTCTCGTATATTAGTTGTCTTCCTCTTGCCTCTGCTGAAAGTCCTCAGGTTTTGTTGCAGCTTCACGCCCAGACTGACTTCCCAAGGCTATAGCCAAAGCAGAGATGAGAGCTAAACGGAGTCAGAATTTTTTCTGCTAAAGAAAAAAGGAAAATTTTATGTATTCCTATTCAGCCCCATTGGGGTTTGGAGTCAAACTTTTAGCCCAGGGATCCTGATGTCAGTTTTCTGAGTGACAAGAGCTTTTGGCACTTGTCATCTTTGCATCAGACACCCCTCTAGGGGGGGGAAGGGGCTTGTTTGTGGCTGGTAGTTGCTGAGTGCTTGTGTGATTTCACCCCTGCCCAGGGTGATACATAAGGGACAAAAGAATGAAGAGTTTAAAAAATGCTATAAAGCTTTCAGAGTGCTTAAATAGACTGAAGTGAAGAATGCAAAAAAGTAAGATAAAAAGTAAGGTGTTAATTTGTAGAAGGAGCAAAAAATCTATTAAATTAATCAATAGGTCTTTTAGAGTGGCGAATATAATTTAGTTAAAGAAAACATAGAGAGTGCAAGAAGAATATAATGAGTTTTCCACTTCTCCTAAAAGAAAGGATTGAGAAGAGCAATTATTGACTGACAAGTATGCTCTTCATAGAGGAAAATCACATTGTGGAGGGTCAGTCTCGGAGCTACACTGAAGCACTGAAGTTACAGAATGTCTGTACTGTAGTGTCCCTCAGGAGCATGGCCTTCAACTCACAGCAGAGACAGGTCAGCTGGTTAGGAACACTGGAACATAACACAACACAGCCAGTTTCTGCCCTTCCTCCTATTTAAAAGGAAATAGCAAGAAGGACATATACATTGATTCTCCAGCAGCTTTAACTGTGCTTTGGCAACATGAAAAATAATGATAGGAAAAAATAATGTACATTGTAGACAGGGACATCTGTCCCGGGTCCCAGGTAATGTGACCTCTCTGTTATTGTACACACCAGTGTAAGACACTCTTTCCATTCAAGTCCCAAAGGGTTTGATATTGGTTCTGCCCAAGACATAAATGTGATTTTTCAGTCTCAATGAAATGTAGACTTGTTTGTTTGGGGTTTCTTTACTAATATAATGTGTCTTTAACCAAAATTTTTGTATTCTGATACTGAACCCCATCATTTTTATGGTTATTCCATATAGATGAAATATTGACTCAATATTGACCTGTTTTTCCAAAGGTTCACTCAGTGACATGTTTACCTGCATGGCTTTTGTATGTCACATTGTATTGACTTCCATTGATCCATGATCGTTATCATTTGGGATTCCTTCATTCATCCTTCATAGTACAGAGTGCTTAGTCCACATTACATTCTTTCCTTACTAACCTCCTTTTGAAATGCAGTCATGATCTACCCAGAGCCCAGGAATTTGGAGACTTAGACTTTTCTAACAGCTTTCCCCTGTAGCATCAAAGATTTAACTCCAATATCATTAGTTACACTATTGTAACTTCCCAAGAGTTTAAATGTCACAGTCTGAATCAAGGTGCTCCATAGACTGTCCCTCCTCCTAATTCTGATTGTTCATAGCCAATTGCAGATAACAGCTATTCAACAATTCTCTGAAAGATGGGCAAGAGGAAAGCCAGAAGCACTAAATTAAACTATTAATATAACACACAGAAGGGATGGGAATGAAAAAACTCAACTGTATCATGCCCCATTTGACTGGAGTGCAGATGTTATTGCTTTAAAACTTCACCAACCCTCTTGGCTCTTTAGCACCCATAAATGTTATGTTGGAGCCTGATTCTCAAAGAGGGGGAACCAGGGAAAACTTAATCTGCCATTATGAAGAGAGGTGATGATATTTTCTTTTCTCGGTGTGAAGCAGCCTTGGCTGAGCAGGAATTTAGGAGGCCCATGGGGTCTGTATATGCTAGCAGGCGCAGAGGTTCATTTTAACTCCATCTGGCCTTTTGGGAGAGAGTAAGCACATAGAGCATCTTTTTTCCACATAGTTTCATAATAAACTTCCAGAGGAACATGATCTTGACAAACCTCACTGTAAAATTTTAATTAAAATGGATCTTCTATTTAAAAACTCAATGCCATTTAAAAAAAAGAAAGCTGCACAGTCCTGCTTGAATTTCAGTCCCCCTAAAAAGACAAGCACTAGTAAGCTGTTGAATCTTGTGAAAAAAACATACACAACCCGACTGATTGATTTTAAAATGCAATCAATTAGAAATCACAGCTGACTTTTTTGATTGGAACTTAATTTGATCTGGAATGGGTTTGTGTCCTTGCCTACTATTAGTTAGCAATAATAATAGTATTGTTCTTCTATGGGAATTTGAAACAGATCTGCCTTCCTATAAGGCAGATATTTGGTACAGCTTAAAGCACTGTGAGTCACAGCAGAGGTCTCAGCTCCATTACTCCTGTTGACTGGCAAGGGAAGGCTTTGGTGGAAGAAAATGGTAATCCTGAACAAAAGAAGAAGTTGTCAGTGGAATGAGTTTGTCTTTTCAAAGTTGCAACCTGAGAGACATTTATAAGCAGGAGAGGCTGCAGCATTCTCACAGCATTGCAGCCATCAAGGCTTGGACGCTGGGGCACTGCAGGGAAATCTGTAGGAATGCAGCAAGATAGAGGCTAGAGCCTACTCTAGAATTCTAGGTGTTAAATTGGTGTCAAACCTCTCATCCACATTTCTATCTAAAGCATTGAGCCAGACCTTCCTTGGCCAAGAGCAAACTCAATTGCATTATCTCCTGTATGTTCAAGGGATAAGGCCAGCAGCTGTCCTTGCTGTGTAACATTTATATCTTTACAGAGGCTGCAATAGCAGATAGAACATTTACAGAGGCTCCATGTGCCAGGGCTGGCCCCTTCAGTGACCTTGGAAGGAGTAGGATGCTTGGCCCTGTGCAGAGAAGTCTCTCACTGGGGGGATGGTTTAATTTTTCTTTGTTTCACATTTACACTGCAGACTAAATGCTAGCCATTTTTTAGTATTTCATTAATATTCAGCTCACAGACTTAATTTCAAAGCAAGTATTTGTTATGTTCATAGATGGACAGAAACTGTTAGCATTCCTAGAGATAAAAGAGATTTTTTTTTTTTTTTTTTTTTTTTTTTTTTTTTGCCTGATGCATCAAAAGGTACAAACACATTCATGTATATGGTTTCTCCAACAGAGCTGTGAGCATTTAGGATGAGGACTGAGAATGTACATGGAGTGCCTGTTTCTTTTTAGTCTTCCCTGTTATTCACACAGCAGTGTGAATACAGCCTGAAGATGGGCACTGTGTAAACTGATGTGGAATGGCACCTTTTGGGGTAAACTAGCCAGAATGATGCTTAGTGCCAGTTTTTTTGCAGTACTAGCCTAAGGGTCCATGCACAAATCTACGACCTTCATATATAGATAGCACAGGCCCTCAAGGTGGGCAGGTGCAGGGAAATGTCCTCTCACTGAGTCTTACCAGCTGTATGGCTTGTCCCTGGTAGCCCAGGAATGTGGGTGGATTGGGCAGGAGTCTCACACCTGCTCTACAGGACAGGCTTCCTATCAACAGGAAACTGGGTAGAAGGAGAGAGCAGCAGGGAGCAGCCACCCCATAGCAGGGAATCAGCAGGACACCTGTACTTGCCTAAATGCTTTGCTCCAGGAATTACAGCAGGACCATGAAAATGATATGGGATAATTTGATAAACCTGCTGCTGCTGATACTATTTTGGCCTGTTTTCTGCAGGTAGGTTTAGCTGGGGAGGGCACTGAAACAGCACCTGTCAGAGGCAAAAAAAATACTTCTACCAACACAAAGGGGAAGGACGGAAGCATGTGTGACAGTGGAAAACAAGGTTCTCTGCATATATTAAACTTCAACTCCATGGTGCCTTTTTTACCTACTACATATATGTGTTTTATAAAACAGAATTTAGTGACTTCATTATGTCACCTAATACAACATAAAGACATGTCTACAACCACAGTCTGTTAGGCAACTATTAAATAGACAGCATTAGGACCATTAACTTGGAGGTAAGAGGTGCTTTATCTCATTCTGCACTCTCTAGAAGTCTGGTTCTGTTGATAATAACATGGACACGGACATCATCACACCTGCTTGGATTCTCAGTTGTGATCTGTACCACAGAACTACTAAATGCATTAAGTTTAATCAAACACAAAAGAGTAAAAGTGCCTGCCATTCTCAAGAATGAGAATTCTCAAGAAAATAATACAGGACATTAGTATATTAATGCACACAAACCCCACAAATATAGTTAGAAAAAAATAAGGTGGCTAGTTAGCAGCAGGAATGTTTATAGCATCATGAGAGAAGCATCCTCAAAGACTGAAGGATTAAAGTGAACCTGCAGATAGGACAGAAATTTGAAAAAAATCAGTGAATTAATCCATAGCTGACACTAGCAAAATAATTTTAGGTAGTGCTGTAATGTTGTTTCCTTATTCTAGGCTGTGATCTTGGATTTGCAGAAAATGGAGCCTGTTGCAGAGAGGTCAGGAAAAAATTTTTCTCCTGAGTGGCTGTCAGCACAGGGGAAGGAGTTGTGGCACAGTCATCCATCCTCCATCCTGACAGGGGCCTCAGGTGGGGATGTGCCACTGCCCTGAAGCAAAGGCAGCTCCATCACAGTGTCTCCCAGCCAGCTGTTCAGTGTGGTTACCACCTCACAGACTGGGACTATTAACCAGATATCACCAGGTCGTCTTTGCATAAGGTGAGCCACAGCTGGACAGAAATGACCACAAGCCCACTCCCACTAGAACACCCTCCTTTTTTTTGCTAGAGGACTTCAGTCACAGAGCCCTGAGGAGGGGCAGGAAAGGGGTGCACAGCAGTGGTTCTTTCCAGCAGAGGTAAAATTATTTTGAACCGGTGTAATTGAGTCTGCTTTGTATCGAACAGTGAGGATAAAGTTTTCCATCAGACTAAGCTATGATCTGGCTCCAGTCCATTATCACATTCTTTTAGGTGTAAAGCTACCTGTATATATTGTTAAAGGGAAATCTTCCTGGTGAATTTATGATGTGGAAGAATTTATCTCCTATTCCTTCTTCCACAAGAGAGAGAGAGAGACAGAGAGACAGAGAGGAAAATAGAAATATTTCTTAAATTAACTTTATTTACAACTTCTTGTGAAATGGCAGGATGAAAACAGTAATTTGGATTCAAGGTCAAAATGAAATTCTGTCCACATCTCAGTCCTTCCCACGTCATTTTGCAGAATGAGAGCTGAATAAAGGAAGAATGAACTGATTTCTTTTAAGTTTAGTCATTGCAAATGCAAAATGAATATCATTGTGCAGATATGGCGCCAGAGGACAACACAAGCTAACAAAATAATGGTAGTCCCAATAAATAATTTATGCACCATATCAAAAACTAAATGAGATAAAGACATGGAGAACACATTTGAAAATTTGGAAATTGCTCAAAGCTCTTCCTTCTGTGTCTCCCAAGAGAATGAGCACGGAGCACTAATAAACTCTGTGACTGTGTATAATTCATAAACTTTCCCTCATTTTTTGATTTTCAGTGCTTACAGTTTATAGCTAACAAAGGAACAGAGTGGAAAAATCCTGGTGAGAGTTGAGAGGAGAACATAAACCAGCTGATTCCTCCACTTAGTCTATTCATAAAGGGCATCTGCTCTCATCCCAAACTGCATATATATCTGCCATTAAACTTAGTACATTGAAAACAGAAAAAAAAACCTTCTACTTCCTTATGTCTACTTTATATTTATATTTTTATGAAAGCTATTGCAATGTGAGATTATAACACAACAAAAGCCACTTCCAGATGATTTGTATTAAAATTATTCTGTTGTGGCTGTTGGTTAATGTTCAGACTGGATTTCTAAGGGATTTATTCAATGACAGCAGAGCAAACTCAGAGCAAACTAGTGAATGCTATCGGAAGGTAGTAAGGTGTTTCTGGATGAATTATATAGAATGAAACCTCCCCCACCCACAGCCACATTGGAAAGATGTTTCTAAGTTAAAGAAATCTAAAAATTACATTCAGATAAGATTTGCCTTGAAATTATTTTGATGGTCGCAGCCATGTGAAGTTGTATTCTAAAGAGACATGGTGAGAAAAAGGGTTATTTTCAACTCTGTATGTCAGCAATTTGTAACGTATTTTCTGGCACAACACAGTTCAGTTACACAACCAAGATTTTTTTTCTATAAAATGCCTTGGAGTTTTAATTTTTTGACTAAAAACAGAGAACAGTGTCCTGTGGCTTCCTGAGTGAAACCCTCTGTCTCTTATTCTGAGTACACAAGCAGAGCCCAGCACATTTCTCAGCTGCATGACAAGATTTGAGCTACTGGGAGGCTGAGAGGGCCCCCAGCCTCTGCTGCCATATGTCAGAGCAAGCAGCGTCTGGCCTGAGCCGCCACAGCAGAAGCCGGTGGAACACCAGAGCAGGAATTTCCACACAGCTTCCCACCATCATCAAAGACCTAAAGAAACCACACAGTGCTCTCAGGGCACCTCTGCAGATCTGTTGTCCTGGGTGGGTAAACGAGAAAGAAGGTCACTACTATCAGCAAGCTACAGAAGCGACTGAGGGGCAGCTGCCCTTTGATGATCCCCCGTGCTCTGAGTCTGACAGAAGGGATCCGTACTCCCAGTTCCTCCCTGCCTGTACTGCCTGCCTCTGATAGCCTGTTGAGTGTTATCTGAATATTTTTTACTTCATTAATTTCCTCCTGCCATCAATTGATGAATAAATTATTCATAAGTAAATTTATAAATTATTCTACCAGTTCTATTGATGATTGAATAATATTGACCAAATAAATTATTCACTCTGCTTTTCTTCCACCAAATGACAAATAAATTATTTGTGAGTATTGTTTTCTTCATTATTAGATCAACTCTTCCATCTGTTGAGACATTCATAAGATGTCACTCACTCTGATAGCTATACAATTTGTAAGCAGGACTCTGTAGGACCTATGTTTTCATGGACAAACAGGACTAGTTTAACTTTATTGTGTACTTATATGGCAGTTGCTTTAAATACAAGGTATTCTAGAGCATGGGGAAGTGTTTTGTATGTTTCACAGACAATTAAACAAAATTCTGGTATATTCTGTGTTTAATTGTCACCCAACCAAGACATTTTGAATTGTGCAGCATATTTTACAGTTTTCCATATTTGGACTAAATAGTTGGGGTTGGGGCTGCAGCCAGCCCTTGATCCTCAAAGGTATCAGGTTGTAGGTTCTGTAAATGAGCTTCAGGACAAAAGCCAGAACAAGAATACCTTAACTAATGACCATAACAAACGTTAACTGCATAGGCCAGTTGTTTCAAGTTCCTGGATAAACTACATGAGTTTTCCATCTAGTTAGATCCATGTCTCTGTCTCTTTCACTGAGTCACCAGTAACTGTATGGGAAACAAGCGACAGCGTCTTCTAGTGGCAGCATTTCTAGCATATCTTACCATGCAGGCAAAATATGTTTATATCCATAAATATGGCCAGTCCACGAGGTTACTGTCATTGTGATAGGTCAGGGAAAAAAGTTTAAATTAATTTTAAAAAGTACATCTCCAGAAAAGTGATCCTAAGTCACAAGTGCCCACAGAGAAAGGATTAGAGCCTATTCAATGGAGCCCACGTTAGATTAAGTTCACCAAGCCAATCAAGCTGCATTAGCATGAAATCAGTATGAGGACCATGAATAGTACACTAAAAAGCATTCTCTAAAAAGTTGCTCAGAAAGAGACAGAGAGAGGAGGCATCTCATGCCAGCAGAGGAGCAGCCCTTCAGTAATTTTCCAGGTGTGTCTGCCAGCAAGGATCAGGAACACACACCTCTCTGCTGGCATTTGCTTGACTCAGAGACCTACCAGTAAAACACATGCAAAGATGTTTCAGTTGGCTTTTTATGTTCCTTTTTTTAGAATTTAAAACCATGAAGCAGGCATATTTGCCAGTCTGGGTACATGTAAGTGAGTGAACACAGACCCAAGACAGCAGTTATTTCTACAGCTCAGGCTGCCTGGGGGAGCAGGGTGAATGAATGGGCTGTGCCAGGACAAGAGGAATGCTTAGTGACCAGGCAGCTCATTTATGGGGACCTCTCCAGCACTGGGCAGCTCTGTAACACCATAACACTGTAACAGCTGTGTCTCCTTGTTTCCCCTTACTTTTCCACCCAAATGGGGGCTGTGAGCTGTCACTCAGGTCAATACACCAGTGTAATGTCGGCCTTTAGAACACGTGCACAGCAGAAAATCCCAGCTCTTTCATTTTCAGAGGAAGCTGTTAATAGGTCTGCCTCTCTCACTGAGGCACACTAACAAGTTCTTGTCTAAGCTGTCATTAATGTTTTCACTTAGATTTCCACATTAAAATAGGCAGCACTTCTAAGGGAAGTGTCTTGGCCAGGACTTACAGTGGAAGCACTGAGATTTTGCATTCTGAGAAATAACTTAAAGGTCTCTGGGGCCAAGTTCTTAAATTCCGTTTCTCCGTGTTCTCCCAGCAGAATCCCCATGGGATATGCAGACACAGAAATATACAGAAAGGTGTGACAGAGAAAATAGGAAGGTGGCAACATTGTGCCTAGACAGAAGTGGTGTATTCAGAGAGCTGGACTGGAAGACTGCCCTTTGCAGCATCGTTCAGAATGGATATAAATGAAGCACAATTGTTTTGGTCAAGGGCAGAGAAAAGACCACTGCAGTAGTTGGGATAAAGTGGTGAAGGGAACACATGGGAAAATGTTAGACTTACACAGGTGTGGAACAGACTGAATCTTTGGGGCATTTATGATAAAGAAGTTATGAAATTTAGCCTGCATACAAGATAACAGAGAGCAGTCTGAGCTGATCACATTTCAGATTCAAGGTCTGAGTAAAAGAAAGAGATGCTACTGATCAGAACAAATGTAGGTGCTCCATATTAGACAGTGTGATGTCTATTCAGCAGCAACGGGATAGTTTAGAATGTGAGTTTGGATAAGAGAAAAGAGATAAGTGTACTATATAAAGATATGTAGGGCAAGAGAGAGCTGCACAGAGGGATGGGGGGGTGCTCCCATACAATGGTGTTTTTTCTCAGTGGGGAGTAAAAACCAGGAGCAAAAATCTAGTCAGATAGATTTGCTGTAAATGCAGAGTACCATCAAAATATACTTGCAGCTCTAAGTTTTTGCTGTTCATTTTCTTGTTAATGCTTTTGACTCCTAGTAACATTCTGCATTTAATTCAGTTTTTCTACTTTTCTGAAGGGAAGTCACAAGAAAACAGAGCTGAAAGCAGCTGCAGAAGGCCACATAGATTTTGCCTAATATCTAAGAGAAATTTAATTTAAATTATCTGCCAGTTTCAATTAATTAAGGAACCTCCAAACAGCCTTTCATATGTCTTATTTCAGACATGATATTATTTGAGAAAGGATAGTTTTTCCAAGAAAAAAAAGGAGCAATAGTCTGTGGACATGATTCTAAGTAGTGGAGAAGAACATTTAAAAATTACTAGTATGTGAAAAAAGGTAATTTTATTTCACACTAAATCATATTAAGCAATATCACTCTGCCTTCTTATCCTGCTCAACACAGTGAAACTGTTCATGACAAAGACTGGGCCCTAAATGAAGGACAAAAGAAGAAAGCTCTGGATATCTACCTGCTTACCTTTTGCTCAGAAGATTCATAATCTTCTTCGCTAAGTCTTTCCCAGAGCTGAAAAACAAACTGCTTATTCCTAACACGATCCTGCTGTTGGACTCCCTTTATGATTTCTCTTTTGACTTTTGCAGTCATTGTTTCCCTCTCTTCCATTTCACTGAATTTTGTTCCTCAACTTTCTTTTTCCTGTATTATTACTATTTTTGGTTGCAGTTATTGTAGTGCCAGCTTGAAGAAACAAGGCTGGTATTGTCTTTTGAAGACTCTGAAATTAGTATCTATTTTAATCTCTCTACAACCAGAGTTGCATTTCCACAGGTTTTCTGTCTTAGTGTCACCAGCTCCACCATTCTTGAGAAATGGAGCAGACAAGGAAGGTGATAATTTCAAGAAGGTGATCATTTCAGAAGAAAAGGAGGGAAGTAGCTGGGGAAATACCATTAATCCACAGAAAAGGGCCAACCCTATCAGATTAATCTGATGCTCTATGAAGAGCAGTGCAGGGTAATATACTCAGGATGCTGGCAAGGAGATAGGCATCTGTATTTTGGACTAATGTAGTCCTATTAAGGTCTATATGCTTGGAAATGTTCCTGGAGTGCTGTAGCTAAGCCTGGATCATGGCAACCCAGTCATCATTCCGCAGAACGTGGCCGCCTGCCTTGCCAGCTCAGATGCAATAAGGCACTTTTCCTAAGCAGATGTGTCTGAGACCTCAAGGGCACCACAGCACCCGAGATTCCTAACGACTCTGACAATCTGGCAGCAGATCTGTTTGGCACAGGGCACTACAAAGTCAATAGCAAGCTTTTGAGTTGTTTCTCTCTCCCCAACACCATATTGCTCTGTGTCTTTCAGTGAGAAGCAAAAAAAATTAAAAAAGGGTCAGGCTGAGAACGGAATGTGATAAAGAGCTGGTTGTGGCCTTCTGTACTGTTGTCACTTGACACAGCAGCTTCCTAGAGATATAGTGTGTCTGGAGTGAAATGTCCTGTGGGCAGTGGACTAAATAAATGGTCATTACCGCTCTATAGACTCGAGAGAACACAGGTATCTGGCTATACACCCAAGCCAGTTCCAATGGGAGATTATGAGTCACAAATACTCTTTCAGCACTGATTGAGTGCTAACTTCTGAAAAATGAGCATATGTTTTCTTACCTGGCATCCACATACAGATGCTGATTTTGTGGGTGGTCTCAGAGTCTAGCAGCTTTTCTGGAGAAAGACTTTTATGACTTCTTTACAAAGAACTGGCTTCAAGGGCAGGTTAAAAGTAGTCCTAAATCTCAAAACTCTACAATAGCAGGCAAAAAACCAGAGTATTTTTAGGTTATTGTCACAGCTGTGGTATAACACTATAGGAAATCTTTATGTTTGAGTTTATCTGCATTATTTATTGTTTTCCATCAGCTTTGCTGACATTTTCTTCTCCACTCTTTCAGTCGATATGTGGCATGAGGAGAAAATGACATGTCTGGTACACAGGACCACTTACATGAATCTGTGAACTTGTTCCGTGTTATATTTCTTTCTTTTCTTCCTTTGAAACCTGAATTGAGCAAGTGTCATGCATTAATCTTATTTCATCCCATCTCAGTCTTATGCTATAGAGAAAAAAATTGAAAACTATGATTACTCATAAGAATTAAATTTCTTTTTTATATTGAAATATGAATCATTATGGAAAATAATTTTAAAAAAATCCAAGTTCCTTTTCTGCAGGGTCAGCACTTTACCGTTCCCTAAAAAAGATGTTATTTTCAAATCTTTCAGTTCCCATTACCCATTTCATTTTACTGTGTCAAAAAAGAGAAGAATTTTGTCTCTTCTTAGACCATTCAATGCTATTAGGAATGAAAAATCCTCTCTCTAATGAAAAATCATGTTATGCTTTATCATGGTCATTCTATTTCTTTAATACAGTTCATGTGGTGCAATAGTACCGTTGCAATTAAGGAAGCCACTGAAGCACAGGCTGCTGGGGAAAAAGTACAGCAGCACTCTATCTTTTCCTTGCCACTAGCCCAGGCCTTCCTCAGCGGTGAGACAGAAAAAATGGAGTGTGGAGGACCTGGAGGAGAAGCAGGAGCAGTAGCATGACTGGATATTCCAGGCAGACCATGACTAAGATCATGAACTGATGAGAATGCACACAATTTTGAGGATAGATTCCCTCCTTGCCCAAATACCATGTGATTTCATTGCCCAGAAAAAGTCTTAATTGCTTGATATGTATGAATTTTAGTGACAGTGAAAAATGGAAGAAACTGTAGTTACCATTCCAGAGACATAACACAAATGTGCCCAGTGATAAGTTCCCTGACTTGTTTTCTATCACTGTATTTAAATCCCGCATAAACTCAAAGATTTTTCTGCAGTGTATGACAACAAATATTTGTTGGTCAACAGATGACCCCTGCTGGTGTGAAAAATAAAAAAAGAAACATGTCAAATGATAAATTCTACTAATAAAAACCACCTCCTATTTATTCTTTTCCCAGCCTCCTTTGTGCATATTTCCTTTGTTTTGTACTTCATTTTGATTAATCACATCACTCTATCAGGACTGTGTCTCTTCAGCCTGTTTTCCAAGGAAAGGATATTGTTGTTGTTTCTTATGCTTCCATCCATAATCAACCACATGCTATTCATTTATCTATAGCATCTTCTCATCTCTGCTTCATGTGATCAAAAATTTCCCTTTGAGCATTTTCAAACAAGTTCCTGACAATCTTCTTGTTTCATTGTCTGTTTATTTGGAATAAGTGATTATAGCAGCAGATTCTCTTTTCTGTGCTTCTGCATAATTCAGATTTTTATCAGTAATGCCATCATTATTAGTATGCTTCTTTTTCTGTTTTCTCCTACTCATTTGACTTTGACCTAACTTGAACCAAAAACTAACCTTTACAACAGTTCACAAACAATTTACATTATTTGTCCGGCATACCCACTATCTACCTTTATCCGTAATCCCTTCATCTTGTCAGGAACAATCCATCTACTTTTCAGTTGGTGTTATCATCAGAATTCTACACAGTTGTACTGTCTTCTCTTGGCAATTCACTCAATAACCCTAATCCTCTCACCAGCAAAGATGGGAATGCAGAGAAAGGGGTTAAATGAGGCATTCACATCAATACACTGGTAAGGTTACTTTCTCATGCTTCTTTTTTGAACTGTACCATGTCAGTCTAACAATTCAGATCAGATGTACATCTGAAATCACAAAGCACATTTTACATTTAATTTACACAAATTACATTTTTTTAAACATACATGATGTTGCACACATTTCTAGAAATCATACATTCAATTATTTGTATTGCTCTTTGTGCATTGTGACTCTCTTGGATAGCCAGGAACAAGCTCTCCTGTATGCATATTTAACTAAATTGTCCAAGACAGATATTCCTGATGTAAGCCTGCTGGAGCTCTGCAGCAGTGTGCTGTCATCTCTTTTGGTGGGAGGTTCCACATTCAGCATTCAGCTATTGGGAAAGTTCTGCCTGCGGCTTTATCCCAACCCTCCTCCTACTGGTCGGCAGGTTTTGTGCCAGTTCAGCTCTTGTCCCTAAAAGACAGAAAAAAAAAATTAAAACATCCTTATTTTCCTCAAATAACTGCTAAAAATCTTGTCACTTTGGATTTCATTTTATCTTGTCTTCCAGCTTCTTGTTAAGTTTAAAAGTATATGTTCCTTACAGAAAACTTTGTGCACCTTGTGTCCCAGAATTTTAATTACTTCCTTTTCATTTCTTCTTTCCATTTCATTTAAGTTTTGCCATGTTAGTCTCCAGCAACATTTTTGCCTTAGGGACCTTCACCTTAATCACATTCTGTTTGCACTAACCCTGTGTCTTAAATAGAAATGTTTTTTCAGTCCTCTCCTCTGGCACATAGAGCTATCTCAATACATCCATTGCAAGATGTAGCCTTTTCTGGAGTCAAGATATTATTTCTTCACATTTTTTTCCAGGAAAATATTAGAATCCAGGGAAAGTTTTATTGAGACCACCTCTCTGGAATAAAACTCCTTCATGGCCTTTAAATTAGATCCTAAAAGTGAGAAAAAAATGAAACAAACAAATAAATAATGTCATCCTTACATTTCTAGTGTATACTTAATACTTGACATTCTGTGGAAAGTTTTCTGTACTTAGGTACACCCACACATAAAACTGGAACTGGTTTGGGTTTGGGCTTTTTTTTGATTGGTTGATTTGCTTGGTTTGTGTTTGTTTTGTGGTTTGGTTGGTTGGTGTTTTTGTGCTGAGTCTCATTTCAAACATTAATACTGAGGTCAGGAGGCCTTGTGGAATGTATTTCAGGAAACAGCTTGTCATTAATTTGATTTTGTTTTGGCCTGATGACCTCCACAGCCTCACTAGGGCTTGCAGGCAGATATGAAGTGGGTCCAAGAGCCTGTGTAAAGGAGAACACATGGAAAGCACTTTAGTTTCAAGTGTAGAGGGCTGCATATGTATATGTTTTCTGAGAGATGAAGTTCAGAACCAATTGTTGTAGCATTGAAGTGAAACTTTCATTTAGAGGGAGAAAAACTGAAAGATTTAAAACTTGGAACCTATGAAAATTTATCGTCATCATCTTCACGTCCTTCCCTTTCATCTCTTTTAATCATCATCATTATCATCACCATCATCATGTCCTTCTCTTTCATCCTTTTTAATCAAATAGTTAAAAGAGTAGTTGACAGTAACATATCAACACAGAGATATAATACCTGTGCATTTTTCTTAATATTTCACCTTTGGCTACATCTTTTCTGCCTTGCTCAATGTAGAGAATTCCTCATTTATTCATGATTTTTATGGAAAAAGAAAAGTATATTGCAAAAAGGCAAAAGTTTATCATGTAATTAAAGCTCTAGAAAGGAATTATTTCAGACTGAATCTCACTGGTGCTACAGGTTTTCTCTGTGACCTTGAGCAAATCACTTAATCTCTCTGTACTTCCTCTCCTCATTTATTTTTTAAAGGATAGTTATACTTCTTCTGTCTCTGTATTTACATTGCAAACTCCTTTTACTCTGTGCTTTATATTATTCTTGTTGCAATAAAGATCTTATCTAAGAATTCTTATTATAGAGTTGCCCTTATCTGTGTAAAAAGCAATATATATTGTGTGAAAAGTTATCCTACATGATAGGTTATCCTAAGCTATGACCTGGCTGTATAAGGAGTTACTACTATTATTATCGTACCGGAAGTGTTTTAGAGACCAAGTCAGACTCAGACCTTCAGCACTGCATGGCTCTTTTATCAAGAGATGGTGGGCTGAAATTAGAAAGGCTTTCTCTACAGCAGTAAAATAAATGTGCTTCAGAATGGCTATTCAACAATGCTTGAAGAAAACCAGTATGGAGTGACCTGCATCTGCGCCTTTAAACCCAGTCAGCACTGGGGCAGGCAGGTTACATGAGTGCTGCCTGCTGGGAATGGTTTCCAGCTTGTATTATCTCCCTGACTGCATCCCAGATTCTTAAGAGAGCTTTCTGGGCCAAAAGTTTAACAGCGTGGGCAGGACAAAGAAATATTTGTAGTCTCTGTTAGCAGTGGCCAGTCAAACCTTTCACTCTCCCAACAATTCTGCCTCTGTATATAGATACATGCTTATAAATAATCTATCCCAGTCTTGCTTGATGTAAATCCTAAGGCTGAAAAAGAATAAAATGTGCTGCAAAAGAAGCTTTGCTGTAGTTAAACATAAGAAACTTGACATCAAAAATTGTTCAAAATAAGTGCAGCCAAAATTTAGGAAAAAAAGTTGTTCAAACTACTCCATAATCGAGTAAACATTCCTTGATAGAGGGAGTGAGACTCTGGATCAGTAGTTCAGGCAATTACACTTTATATTTATGATTTTTGTATCAAGAGGATCCGTTTGGTGATGAAAGCATTCTTTTAGTGTAGACGGTATGGCTTTACTTATCCTGAGCCGGTGAAAGGACAGGAACTTATTTCTCCTTATATCTACAAGAAAGTTCAAAACTGGTACAGAATGGAGAACCATGTAATCTTTGATTGTGCTCTGAAAGCAGGGACTGATCTTGCTTCTCAGTTCATGTAAGAATGTATTAGAAATCCAGCTCTGAGTCTCCTAAAGTGATCTGTAGTCCAGACACAAATGTAATGTCTGAGGAAGGGTCAAACTAAAGACAAACAGTTTTACTCAGCATTCGCTTCCACCTTCCCTAGGAACCTCCTGGTTAAATTCTCTTGGCATAAGGTCATGTATTTACTTCTGTCTGCCTCATAACTATAGTATTTGAAGCAATGTTCATTTATGGGATTTATAAGGTCTCTGGAGAACATCAGAAAAAGAAATTTAAATATATGCTTTGGTATTGCTAAAAACTGGGGATGTAGGCACGCTTGTTTCAAGGATGACAGTTTGTGTCCCATCAGTTCTTGAGGTGACAATCAAGGCTGGTGTCAGGCAGGTGAGGAGCTTAAGTGGTTCTCCAGAGAACAGACTAAGCTGATGCCCAGCACAGACACAGCTTATAGAATACACTGATGCTAAAAAATCATTATTGTGCCCACCCCAGATACCTGCTTCTCAGGTCTGTCATAAATACTTGCAGGCATGGATCAGGACATCTTTTTTAGATTTCTCTCCAGCATGCACTCTAATAATCATAGAGACACAGTAAACGTGCCTCCATAAACTGTACACAGGACCTGCAAGTCTAGCTCCTGGTTATTGCTGCCTTACTTGACATCAGAGCACTTAAACCTCTGTTGAAATCTAGCTCTGTCTGATTCCGAAAGGCTTAAAATCTAAACATATTTACCTAACAAGGTGTCCTATTACAATATGAGCTTCTACAAGACCTACATTTTGGCTATCCAGCAGCCTTGGCAATGGTGGGTGCAGCTGAACTGTCACTTCCAAAATTACTATCCTACCCCAGATACATTGCCATGTGGGACAGAAAAACAGTAGCAAACAAAAGAACTTTAACTACTTATTTTGCAGTTTTGCAAAAATTTTGCAAGTGTGGCTTAATCAGCTGCAACACCTGATTAAACATTACCCTGCATATTGCTTTCTGGTGAGTGTTTTATGTGTTCTTGTTTCTGCAGACTGAAGAAGTCCTGAAGATTGATGGAGGGCCATGCTATTCAAACAGCAGGCGTTGCTGAGACAGAAGCTCTTTGTGCTAGGCAGCCTTGCTATTGGAAGTCTCCTATATCTAGTTGCCAGAGTTGGGAGTTTGGATAGGTAAGTCATGAAGTAGCTACTCTCTTATTTACAATGGGCTAAGATTGTCTGAGTCTTTGCTTCAAGGGTCTGATTTCTTTAATTCTTTGGTTTTTGGTTTTGTTTTTTTTAGTGTCTACTCACATATAGAAAGACAGAAAGACTGCCATTTTAATAGTGGTTTTCATTACTTATTCCTACCCTTTGGAGAAGAGAGTAGGAAAACAGTCACAGTCATCTCTGTCAAAGTTCTTCTGTGTGTCCATTTGTATTCTGAGCACACTGACATTTGTTTTCAGTGAAGAAATAAACCAGCATCCAGTAAAAACGTCATTACAGTAGCTCATTTTGCCTGTGTACATCTGTGTTGACCTCTAGTTTCAGCAAAACAGTTATGATGTATTTATACATCTCCTTTTCTGAATTTGTGAGCAAGCAATTAATGTGCTACAGTGGTAGTTAAAATAAAGTATGAGCCTGCAGAGCAGCTCATCAAGTTTTGAATACTATTTCATTTGAAAGATTGCTTCAGGGTTTGAGAATTTTAACTATGTTAATTAGCCGGTATTTTCTGTAGCCAAATGTGCTAAATAAGTGGGTTTTCTCTGTAAATGATTTCCTGGAGAGTGGCAGAAAGTACAGCAGAGAAAATCAAAGAGCATTTGGCACTTCTGACCAGGCTGAGTTTTGACCAGTTTTTGACAGTGCTACAGTAGTGCTTACCTGCACTGACACTGCTGTTTCTGTCAGCTTTGAAATGGCCTGGGATTGCTGTGGAAGCTGCTCCACAAAGGTACAACACAAAAAAAAAAAAAAAAAAAAAAAAAAAAAAAAAAAAAGCTGTTTCAAAAGAATGAATGAAAAAAAGACTATAAGATTTCCAGAAGCTGGTAGACACTTGCAAGTTTTAATGGTATATTCATGTCCTTCTTTTAAATTATGCAATGTATTTGTTGATTTCAAAATTGTAACACAATGCTGTGTGACTATACAGTGCTTGGAAAGTGAAGACCTACTGTCCATTGCTAGGTAATGGTGGGCTCCATCACTGGTCACTGGGTGCCTTCTTCAACTCCTCAAGTCCACTCCAGAAGAAGAAGGAGACCATGCACTCAGCTAGGATGAAGTGCATTACAAATTAAGCCCTGGAACTTATATTTTCTTTCCCCTGGTGTTCAAATCATGTCTGATACTTCAGAAGTAGAAACTTCAGTGAAACTAATGTGATTCTGTAAATGGAGGCAGAAATCCTTACTGGTCCCTGCAAAAGTATATTTTATGCCGGGAGGCATGAAATCTAATTAACCTTCTGCTATTATCTATGCTTGCACATCTACAGAATTTACTGATGGCTATAAAATTATCTCGCCACAGTATTTGACTCGTTGACCTCCTGTGGCAGTGAATTCTGCTGGTTTCATACATAGTGTTGCCAATGGCAGTAAAATTCAGTTTTGTTCTCTTGCTTTACCCAGTGTGAAGCATACCACACTGCTAAAAAGTCCTGTGTATGGACTTGTTATGAAATAAAGAGAGAAAGAGGTACCAGAAAGGACAAGACACAGATGAATTAACTAGAAATATTCTTCTGCCTCATTGTTGTTGAATCTGTCAGTAAAAGGATGCTGAGAGGCTTCAACAGACTTTGGAATAACTAATTGTTCAGGAAGAAATCCAGATTCATTTATGCTTAATTTATGCTGATTTAATTTGAACAAGAGAGCTGGGGATGGCTCATGTTTAATAGCCTCAGATTAGGCTCCCCAATGGCAGTGTCTTGAGTTTTCCTAGGCCCAAAGGGAAATTACCACTAGCTTATCTGATTCATTGAGTCATAAAGTCTGATAGCATGAGCCCTTCCCTCCAGGGGAGGCCACCTTCCTTCAGCTCCTGAGTGCATGGATCTGCTTCACATGTGGAATCTCAAATAGATTCTGTGGCAATTTTGAGAATATCTGGATTAGTCTTTGAGTTACCTGACTCAGTACCAGGAGCATTACCAGGAGTCTCCACACCTGATTTCCATGCTACAAACTACTCCTGCTGGAACCAGACTTATAATCTTTTGCTGCTGTGGAAGAAAATTAGCAAGTATTCTGGATCAGGAGAGACAGCTCATTAAGATTGCCCAGACCTACTTCAGCTGTTTTGAAATTTTTCAGAAATACAGTTCCCAGAGATGAATTGTTTTATGGCATGTTTTCTCAAGAGTAATTGTGGAGTTTTAATTGAGAAATTACCTGTTTTGGGAGAGCAACTCAGTGATATAATAAGTGCCATATACTCTGTCTTAGCAAAGAATTGTTATTTAATGGGAAAATAACTCAGACAATAAAGAATATTAGCATGTTGCAACATAAGAGTAAATAGTTACATCTAGGATTAAACTATGAGGATCTGCCTTTTACCCACCACTGCCAAGCTTTTTTAAAAGTTACTTTTTTATTGTTTAGAGAGAGTAGAAGCAGGGGGAAAGAGTAGAAAAAAACCTGAAATCTACAGGCTGAGGACGAACTTCTAACAACATCCAATCTTTTCCCTTAGGCTAGAGGATATCTTGAGTATTTATTTACTTTTAAAGGAAACCACCCTGTTTGACAAGCTGTTGTGTTACACTGAAGGCAGTGCTAGCTGTCTTTTTGAGCAAGAGATAAAATTAGTTGAGATGGGTCTGGAACTGCTGTTGTGGAATCCTCATTGCTTGAAAACAAATAACAAATACACAGAAGGAGAGAGAAGAGAACAGAGACAGCAATTGCAGCTTCTGTTTCCTATGCTTTTAACTGCCACCTTGCTGTTACATTAAGACTCTCACCAGCCACACCACAAGTTATAGCAGTGTTAAGACATTTCTTCCTTTTTTTTTTTCCTAATATGAGCAGGCTTGCATCAGCATTTCAATGATTCAGTCTTTGCCACCAAGTCAGGCTTATTCAGATGGCAGAGAGCAAAGGGATGGAAGAAGCTAGAAACCTGAGAACAGAAATAACAGGAACCCATTTCTCATCACACTTTCTAATTAGTCTTCAGGACTTAGCTAGAGCTCATTTGAACTAAGCAGTGTCATATGGATTGTTTCTTTGGCTCTGTCTGGACAGGTTATATCTCTCAGCATCTGGATAATCAAGGAAACAGCTAGCAGGTCAGCCAGGGGGATCAAACTTACTTTGTCCCAACCATCCATTGTCCTAGCATCAGTGTCAAATTAGAGACCCCAACAAGCAGTGATGGATGGAAAACCCACAAAGAAATAAATAATTATGTCCTGAAAGTGGGGTTTGAATAATATACAGTAAATGAATGAGGGACCACATGCTGAGAAACCAGAATAAATACTGAATACCTAAACAGCTATTAATGAGCATTGCCCATCTGGTATACTGGCTAAGGCAGGGGTCCTGTGAAAAATAATAGCATGCGGCCGTGTAATTTAAGAACTGTATCATAATATATGTGCACAGTAAGCTCACACTAAAATTGCCTAGGCAACCTTTGTTCTTACATATCCTTAATTTTGGAGAGCACGGCTCCACAAAATTAGTAATAATATTTTTTAGGACCTTGGAAGCTCTCTGCACACACCAATTTAATCTTCAGTGAAATATTGGCCTGTATAATGTCCAAAGTGCTGATTTGAGAGTGGAGATGAGAGTTTATTCAAGGTTCTGTAGGAGCAAAGTTTTAACATTTTTCTTACTGAACCACTTATTGGATCCAGTGGCATCAGATAAAAGAACAAAGAAGTAGAGAAGTGGAAAAGAAGGGAAATAATTGTAGCTGAATATAAAAGAATTGTAGAAAAAGGGGGTTGCGAAAGAAGAAATAATAAGGCACAAAATGAGGTTCGGTGGGAGGATACAAAATTGATTATAAGGAAATCATTGATGTAATGATGCAATAAATGTATTTTTAAAAACTCTTCTTGCCATTCTTTTTCTACCTTGCTAATCTTATCTGAATTAGAACCTTGGACTTTCTGGTTCTGACTGGCAGAGAAAACACTGGACATATTGCAAAGAGGAGGAGAAATATTGAAAGGTGATGCCTAGAAAGCTGGTTTTCATTCCTTTTGTTCTTCACTCAAAAAATCATCTCTGGATCAACACAATGGAAAGCAGAAGAAAGACTTCAGGCTGGAATAGGAAAAGTGTGGGAAAGAGATTACTTAAATGAACTGGATTTTCAGATCAAACTGACCAAATATAATTCATCTTAGAATGCGATAAAAACTGCCAAACCCATCACAAAATAATGAGTTTTTAATTTAAAATGTTTAATGTCACAATCCGCTAATACGAGCGGGGATCATGATGGTTCGTTTTATAGATCTCAGAGTGTAAAAGGACAAAAGAGATTTCAGTTTTAATCATAACAGTGCACCTTTATTAAGTGCCCACAACACAGTAATGCAATAGAGGAGAGAAAGAGAGAAAGAAACACAAAGTAAAAGAGTAGAGAGGAAGAAAAAGGGGGGCAATAGCTACCAACAGAGGAGATGAAGTCCTCGTGGTCTGCTGCCAATAGATCCATCTTCTTTCCATGGGGAGATCTCGAGCTCAGTTATTTCAGAAAGTCCCTTTATAGTCCTTTTCAGAAGCGAGGGGCAGCTGGCCAAGAGGTGGGAGAAATCTACAGCCATTGTTATGGGGCCCGTTGCTTTGGGAAAACAGATACAGGACAGGTCATTCCTTTTTGCTTCAGCGCAGTCCTTCCCACCTGGGCAGCAAGAACAGCGCAGTCCATTGCGACCTGCACTAATTTTCCTCAGGAATGCGTACCAGTTCCCAGTGGGCACACCCGCAGGCAACACTTGACAGACATCCCACCTCAGCCAGGCCAGGCCAGACTGTGTTCAGTCTGTCCTCGGCGATGATCGTGAGGCAGATGAGGGATCTTCGGACCGTCTCTTACACCATCCTGTGACTCACGATTGCTGTCAAGCGAGCTCCATCAGCACGATTTTGTAGTGTTATTGTGAAGTCTTCGGGACTCATCAATGCTGGTAGCATATCCCAGAAAAGGGTAGAGAAAATAAGAAAGGAAGAAAAAGAAAATAAAAGAAAAAAGAAGGAAGCAAAAGAAGGAATAAGTAATTTTTTAATCAGAATACACATGTAATTTTTTATTCAAAATACACCTCTAATTTCTTATCACATCTTATTTTAATACTCATGTAGTTCATCTCGTGTCAATAACCTTGGGTGTGTCCACAGTGGATGGGATATTGACCAAATTGCGGACATCTATTATAGATGTCAATTGTGTTAACCATTTCATCATTTTCCAATTCATGGTGTACAAGATTGTTGATAAAACAAAACCAATCAAAACTAAAATCAAGACAACAATGATGGGATGACATAATTTGTTCAGGACACCTGTAGCAGTAGGTGACCACCCAAAAAGAGTATCCCACCACCGGTTTAGGTGAGGTTCAAGACCCAAGAACAGTAATCATAGTTCCTATGCTGGCACAGAGCAGGGGGGTGAAGTTAGGATTTACCCAGCTAAATCAGAGCAAAATACCAGACTAAATAATAAAAAATTTGCGAATTATTTAACCACTTGCAGAATAAATAAAAGTTGAAAAACAGGCACATCACATTACATTCAAAAATGTTCCCAAGAGCATGATTCCCTTATACATAAAACTTGTGTTGAGAGATATCCTCTTTTTACAAATACCTCTTATTTTACTTGCAGACTACAGCCCCTGTGCCCCATCGATGGTCGTTTTGGACCCCGCGGCCAGGACGAAATCCCATTGAGAGCCCTGCAGTTCAAACGAGGTCTGCTCCATGAATTTCGAAAGGGCAATGCCACCAAGGAACAAATTCGACTGCACAATCTGGTTCAGCAGCTTCCCAAGGCCATTATCATTGGGGTGCGGAAAGGAGGCACCCGAGCACTACTGGAGATGCTGAACCTTCACCCTGCAGTGGTCAAAGCTTCTCAAGAGATTCACTTCTTTGACAATGATGAAAACTATGCCAAGGGAATTGAGTGGTACCGGAAAAAAATGCCTTTTTCTTACCCTCATCAAATAACAATTGAGAAAAGCCCTGCGTATTTTATCACCGAGGAAGTACCTGAAAGGATTTACAAAATGAACTCATCTATCAAATTATTGATCATTGTCAGGGAACCTACCACAAGAGCTATTTCTGATTACACTCAGGTGCTGGAAGGCAAGGAAAGAAAGAACAAAACTTACTACAAATTTGAGAAGCTGGCTATTGATCCTAATACCTGCGAAGTGAACACTAAATACAAGGCAGTGAGAACCAGCATCTACACAAAACATCTGGAGAGGTGGTTAAAATACTTCCCAATCGAGCAGTTTCATATTGTGGATGGAGACCGGCTCATCACAGACCCACTACCAGAACTCCAGCTGGTTGAGAAGTTCCTAAATCTTCCTCCAAGGATAAGTCAGTACAATTTATACTTCAATGCCACCAGAGGGTTTTACTGCTTGCGATTTAACATTGTCTTTAACAAGTGCCTGGCGGGTAGCAAGGGACGCATCCATCCAGAGGTGGATACCTCTGTCATTACCAAATTGCGCAAGTTCTTCCATCCTTTTAATCAGAAATTTTACCAGATCACGGCGAGGACATTTAACTGGCCCTAAACTAAACTTCATACACCACTTTCTGTTGCACCTGAGGCATGAGATAGATGTCTCTGCTGAAATATGCACTTTTCATAGACATGGCTAGCAAAGTAACTTTTTCATGCATACGTGTACATAATGCAGTGTGTGACCAAATATACGGTGGGATCGATTTTTTCTACAGAGTAGTAACTAACATAAATTTACTGTCAATATAGTTGCATCTTTTAAGATATAATAATAAAGGGAAAGGAGGTATTTAGGGAAACAAAGTCAGACACTGTTAAAAGGGTCAGTGTTCCTCTTGCTTAGTGAAGTGTTTATGTGAGATACTTATTGATCTAAGCAGAACATTAGTTTATGCCGTAAAAATTCTTGTCAAAAGTCTGTAAAGCTGTGAGAAAGCATAATCTTGAGGCTATATTTGGTATGTGTATTGCTAAAGGAATACTGACACTTTAAACACAGTGCTGAATTTTTACAATGAGAGTGAATAGTACTATTTTCTTATTATTTTAAATTAATATCTTATCTCATACAAACTACATTGTTTTAGAGTTCCTGTGGTGAGTTTGCACTATTGTTTTATGGTATGGACCATAGTGTCACTTGTAGCATGTCAATCATGTGTCAAGAAAAGGTCAAATAATTTTTTCTTCTATACTTGTGTGTCGACAAAGCTAAACATGGTGTACATAGTGTACAATGTTTGTAAATACTGGTTTCACACTAAGTAATTCTATTTTGTAAACTGAATATGGCTATTTAATTTATTGTGAAAATTAAATTTATTGTGGTATTTAAAAATGGAATGGATTAAAATTACCTATATGTGCAATGGCTTTTCATCTTTGCCTGATGTATGTCATTGTGGTCCCTTAGCTTAGACAGATCATATGTATGTGTGAGAGAGATTTGCTCAGGTAACCTTGCTTTATAGACAGTTGAGAAAACTGATACATGTGGCCAAGGAGGGTTTATTCAAAAGCTCATCCTTCTATGAATCTGGTGTAATGCTCAACTCAAAGAACATTGTTGCTGTTTTGTTGTGGCACTTTGCTAAAATTAATTCTGTTGCCTGTGAGGCTAAAGCATGACTGTAAAAGTCTGCTGTAACCAGGTATATCAAAAAAGCAGAGCCCTCATTAAAACCAAAATAACAGACAGGCAGAAAAAATTAGCAGAAAGGTTTTGGAGATTTCATCAGCAAAAGCTGGTGATGCTTCAGAAGTCAAAGGAAGCAGTTGTGATACCTTTTCTTTCATCTGGTAATACACATATCTGCTCTGAAAAAAACAACCACAGTATTGTTATTACTGGGATAAACATATAGCTCATGTTTCCATTCAATAAATGACAAGAAATTAGTTCAGGAAATTAATATTTTCATGCATTATACATTGTATGGCTCTTAAAGATTCATAAGAAAAAAACAGTGAAAGCAAATTCAAAAGTATTTTTAAAAAATTTTAAAAAAGAAAGAAATGAAGTGAAAAAAAAACCAACCACTTTAAAACCACCATCTAGAGATTGATGGGGACACAAATTTTGGAAGGTGTCCAGAACATTTGAATATTCTGGGCTACAGTAGCAGAGTGGCTGGTAGTTCAGATTATAATAAGATCAAGTGTTCCCCATGGGCTGTTTATTTTGTTCAGTGATTTGGAAGCATTGGTTTTTCTAAATAAGTGGGTTTTAAAACTCTTGTGAGAGATTGCTTCTTGTCTTGCTGTATCTTTAATCATATATGCTAGCACTGTGAGCAATGTGCCCTTTCTTCATGCTGCATCGGAGCCGTGCCAGCACAACACGGCGGAGCATATGTGAAATTCTCTGCAGTAGCTGCAATACAACTCACTGTTTTCCTGTATGACAGCCATTTATCTTGCCCACTTCCAGACAAAAAAGACAGCTATTTAACTTATCTGATAGTGTCCAACAGGGAGTTTTTATCCAATTTAACCTTTTCATGGTCTTCAGGTGGGCAGACAGATTCCAGGCAGCTTTGGGTGATACTTTGGGTGATACTTCAGATAGTCCTGGCTGCAAACTGACTGAAGGCTGAGAAGTATTTTCAATGAAAGGGACAAATTAGTTAGGTCAAAGTTACCTCCAAGCACAAATTATGGATTTGAAATGAATATCTCTCTGCATTGATCAGAAGAGTCACAAAGACTGTGATCTACCAGGCACAACTACGCACATTCCTGTTAAAGTCAGCTGGCTTAACTGCAGCTTATCATTTGCAATTTTGGAGAGACGTAGACAAATTTAGACTATATCTTAGACAAATCTGGTTCAAAAATGCACAGAAGAATAGTTAGGAACTGCAGGGGAGGAAAGAGGATTCAAAGGCATTGTAATGTATATTAGGAAGACTAAAAGAGCAGGAGACTGATTCGCTTTCACTGAGCCTTCAATGCAATGTCATCAAGTCTATTTGACATAACCCAGTGAAGAGAAAATTTCAAAACTGATTCATAATACATAGACACAACACATCACCCAAAGCATACCCCTAGGTTAATGGGGATTTTGCCTCAGTGTTCATAACCAGTTTGTGAAGTCCTGACCTTATGGTACTTACCTCTTCAGGAGCAATTTCTGAATAATTCACTTCAATCTCCTTGCTTTGCTTCCCAAATTCTGAGCAAATCATTTCTATTCAAATTGACCATGAGTGTTCAGACTGGGAAGAGCATTCTTATCTTGAGATTATGATTGTAGAGTGATGCACAGCTATATGAAGTTGCAGCTGTTAACTTGTGGCATTTAAGTTCTTTAAAGACATTGCATCTTTCCTATTTTCTGTACTCTAAAATTATAGGCTCACAGCTCTGGTAAATGTTTGGATTAAAACAGTTAATATTTCTGTGCATTTTTATCAGATTATCCCAGCTGCTATTTAAACTACATAGGACAACAATTTGAAGTATAAAGGATT
Source organism: Corvus hawaiiensis (assembly GCF_020740725.1). Taxonomy (NCBI): domain Eukaryota; kingdom Metazoa; phylum Chordata; class Aves; order Passeriformes; family Corvidae; genus Corvus; species Corvus hawaiiensis. Next base: position 49,551,314 of record NC_063215.1, on the reverse strand, counting down.
ATTTGAGATGAATCTGAAACTGTATTTTCAGAAATTAGTATATAGGTAAATGAAGGATGGACATTTGGAGATCAGAGATTCATTTACCATTAATCCACTATACTGTATTTTCTTGAGGCAAGTGGAATAGATAAGATGGAAATGTATATACCCTATTTCAATGGATTTTTCCTTTTTTTGTCCCAATGTCTAAGAATACAAGAGAGACACTATTTTTAGCAACATGTTTCATTATAACAGTCCAAGATTTTTAAAAGGCAATGGCCACAAGCTGAAAACACAGGATTACCATCTGAACATCAGGAAACACTTTTTTACTGTGCAGGAGACTAAGCACTGGTATGGGTTATCCGGAGAAGTTGCAGATTTTCCATCATTGGAGATATTTAAAAGCCATCTGCACACTGTCCTGGGCAACTGCCTCTAGATATCCCTGTTTGAACCGGGGGTTGGACTTCCCTTCCAACCTCAGCTATGCTGTGACCCTGTGAAGATCTCTCTATACTGTTTAGTTCTTACTAGGTACTGCCCATTGCTTCAGTGTTATACAGACCACAGAGAAAGTGGAAGCACATGTCACAAGCCAGTCCAGCCACTGTTCAAACCCAGGGTATGGAAGCACTACAGGGCACATATTTACTCCCTGGGTAGCTGATCTAACTCATGCTGGAAGCCTGTTCAACTTACTGGAACCCTCTGATAGGAGAGATCTTTTGTTAATGACAGTCCTACAGATCACTGCTGCTAGTTTTGGTATGGACTGAGAAGGCTACAGAGATTAGGAAGTTCACAAAGGACCCTTCTTCATGAAGAAGAGATCAGGAGTTGAATGTTACAGGGAGTGGTATCTTTGCTTTCATTTAAAGTGGGATAAAATGCTATTTCTTTCCTGTGTAAAAATAACTTTAGAAAAAGGTGTGTAGAAGAAGTACACAATCCCATGGCAGTTTAAGTCAACCCAGCTCATGCCTGCCAAGCTCCCAGCCTCCCTCCTCTCACAATGTGCTCTTTCCTGCTCCTTTGCACTGACTTTCATGATTACCTGCCCCTTCCATGTGGAGCTGCTTCAGTTCACTAGGCAGGCAGAAGACTAACCTGTTAAAAAGATGAGTAACATCACTAAAACTGTTCTGGATCAGAGCAAACATCTTTTCAAACCAGGATCTGTCACTAGAAGCAGCCAGTAATTAATGCTTCAAGCAGGACATGAAGACAAAGAAAACATGAAGACATTTCCATGCTCCAGTGGTTGGCAGTCACTGGATGCCTCCAGTGGGAGAGGATAGTCTTCAGATGTAGCAGCCCTGACTGCCTTCCTCTTCTTTGTACTTAGCCAGAAACCCCTTGAACCCACAGAACAGCTGTTCCCAAGCAGTCCTCTAAGCCCTCTTAAGTTATCATTTTGTTAGAATAGATGTGCAAAATGAATCAGAGATATTTGGGTAATACCTTTCAAACCAGATAATAATATATAATAAGTATAACAATATGGTAATAGAAGTTGTCTCTTCCTTCCTAACTCACTTTGGAAATGCTACAGATTGTCTAATTCATTTCTTGAAAAAAGACTTGCCACACTACTTTATACTTACTGAAGATCCCTGAGCAGGCTTGGTCGTCAGATTTGTAAAAGACTGTAGAAGCAGAATAAATAATGATAAATTTTACTTTTGAAAGATCTTGTTTGCAGAGAAAAGGACTTTAGGTAAATTATTAAAAGTGATTTTAATAATAATCTCAGACATTTTTTGTTATTGTACCCATCAGGTCCAAGGAGAACAACTAGCTATTTGGCTACCCTGCTGTTAGTGTTCTATTTAATTTAGAGTCTGGCATGTAAAATTTACTTCACAGAGAAAAAAACAATTTTAAACTTAATAACATAGATCCAGGGAGCCTCAGATTGCATTATAAAGACTGAATTTTGTTACTGAAGGCTCATGCTTGTTAGTGAAACAGGGATGTGCCCAGGCTAACCATCATCAGTACCTATAAGATGATTTTTCCTTTGTTTATGAGTTTCTCTGGGGAGATACTTTACATGTAATATTCCATAGCACTCTTCTATCAGCTGATCAGCTGTAGCTAACCTGTTCTTTAAAGACTGACTTACCTTCTGACAACTTTGAGACAGACATAACAAACCATCTTCAGAACCACCAACCATCCCTAACTGCATTTACACTTACAGAGAAAGGATTTTCAGTCCTGTCTGCAATAGTGCACTGATGAAAGAGTCAAGCCCTTAGAGAACATCCATGTGTTATCAATCTGGATACCAGCCTTTTTCCCAGGGCTTGAATTGAAAAGTGCAAGGAAAGCACAGAAAAGACTAGAATGCCATCGTCCATCTGCTGCACCATGCCTAGCATATGGTAATAAGATTACCTGCTGTTCTGAGATTCTTATTAAAACTGGCAGTAGTGTGGCATGATTTTAGGAGCTGATGGTGACCAAGCTACTGGACTCTTTTTAGTTTATGCCTAGCTTACTTTCAGTTCAGCTTTGACTTCATTCAACTTCTTATCCCTTTCAAAGTTCTCTCTCATGGTGCACAATGATCCACAGCTCTCCCTGGAATTTATATCTTGTGAAAATAGAAAAAGAAATATCAGCACAGGCTGTCATAGTCTTTGCCACTGTGACCACAGGGAAAGGTTGTGGTACGAGGAATTTAACTCTGCTGATGTCCTTGTGATTCCTACATGATTCCCTAGCAACTTCCAAAATAATTTCCCCTCAGCAGCAGTGGTCACTACTTTAGAAGGTTAATGCTTCTGTGAAAGTGTCCTGGTTGTTGATCAGGTTATGAAACATCTATATTTTGAACAGATTGCAGTCCTTTGATGCAGTATATATACAGTACACATAATATACAGCAAAACATAGGATATGACAAGGAAACAATGCTACTTCAAGCCATCTGATGTCATGCCTAAGGCTGATTAAATAGACAAAAGGAAACATGACAGAATCATGCACATCTTACTCCTGGCCTTAATTGCAAACAACTGTTTTGTAATGTATGAGGCCTTTGCCATCCAATTCCTTGGCTGATTTTCTTCTGATGAAAGACTTTCCACTTCATTGAACTGTGAAAGCTTCGTTTCTATTTCAAACCCAGGGAGACAGAAGAATTAATTTACAATTCCCTACTATACAAAAAAAAAGTGATACACATTTCATAAGAGGTGGGACAGCAGCACTAACTTCATCTTCAGAAAATTGCTCTAGTAGTTGCAAGCTCCTCAGTGAACCTCCATTAGTAATAGAGCTTTATAGGAAAAGAAAAAAAGCCTTTTTACTTTGGATGGCTGTGCAGCAGCACAGTACCTTACAAAGATGCAGCCCAAACCTATAAGGTTGGTGAAGTGAAACCATCATTTGTCTTAAAAACTCCATATTTGGTATGCATTAAAACAGCCAGCCTGCATCAAGGAGATGAAGGAACTAATAATCTCTTTTTCCTTTCTTTTTCTTTTTTAAGTGAATGGTAAGGCTAGTCTTCCAAGAGGTAGCCACAAGTAATTATCATTTCCATCAGTAGTAATTAGCAATGCATATCCCATACAATGGGCAGCTACTGTTACACCTTCAGGCTCATTTAAATCAATTTGTTCTGAAGTGCCCTGAGGATTAACTGGAGAAAAAACTTGCACTCAGAGCTGATTAGGTAAAAAGTCTCTACTATGTTTCCATCCTGGGCTCTAAAATTGCCACCTTTATGCATGTGGTCTGCCCTGGCACAGTGGCCTACCATTCTATCCACTGGTAACAAAAGGGGAACAAGCAGAGCTAGTTATACAGGTTCATTTATATTCAAGATCCAGCAAAATTTCCTTTGCAAAGCCACACAGGCTTTATTTTAAAATGTTGTCAATTGAAGATTGAAGTTGATTATTTCATAGCTGTCATTTTCATTTTCACTTTTGACACTTAGATATTAAAAGAAATTCAGAATATAGCTATGCAGACATCTTCTCAATGTTTGGAGCTACCTAAACAATTCAGATTTCTATTTTTAATCAATTTCAATGGATTAGAAAAACAACTGTGCAAAATACTAAGTTACTTGAGAAATAAAAGTAGTGGCAATGCATTTTAATGTTGCATAAAATAGTAAAAATAATCACAGGAGTAGATTAAAATTGTATGTACCTTCCCTTCCTGGATGTTCCTATGTGTAAGCCTACAAGACTCTTCTTAACAGCTTTCTTGTTCAAGCCCAAAAGCGCATTGAGTTACACCTAAAGGCTGTTGCTGCTCGCACCATAATTAGGATATTCTTTAAATATAGGAGACAAGCATTCAAATTCCACCAAGCTGAGGAAACTGGAAAGTAAGGTAGGCGTTTTGTGGGACAAAGATAAAACGAACAGTGGCAAATCAAGGTGATGTGCTATGACTCTTTGCTAGGCTTGCTTAGCACCAGCTGGTCTTGTACAGCCTCCTCAAGAAGGCCAATGGATGGATGCCACAAAGTCTTGGAGAGGTAAGGGGCTATACTCATATATCTGGCATGACTGATTGGTTGCATTGGTTGCGAAATCCTTAGAAGGCTCTATCCTTACTCATGGTAGAAATAACCTAGCAGCTATTCCTGTGTTACAAAATCTGTGAGGTGATTAAAAAGTTTAGACATTGCAAAAATGATCCCCACTTACCTCAAATGTCTTGGAGTGGCACCGTTGAACTTGCAAATCTCACGTGTGAAACCATGCCCTAGGTCTGCAAGTTAGCAGCCAGTTTAAAACCATCTAAGTCTGCACAGGGAAACCAACACTGCCACTGTGTCCTGCAGAGAAATGAGACCAGGTCCTCTGCAATATTTCATCTCTGAATAGTGAATTACAGGGCTGACATTGTAGGTGTTCACATGGCATAGGGAAACTTAAGCCCTGACTAGTCTGGTCAAAAGGTTGAGTGCTGGAATTGCTCTATTAGCCACCAAGCAATCTTCAAAGCTAGTAATGCATTATGAAAACAGCATTACATTTCATTTGAGTAACACTGGTTATCTCATTTCATTTCCTTTATGTTGCTTTAATAGTTACAATTCAACAGCTCTGATGTCCTTTTAACTTGTACAGCTTTGTGTGTAATCAAGCTGAAGGTATAGTAGCACTCGATACTCAATTAATTCCTGTTTTTCTGCGGCAGATTTTGGAAGTGCATTCTGAGAACCTAGGAGTTAATTTTCCCCCACATAAATGAAAGTCAAACCCAGGACAGAGTCAGAGCTCACATAAATGAAATATGACTGCCTTTAATTTAAGAGATCATGCCAGCCACATGTATAGCCAAATCAATGGAGATAGCTCTGTTAAAGCAAATTTCATGATCCTGCTTCCTGAGGAAACTTTCAGATGTGGAAAAGAGGGGGCCATGACAGTGGCTGGAGCCACTGTTCAAAATAACATGTACTGAAAGGCAGACCAAGTCTATGTAGTAAATATACTTTTTCTGTATTGGTTTGGGTCCTAGCATATCCAGTGTATCCCAGCAAATCTTCTGCTTGCACCCAGATTGGGAAAACTCCTTTGGTGTTAAACTGCCATGCCCTGAGTATTGCCAGATAATCAACAGAAACCTCTCGGGGGGACCAACAGAGCACCTGTGAGAGCATCTGTGCAGCCATTCTTCTCCTCCTCCTCTGTCTAAACTATCCAGTCACCTTCCCACTTTGGGTCCCACACCATTAGGCTCCCCATAATCTCTACCAAAAGGAGACACAAATCCAGAATAATGACTAATCCAGTGTGTCTGTGTGGGTGGTTGTAGATGGTGCTGACTCGTACCAAACAGATGAAAGGAGGGAAGATCCTGAGCCAAGAAGCAGCCTCAGTGCAGCTCCCTGGGTTGGTCTACACTCCCCAGCTGGCAGAGAGGCTTGATTTTGCTGCAGGAACCAAAATCTGCTGTGGTGGGAGAGCAAGGGTAAGCGGGCTTGTTTGCTGATGCACTTTGGCCCACAGCTCAGTAAAGAACTGTGCTTCCTGGGGGGGCTGTTCTCATCTTCTTCTTAGGAATATAAGGCAGGTCTCTCCCTTGCTACATAACGCTTCTGTATATGTACATGCAGAGTAAGCCTCATTCTAAATCTTTCATATACACCTGGGAGACAGACACTGGCATGGGTCTTTTCTGTCTCACCTTAAGGCTGTTTAAAAAAATCTCTTTCTTTGGTAAGAGCTTGTTTGTTCACATATATTGTTGTGGGTTTGCAGTACAGAAGGGACTCTGTGACTTTTGTGTGCTGGGTTTATGTCTTTTTGTAAAGCAGTAGCTATGTACTTGCTAAGACTTCTCACAAGAGAGAAATCTTGCCCTTTTGCTGGGTTTCGTGCTTGATGACTTACCAAATTTCCAGGGGGGCAGAAAAGGCAGCTCTGTATGTCAAGCCAAAGGTACTATGAGCATGACTGACAAAGTCTATTACCCTCCTAATCAAAGCATAGGAGAAATTAACCACTTAAAAAGGAGCTTGTTCTAGTTGTCAACTCGAGGTTTCAACTGAAGGAAGATGCCTGCATACATTTTGATCTACTCCAAAGCAGGGATCGCCAAGCTGTGATTCCTGACCCACATGAATTTTACTCAGGTATAGTTCATGCATGCCTTTCAGGCAAGGATTATGTTATTTCTCCAACATAGGGAACTTGTCAGACTGCAGGAGGCAAGGGAGTCTGAAAAAGTTGTGGATGAGAAATTTTATGTGTGGATCTAACCAACTTGAATTGTCCAAATGAATCATTGCTATAATCCTTTAGCTTGTCTCTTGGAAGGATAAATAGCTTCTGTCTCTCAGAATAAAAGCCACTTTAAAATAAAAAAAAAGGGAACTTGGAGAAAAATAAAAGTAATAGAAAAAAGCACTAGTTTCTTTGGAAGGAAAGAACACATAAAAGCAAGCACAGATGTAATTTAACAAGAAATAGGCATAAAAGCCTATGGCTGTAAATATGAAAAAAACATATTCAATATAGGAAGAGACAATAAAATAAATCAGTTTCCATATTTGAAGATACAATATATGAACTGGAAATAAGCAAAACAAATAAATGACAGACAAAGTATTTAAGAGGAATCAAAAAGGCTTTTTACAGGTATATGGCAGAAATGAAACAACAGAGAAAATAACAGGATAGTAAATAAGTATGACTTACCTGAAGTGGATATGTTCTGTGCAATACTAGATTTTTTTTTTCAATTTTTCCTCTATAAGTGATATAGGATCATTTCAAAGGATCCGCTTGCTCAGCTGAGTGCTTCAGTTCAGATGTAAGAGTTGGGCTTTCTACCTTGTTCCCAGAAATTTCCAAGCAATCCTGCCCTCAGCCTACTTCCAACAGAGAGACCAAAAAAGCACCTTCCACAGCAGCTGGATACTTAGGTTTGAACTTCATAGGAAAGGTAATTGTGGCCAAACTGAACAAGGGCCTCTCTGGAATAGCCTTTGCCTCTTGCTTCTCTGCTTTGAAAGTGCTGCTAAGCTGGGTTCATAGCTAGGTCATTTTAAGCTATTACAAAGGCAAGTAGTCTTAATTCTGAAGAACTAATACAGCTGTAATTCTAAGAATAAAAACAACAAAAACAATAATAGCAATAATAATGAGAATGTAAGAGCTGGATTATCCAACAGAGCTGGTGGAGAGACCTCTCTGCTCATCACTCAGAAGCAGAGGCATCAGTTTTCTATTCAAAGGCCAGAGTCATAACTAAAATAACAATCTATACATATATATTATGAGTAGCACCGCAGCTCATAATTTTGTCCAAGGGCATTTCTGCTGTAAAGTTCATCAAATCGAATATAACTTCCGTGGTGCATCTTTTTAATATGATATCTTAAATACACTATTATTTAATAATTAATTTCATTTTTAAACACAAAAAGTTCAATGGCTCAAAGATATTTAATATTTTATCAACACTGATGATTATAAAAGTCTTTCCCCAGCCATTTCCAGATAACATAAAAATTGGTGAGAGAATAAATAATCAGAAAGTCAGCTACTGCTACCCAATGATTGTGTTTTATTGTCATTTTGACCAAAAGTGACATCATTGGTTTATTGAACTTCACACAAAAAAAAGATCAGGATCAGCTTCTACGCAGAATTGCTCTATCAGTGTCAAAACCATTTGCATTATGTCTCCTTCAGTATCACCATCCCTCCTTCCAGTTTTGTTATCTGATACTGAGCAAGGCCTTTCTGTATCATCTGCACAATGAGTTATAAGGATGCAGGGTAGTTTTCATAGCAGTCTGGGGGTTACTATGTTTCTGATCTTTTGCAAATGTCTCCAGTGCATGAGCTATTCCATTACGCACAGCAGTTAGGCTGACAAGGGTAGGGTTTCCAAACTTCTGGCAGCTCAGCTGGCTTAGCCTCAACAGCTTCACTTGAGATGCTGAATATCTGGAATGCCCAACCCGATGGCCAAGATCCTTAAATCATGGATGAGTCAAAATTTTTTGTAATTGAAATTTCTAGGGAAAAAAAGTGCACATGCTCTAGGAGATCAATATCACTTATTTCATGAAGAAGCCTCAGAACTTATCCCAGAGAGCAAACAAAGTGGTTTGTTTGACAGCCCTCTTGACTGCAAGCTTCTGTGAACAGCATCAAATAGCCAACAGCAGCATTAATTTCTCTACCATAGGCTACAGTAAGTGCAGGACAAAGCAGAACAAGTGGAGAGAGGCTGATCGAGTCTTCACACCCCTTTCAAATCCTTTGGGTTTCAGCTGCTTCATGTGACGGGGTGTCCTGTTCATACAGAAGAATACTTTAGAACCTCAGGCATTCTATTACAGTAAAATGAGCCAGGAATACGGGCATGTTCTGTCACAGACAAGGTTTCTAAAGGTAATAGTAGTAACTAGCTGTTGTAAATTTTAGTGGTAGTTTTTAAAAAGAGATCACTGAATCGATGTTCAACAGAGACTTCTGATGTCTGAGAATGGACCAGTTTAATGTCATAATTAAGACAAAATCCTATGAGTATTACAAAGATTACAGAACAATTAGCCTAACTCCTTTTTCAGTAAAGCATTAGATACCATTTTTTAGAGATCAGATGGGAACACTTTAAAAAAAGGAAAATGTCTTGATTTAAATGTAGTAAACCTTCCTGAATGAAGCATAATCATGTCTCACTTAGAAAGGTAATAAGGCAGTTGACTTCCATTAATCTTCAGTAGATCAAAAGGATACAGATAGCATAATTAAAACATCAGTGACTGCGTAACAAAGTTTCACAATGGTTGTAAAGAGTAATGAGTTGTAAGAAAAATGGAGGAAATTTTTCTGGTATTTATATACCATAAGATTTTGACAACAATAATACTTCCATGAATATCCATATGGGTTTGCCTATTTAAGGTTAAAAAACTAACTGTTCCAAAAGGCTGATATTTGTGCCAGTTTATAAATTGCAAATTAAAACATAGGAAGATTATTTTTACAAGTGGTATTGCCACTTTCAAGAATATATTTTACAATGTAGAGAAAACTCCAACAAAAATCTCAAAAGAAGTAGCAAGTCAGCAGATGAAGAAGTAGCTGAAAAGCAAATATTTATGAAAGAACTCACAAATACAGATTTTTGTTTCTAACCTTAGGCATTCCAGCTAGAAATTATTGACTTTAAAAAAACATACATGATCAGAAAAAAGGAAAAGCTCATCCTAATATTAAAACTCTCTCTGAAAATTCAGGCACTATGGGTTGAATTTCTGGCTCTGCCTCACTCTCTCTGTATGACCTTTGGCAGGTCACTTATGTCTCAGTTTCTTCTCAACAAAGTGGGAATCAAATTTCTGTGCTGTGTAGAGGTTATACAAGGCAAATTCATTAACATCTGAGCCTGACAATGTACAACAGTAAGGAGCAAATAAATTAGATATGTATCAGAGAAGTTGGTGGCTACAGAAGTCTGTTAGTGCTACAGAAAAATGATTTCATACTTATGTTTTATTTTTTTTTCCCTTGACATTTAGAGTTGCTGGACTTTTACCAAACTACAAAATGTCTTCCAGCTTCAGTAGCTGAGCTTCAGCCTGATAAGGCAGCAGATGCCACATGAGAGAAGGCACCTGTTTTGCACCCTTGCTGCATTAGGTAATTATGTACATAACAACTTAGATGTGCAGTCCCTGAAATTCAAACTGTTGCAGCTATCAAAATCTTGAGCTACTCATAGAAGCAGTGAGAGTGTGCTGAATGAATTCACAGTGAAGTATGCCTTGCCTCCTCAATTAAATTGTGTATGTGTGTGTGTGTGTGTGTACAAGAGCGTTTGCATCCATTCCTGTGTGAATCTATAGATTTTTTTTTATTATTATTCAAGAAACTGGTTGATAAAGCAGTGACAGAAAGCTAAAGTTTGTGTAAATGAATTGGAGCCAGCTGGTGAAATATTATAAATGAAAAAGTTCAAAAAGTCAAACAGACATATGGCTGGAATGCCAAAATGTCACATTAGGTCAGAAAGTGTCAGCAGAAAAAGAAATACACCAGAGAATTTATACTTAACAAAAGGGGTAGGAAAGAGATAAAGATCCGTCACTGATGTGGATGGTGAATGGTGTTGCATCCAGTTGGCATCCAGCCACTAGTGGTGTCTCCCAGGGATCAGCCAGTCCTCTTCAATATCTTTACGGATGATCTGGATGACGGGATTGAGTCTACCATCAGCAAATTCACAGATGACACCAACATGGGTTGGAGTGTTGGGTGGTAGGAAGGCTGTGCAGAGAGACATGGACAGGCTGAATTGATGGGCTGAGACCAACAGCATGAGGTTCAACAAGACCAGTTGTTGGGTCCTACACAACCCCAGCCAGTTCTACAGGCTGGGGGAAGAGCAGCTGGAAAGCTGCCAAGTGGAAAAGGACCTGAGAATGTTGGTCAGCAGCTGGCTGAACATGAGCCCAGCAGTGTGCCCAGATGGCCAAGAAGGCCAATGACATCCAGGCCTGTGTCAAGAATAATGCAGTCAGCAGGACTAAAAAAGTGATTTTTCCCCTCTACTCAACACTGGGGAGGCCACACCTTGAATCCTGTGTTCAGTTCTGGGCCCCTCACGACAAGAAGGACATTGAGGTGCTGAATTGTGTCCAGATAAGGGCAATGGAGCTGGTGAAGGCTCTGGAGCACAAGTCATATGAGGAGCAGCTGAGGAAGCTGGAGTTGTTTAGCCTAGAGAAAGGAAGCTCAGGGGTGACCTTATTACTCCCTAAAACTATGGAAGGAGGTTGTAGCCAGTTGGAGGTGGGTATCTTCTCCCAGGTAACAAGTGACAGGACAAGAGAACATTGCCTCAAGCTACATCAGGAAAGGTTTAGGCTGGACATTAGGAAGACTTTCTTCACAAAAAGGGTGATTGGGCATTGGAATGGGCTGTCAGGGAGGTGGTGGAGTCACTGTCCCTGGAGGTGTTTAAGAAAAGACTGAACATGACACTTTATGCCATGGTCAGGGTGACATGGTGGTGTTCAGTCATAGGTTGGACTCGATTACCTCGGAGGTGTTTTCCAACCTAAGAGATTATGTGATTCTGTGATCTTTGAGCATCATATTAATAGCTAAATCTGAAGATTGGCAGTAAGACAAGGTATAAGACAAGGAAAAACAACTCAGATATTTTTTAGAAGTTTTTTGCGATGTGACCAGTGCATACTACTATCCACAGAAACAATATAAATTTATACTCAAAATTAACAAAATAAATATTTACATTTTTCATATTTGCACATTTAAAGTTCACTTGGACAATATGCCTGATGAACCATACACCTGCAGAGGTAAGGAACAACTCAGCTATGTTTGCTGCCTTCTGTTTCTGTTTGATTTATGTTTGTTTGCAAATGATACTAGATTCCCAATTTCTAGGTTTATTGTTTATCAGTTTTTACTATTATTGGATTATACATACATACAGGAATTCATGGTCCAGAGATTTTTACTAACTGCACAGTGGGAATTGTTCACAAGGACCTTTTCCATTAAGGGCAGTGAAATGCAAGGAGGCAGGGCCAGATCCTAAGTACATCTAGAACTTTGTGACTGAAGGCGTTCAAAGTTGTCACAGGTGGAGTTATAAAGGTGTAATTATACAGAACCAAGGAAATGAAGCCAAAATCTTGTTCATGCTACATATGCACTGTAGGACAAAAGCTCGCAGATTTCTGAATGCGGCAGCCAGCCCTACCAGTGTGAGCACTTAGCATTAACATGCTATTCTATCCTCCTGCGTTCACTGCAGATTGCCAGGATCAGGCTAGATCTGGCTTTGCATTGCAAGAGCTGTATGTAATGTCATCACAGAATCATTTCATGCTTTAACTTAGGGAGAGTTGTCGAGAAACTTTTTCATTCTGTTACAGTTGTGGAAAGAAATGTCCTAAGCAGGCCCAGTATAACTGCTCCCAAGGGCATGGTTGTCAAGATCTTTCATTAAAGCTGAATACTTCCAACGGAGCTCGTGTTAAATTTCCAATAATCTGCACAAAAGACATTCAGGATTCTGAGGCTGAAGACTAACTTGCCATTTTTTACAGCCCAGCAGTCAAATGAAAAGTCTCATTGGTTCATGGATAAGGAACGCAAAAAGTTTAGGTTACTGATGGTGAAGTCTTCAAGAGATGGATCATGCAGCTACTTAAGATGTTAGTTACAGAGGAAACTGGGCATGCAATTCAACATTTCTGAGTTGTTTGTCAGGGAAATAACTGATGCCAGGAAATACTGATGAATGTAGAAGACCACCAGGTTTAGCAGAATATATTCTTTACAAGAAATATCCTATCCTTGTTGGACATAAAGGGCAGAAAACAGAAAAAGCTATATCAGAAGAAGGTGAAAAGCAGTCAATACAGACTAAGTACCTTTTAAATGCAGTTTAAGGAAATAATAAACCACTATATATTTATACTGAATTTTATTTCAATTCTAGAAGTCTAAAGAACAAGACAGGGGATCTAGAATACTTCATTTAAACAAGGGTATTGATAAAATAATAGGTGTATCAAGAATTTGTTACAAGGAAAGAAACCTGTTTAGCACCATGGCTGATCTATCTATCTAATTATATTTCTCTATCAGTAATTTAATCAGGGGCAGGTCATAGTCTAGAGCACTGCCTCACCATGGTCCATGCTGCTAGAACTCCTTATGGCAAGGAAGTGATTTGTGGCAACAAGTGGTGTCTGGACACCTTCCTTATTGGTATATATTGGTATACATATATATATGTATAATACCAGGGTATGAAGCATACAGAAAAGCTACAGCATGCTTAAGATAAGAAGTATGTCACATATACAAATAAGAACAGGCAGACTTTTTTTCAGGTCTAAGCCAAATATATTCCTCCTTCACTATTGCTAGTTGTAATTTGGCTACTTTACATTCCCCAACAGATGAAGTAGGGAGGTCTCAGTCTTCTCCCACACTCCAAGAATGAAAGTGTCTGTTGGCCATGACCACAGGTAATATCAGAGGCACCATCATAATTAAGAGTAGCTTAATATAAAACAGATGGCAGAGCTAATGAAAGGAGATGCTTTGGAGATGGAAAACCAAAAATCCCTTGGGTGAGCCATCCTGTGGTGAAAAACTGGGATAAGCAGCAATAAGGCTACCTTCGTTCAGCACAAGGCATATTGACATTTGTACCAGATCATGAGCATCAACACTTTACTGAATCACAAAAAAGGCCTAGAAACATTCTTCTGTTTATTACTCAACACAAAACACTAAGCTGAGACACTTAAAGAAAAGACTGGACCTATAAAATCTACAGAAATCTGTTTCCAAGGTCTTCATTTCAATTAATGTTGTGCTGCCCCTCTTCTTGTTAACACTGCCAACACTCAGAGAGTATGCTGAGCCTTAGCTGCATAGGTACAGCTGACGGCATTGACTGTTACCAGGAGTCACTTTCTGAAAGGAAATGGATGCATTCCAAGCACTTGCAGGACCTCAACATTGACCACTGCCACCTCTGCAGCAGCAGATGATAAGCTCTTCCTCAGGCACTAGCTTCTGCTCCTGCTGAGCAGTGGCTGACAGGAGGGAGTGCACTGCAGCAGTGCCCAGAGATTAAATTCTTGTTGTAGTAGGGGGCAGCTTGCTCTGCTGTGAACTACATTAATCCAGTAGGAGCTGGAAACTACCACCCCAGCTATATGTGGTGAGCAACTTTTGATTTGTGGATGGCCCAATGTGCATTTTCTTTTTCTTTTGCTCCTAATTTTGTGCACATTTCCCTAAGAGGCAAGATTTAAAGCGCAGAGTCATCCTGTAAGCCTGGTTTGTTTCAGCCCTACAACCTCCCTCTGCCCTTTGAGAGAAAGCTTCCCCCAGTCACGGTGAGCTGTGCCTGCATTGTCTACGTGCTGCACAATGGAAGAATGCTGGTAAAGTTCATCTTTAGACTAATGGCTGCCTTATCACTGCACAACTCCCCTATGTTTGTATTTGGAAAGCAAGTGAAAATGGATAAAATACAGCATATTCAGATTATCATAAGGTAAGTTAATCTTCTTGTTTTTCTTCATGTAGAAATAGTTACATCTTACAGAAGTAAAGATTCCTTTCTGTCCAGCTGTACTGAAGCTCATTGATGCTTAAGGCCTGCCTAAAAGAGCATTAGGGAAACCATGTGACTAACAAAGGCCATAAAATTATTTAAATACGTGCTGGTTTTGTTGTATTGTTCAGGATGTAGAGGCAAGTCAATGATATGTTGGTTCATGGCTTTCTTATCCAAATACTAGGATTTTTTTGTATCTTGAAATACAGGGTAACAAGAACGGGAATCCTTGAGGTCTCAGTGTTTAGCAGCTTAGCCTGTTCCTAAGCATAATAGGCAAAATTGATGCCCAGGCACACTTGTGAGGGTAATCTATTTGCATTTCAAAGGCAGTAAGGTTTTAATCATGTAGCTGTTCACTCAGAGAGTGCAATTATAGTTCCATGTTAAAACGAACCTCTAAGTAGAAAACCAAAACAAAAAAAACCAACTAGGTGGAGGGGAGGGGGGAGGGGATGATCTGTTTCAGTAAAAGATAAATGTTCTATGTTGTAGGAAGAAAAATTACAGCTAGAAGATTCTACCTTACTATGAGAACCTCTGAACCTGCAGTTTAAAATGCAGTTCATTCTACATTCAAAACAACTGGGGTTAGTAGTCCATACAGAATTTGTAGTGCTTTTGTATCTTTTTCTCAAAGGTTGGGATGAGGAACACATCTTAAAATACAAAAGATTTCATTCATTTCTCTTTGCATGTCATAAAATATTTTTTTTTCTTTTTTTTTTACATTTAACTTATTGGTAACTTTTACTCCCCAGAGAGTAGCTAGGAACTCACTGAAAAGTAGTATATCCACTCTGGGCTGGGAGAGGCTGAGAAATTCTGTGCATGCAAGGAGCATGAGCTGTGAATACAGGAGACTCTTGTGTTCCCCTGAAGATGGCACAGAAATCTTGGTTACAAATCTTCACAGTGTAGTAATTGAAGGGGGATAGCTGGAAAAGCAGTGTATCAGCTAGAAAATTAAGCCTGCTATAAATGAGTGAGAGATTAATTCCTTCAATTGGCTTATTAACATCTTTAGAAAATATTCCATTACTTTGTAGGGTTGGGGTTTTTTTCAGTGGATTTCACCTTGAGTCGTTTTCATAAACTGGAGCTCCCCCTCAAGGAATACAATGGGAAACTAGTTTTGTGATAGACGATACAGATTTCTCATTTTGACTAGAAGAATCCTTATATCTTAGCCTACAAAATCTTAGAGATATTCTTCAGCATATTCTGTCACTTACTGCTGATATGTAGTTTGCAAAGCAATTTCATGTAGAAGTGAGACTGTTCTTAAATTAAGAAACCTAGGCCAGAAAAGATTAGAATATTGATTTTAGTGACTTTGGGGATATAAGTATGATTTCATTCAAGCTCCAATTCTTGTACCATAAAATAAGTGATACCCACACTCCGCAGTAATACAAAAAGCCTGTGTTTTGGCTCAGCCCCATCCCTCACACTTCATCACAGATTAAATGAGACCTGCTAGATGGGTCATTACAAGCAGCTCTTAGCAGAGCACCTCTCCAGCAGCCCCACTGCCCACTGTCAGTCAAGGCAATACATTCAGAAAAGATGATGGGCTAGAAAATTCTCAGTGTCAAAAAGAGGGGACACAGGAGGACAAATGGTCCACACTCTGTCAAGGAAGTCTAGGCCATGGTGTCCAAAAACTGTGGAAGGAACTCTTCCAAGACATGAAGACCCTCAGCCTTAAATTTTGCACTTCTTCAGCCTTACTTCTCTGATAGAGACATTTTTTTCAGTATAAATAAAGAAACCCAAATCCAATCAAAATAACAGTATATATCAAACAAAACACAGCACATCACTATTTTGGGGTGGAGAAGAATGAGTCATATATGACAAATGTCAGTCACCTGGCTGAATTCATACTGCAGCAGCACTAATAGTGTGCTGATACCCAAACAGGCAGGGAAGGAGGGAATACCCAGTACCAAACAGTTGTCACTAAGTAGGTGAGCATGAGTGATATCATCATCAGGAATGGGACTTGACTTTGTTCCCTTCTCACTGCCTCTAGTATCCCCAGTGCCCCTTCACCTTGACTTGTCATAGGACAAGTCAAAAAGCTATAAAATTATCCTAAACAGGAAAAGATGGCCTGAGATACTCTCTGCAATAGTTTCAGTGACATTAGGGCTTTCTCTGCCTGTCCACATTCAGTCACACTGCGATGGTATAAATATGATTATTAAATAAAATTTTGATCTGGCTAAGAAGTTTATCCTAACTAAAAGAACATTGTTGACTAAACACTAGCAGTCTGTGACTATTTCCACCTCCTTACACTGAGGAAAGACAATACTGGCTGTGCCACTCTTAGAGGCTCCACTTTCCATATTTTCACATTATTTACTGTTTGATTTCTTCTTCAATTTGTGGCAGTTAGAAAGGTATTTAACAAGTCCAATCCTCCCAGGGATGGGTACCTGGGTTTTTTTAACATTGAAATTATTGTTGTTCTTTGACTTTTTGGTTTTCCTTTTAATGATGTACAGTAGATAGAAAGCAAAATGATACACATGATTGGCCACAGCAACGTCACTCCACCCAAGTCCTTAAAAGCTACAGTTTCATGCTATTTTTCTTGGCACAGTAGTTAGATTTTGTATTTTGCAGGCCCTCACAGTTTTGCAGTAGACTGTGCACATACAGCCCTTGCCCTGCACTGGTTGCTCAATCCTGAAAGTTTGGAGTTGGTACTGCCCCTTATTCCCCCTAAGCAGCCAGAGGGAATGCTCTGTCATTCAAGAGCCCAGCTGCCAGAGATCTAAGAGCAAATCTTTGTAAATTATGTGTATTTATTCAACAGAAACTGCAAGACAAACACAGGCAGTGAAACCAGTGAAACCAGAGAGTTTCCTGGAACCTACTATACCTACCTACCTGTAAGTATGGTACAGCTGTAGAATCTGCTGAGAGAGAAGAGTGGTTTTTGGTCAATTTAAAAAACCATAACACGAGTAGCAACTGTTTGAAAGTGAAATAAATTGCAGCTAAATGGACAGAAGGATTTAATTGACTTAATTTTGTCAAATTTAGTTAATTATTGTTCAGCGGGTGCAAACAAAGCTACTCTTCTATGCTATACAACAAAATCTGTAGAACTTTAAGTAAATACTTATAATTCCTTACTCTCTCAAGAATTGCCTTAATGTTAATAAGACTCTCCATCAGAACAAAGCCTCAGTCTACTTTTTAGTTGCACTTTCTAATGGCACCCCTTTTCTCTAATCAACTAGCACAAAAACCTTTTCCCCAGTTCTCCAGTAGCTCAAGTAGCAAATATATGGCTTTGAGAGGAAAGCAGAAATTATACTGCTTCACAGTAGGTAGTCCTTTCCTGCCCATAGACATTTACTGAGAAAAAAAATCAATGTTGTCTGTCTTTTGTATATGCTGTGGCCTCTGGGCTATGACCTGAGAACTGCAAATGTTTCAATCTACACAAGGAGAGCTGGAGGGAAATGGTCAGCAGCCAGGCATGTCTCTACTCATAGCCACATGAAGCCATAGTTTATACTTTGAAATCAGTGCAATTGCAGAAGGATTTTTTTATTTTTAAGTGTAAACTAAATCCCTCAAGTAAAGGGATCCATGTCTGATCATAAAACTCTCTGACCTTAAAAGTGTTAGAAGTACCCCCCACACAGCAACACTCCATATTATTTTTTTCTAGAGAACATTTGTTTTGATTCTTCTTACTGTCCTCTCAGCTGACTAAACCCTTTTCTTCCTCACCTACACCTTCATTTCCGTGGACATGCAACGTACAGACATTGCAAACACTTCAGTTACTTTATCATTACATTCATACCCCATCTCCTCATTACTGGTGGCCTCTCATCTGTCACAAACAATGTGCAAGTAAGCAAATGCAAGCTTGTAACATCCAGGCTGCATCACAAATTTCTATTCATGCAAGAAGGAATAATTCTGTGCCCTGTGTCAGCTAGCTTTGTGGTTTGCAAAGGCTGTAGTATCAGGGGCTGATTAGAAAGGAAACGAAGAATGCAGCAAATGCAATTGGTTTTGCTACTGCTACTCCCACTAAAGAAGGCACTTTTCATTTGTCTCTGTAATGAGAGAGACTTTCCACTCACAGGTACATTAAGGAAGAGTGTGTGCATGGGGGGGTCCCCACTGTGCAGTTACCCTGATGTTTTCAGGACTTTTCAGATGGCTTCTGCTGAATTAGATGCATAAAGGAAGAACTAATCCTGCTGAATCAGGAAATGAGACAATGGGGATACTCTGTACGATTCCCATTAACTTTATATTATAGTCTGCAAAGGCTACAGCTCTGAATATTTGATACTTGTCTAAGTCCTACTGAAATCAATGGGAATTTGGTGTACAAGTTCAAACAAACTGCATGGGGAATGTGGAGGACCCTGGTGACCAGAAAAAGAACATTTTCTACGTTATTCAGGTATTTAGAGTCTGTATCTCAGTGCTCTGAGTCTCATCTATAAAACAGGATTATTGAGGCTTCTGAATAAGGCTGAGAAACAATTTGCAACCTTATTTTCTTATACGCCTTAAGCTTTGGGTGTTGTACCATTAAAATTTAGAATCACAAGGAAAACATTCTATTATAGAGCAAAAAAGTTCATTTTAACTGCAGCCCATATGCTCCAATATCACCTATCTTTCCATATTGTTAACCTAACTAGTGGCATCAGCTTGTTTGGTTGAATAAATAGATTAATTAATTTAAGACAAGCATCCCCATTATCTTCCATTCTCTGCACAAAAAAAGACCAATCATGATGTGCACTTATATTAAATTTTGTCAGTAAAATATGCTTGCTTGATATTGTAGGAATTTGCATTCTATATACTTCAGTTACCATCTGCTAATGGTAATTTTATCATTCAATAAATAACACTAAAGAAATCAACATTAATGAAGATTGGAGAATTTTTTAATATAGTGGATAATTTTTGGTTTATTTCTGTGAACTGCAACTGCAGCCAACAATAAAAAGGATAATCCATTAAAACTCGAGCACAATAATAAAAGCTGTTGTCAAGGTTCTGGCATAGTGGACGACCAATGGGGATTGCAGGTTCCCAGAGCATTGACTTTGTCTACCCTTTACTAAGGAGTAATGTGTGAATCATTATGCTATAGACAGATGGGACTATTCCAGAGAGACTGAGATTGCATGCTAGCCTAGCAGAAGTTCCAGGAGGCATTCATAGCTTGGATAACCACAGTGTCTCCAGCAGGGCAGAAGGAACCTAGGTATGACCAAACTCTTTTACAGAGTGAAGGCTTTAGATCCCAACTCAAGAAAGAGTGCTTCTTAGGGAGAGCATTTCAGGCTTGCTGAATAGTTAAGTCAGCTTGACTACCACTACCAGTTTAAATACAAACATTTAATTACAGGCTTCTCTTAGCAAATGTATGCTGAGATATGCTTTTAGGTATTTTTTTGCTACCTAAGATTTTCCTTTGACTTTTTTCTCAACCTATCAAAGCACAAAAAAATCTGCTTTAAAGTTTAAAACATACACTGGGTTTGATCCTCTTTTCTGAGGTATAGCCCATATTTTTTCTTAAGTGAGATAAAAAACTATTCTCTTAGCAAGTTAGGAACTAGCTTAATCCCAAAATACAAAGCTCAGTTGTCCTCCAGTAAATTCCAGAATTCCAAGGTCTGTATTTCCATGCTCACATCTTCTGCACAGAACATAATTTGTAATTCAAATCCTGGATCCAGGAAATGTAAGAGAGACACAGAAGCAGTAGTGCTGTATCCAACCAATAAGTAAGAAGAATTAATGATAAAATGCTATGTCCTGTGGATCAGACCAGTTGTTCATTTGCCAAATATTTTCCCCTTGGCTATGTCAACAGGACATACAACTTAGAGAGACATCATGAGCATAGTGTTATCCACTGCTCTTTTCGTTAATCCCTAGCATCCATCATCATCGGGGATGTTGGAGGGCACATCTTCTTTCTTTACTGTCTATTTATGGACACATTGTCAATGGATTTGTCAAATGTCTGTCTGAATTTGCTGATATGGTCTGTATTCCTCAACCACCTTCAGCAACAAAATCCAGTAGTATCATCAACTATTGCAGGTTGGTCAGATTTCTAGAGGTCACCTAGTCCAACTTCCTGTGCATTTTATGGTTAACTTTAGTGTTAGACCAGGTTGCTTGCGCCCTCATCCACCTCAGCTTTGGAAATCTCCAAGGACAGATATTCCACAACACCTCTGGGCAACGTGTTCCTGTATTTAACAATGCTCTTTGTGAAAAATATTTTCCTAATTGGAATTTCTCTTTCTTCCATTTCCTTGTCACATTTTGTCAACCTTTCTCTTATATCTTTTTCTATCCACTGTGTAGCAACAACTTCTTTTAATTGTTTTAAAAGAATCTCCTAGTTTCAGAAATTTTCCCTTGTAGTAGAGGCATGTGGTGAGAAGTGCCATGAGTCTATTTTTATACTATAAGTGAAATTTACACAAAAGCAAGAGGATTTTTCTCCCTTGTGTCAAATGCAGTGAAGCAGTCTTTGCTTCTGTCGTGGTGGAAATGTGACTGTATCTCAGTCTTTGGATTATCTATAATCTGAGATGAACTATGACAGGAAAATTAAATAGGTAGCCAGTGATTTACTATTGATTGGATGTGACTGATTACTGCAAAATAATTTATTCAAAATCAAGTTTGCAGATTGAGCAATGTCTGGAAGCACAGGAATGTATAACACTAGCAAACCCTTTGTGTGAATGTCCTTCTTTTGTACAAATCCTGAACAACCTGTGGTTGGAGCAAGTACTGAATACTTAGAAAATATTTTGGATCTGGTTATTATGTGGTTCCGTACTTGATGGTCAGCTGTCTCGGATGAGGGTAGCAATTCCCATGACATGCGAGTCTAGATCAGCGTCCTACCTGAGCCTTATTTTGCTTGAAATGTTTATAATATGAATAAGCTTCTTCCTGAGAAGAAATTTCCTATTAATTTTTCTCACTCATCCTGTAACTTTTTGTCTTTTAGTAAAAGATCTGCTAAGTAATTGCTCATCAATGAAGTGAGTTTTTTCCCATCATTGGACGATTGATGCCATCCTACTATAAACTGATAAAAACAATCCCTCATCTGTTCTGGAGTCTTCAGAGGTAAATAATTTCCCATGTCAACTACTGCTCTAAATAATCCTTGGTTTATGAGCTTCTAAACCCTGTGGACTGAGGCACCATTTCCTCACTATAATTCTAAAATAAAACATAATAAAATGTTTTGTCATTGTCTTGAGTAAATGATGACCTCTCAGGCATGTGTTTCTAAAACACAGCAGAGGAAAGATTAAACACAAACAATAAATACAGACAATTGTAAGTAGAGTGTAACACTAATCCAAAATTCTGTTGAAGAGAAACTTGCCATTGTTTCCAGTGGCAAAGAACAAAGGAAAAAAATATTTATGGAATGATGTTCTGCAGGAAGTGTGCCTAGATTTTGGCTCACATGTCAAAGCAACATGGAAGAAGCATAATGGCAGTAATGGTCAAGCAATTCTGCCTGGATGCAAGTAGCACGAGAAGCTGAAGACCTGTGTACACCTGGGGCTGCTCAGGATTACTGTGCCTGTGGTGGGTGTTGAGGGAGAAGCAGCTCCAGCAGTTGCAGGTCTCCAGGAGCCATTGGTCTCTTGAGCCCCACACAACTGCCCACTGCAGTCTGAGCTGGCAGCAAAGTCCAAGTCCATGACAGACAGGCTGGGCAGATGTGTGATGGCTATGGTGACACTGACTTCTCAGGGCTCAGTGCTGTGCTGTTCCAGCTCCTGTCCCTATGATCGCTGCTGTAGCTGCAGTGCCTGGCTTCTCCTTGGCTTCAGGTGATGCTCAGTACCTGACACCTAGAGCCTCCTGCTCAAGTGTTTGGCTATTGGCCAGTTCAGAGGGTGCTGCTGGTGCTGTGGACCCCCAGCCTAGTGTTGCTGTCCCATCCCTTTGGATGTCTCAGTCTGGCTCTCAACTCACAGCTGGCTGTGTTCTATGTTTCCATTGCTTGCACTAACATACATGGGATGAACACAGGCATCTCCACCCAGTGTGATTTTTCTCCTGTGCTAACATCTCGGTGAACGTAGAGGGCTGCACTCAGGATATCCTGCGTTTCCTTCTTCTGAATTGATGTCAGAGTCATTTTGGGGATAAAAAGATCTCTACTGGACAATGTCTACCTCTTATTAATTCTTAGCTATTTCCCAGTCCTTTAGTCCCCACAGAATTATTTTGGCAGTGAATGGCCTCTGCAATTTTCACTAACCAAAAAGATTTAAAGTTTTTCTCAATAGTCTGAAGACAAGATGGCTGTTGCCCTCAATGAGCTAATTTGCCTGAACCCAGCTGAAGGGTGCAGCCAGATATTCAGGCTCAGGTGAAAAGGAACAGAGCCACCCCCGCTATTTCTTACAGTTCATTTTAGTGAATTTAGTTCCCATTGGAGACATGAAAGCAGATGACAGCAGCTATTATCCTGCTTTGTTCTGATTATTTCTGGCTTGCTCTAAAAGTAATTTACTATAGAATAGCCCATGTTAGAAGCTGTGGCTCTGAAATTTTACACAAAGCAAGTATAGCTTGAGCATCCTTCCTACATTGTCCTCACAAAGAGTCCTCTCTTATGTTGAAGAGAGTGGATTTGTCCCAGTGCTCCTTCAGTACCCAGTCTGTCTGTTAAAACAGCCAATGAGGTTGCCACTGGTAACAGGGTTTTATTTTCAATACAGAACCGTATTTTTTTCTAGATCTAAATGTCTGGCAAGCCTATTAATTGTGCCCGTTCCAGCAAGAAGCTGAAGAGATGTAATTGTAACACTTAACAACCAAATAGTAATTCATTAAAAAAGACAACTAAAAATAAATGAAAACTTGAAAATTTAGTTTCATTCTTAGCACTAGGATAGCCCTTACTTCTTTCAAATCCATTAAAGTGGAATATTGTAGGCTGAGAAAATGCAATTTGTAGCTACACAGGCAGTTTCAAGGTAGGGTAACTGTTGGGCAATTTTTCACTCTACCATTATTTTACGAAAATCAAAGGGGCTGTGCCAGTTAAGGATGAGTCAAGGATTTGCATCATTGCCCTATTAAAATGCCAAGCCACAAATCAAATAGAAAAGTATTGGTGCTGCTTGAGCTAATCAAATGGCCATGTGAAGGCTGAAGTCACCCGAAATAATCCAACAGGCTCCCTTAGTCCTGCGTAGCTGAACTCAGTCATCTCTAGCTGAATCCCAATGGTGTTGGAAGGCTAATCTATGCATAGGCTGCCCAAACCACTTACCAGAAAGAGAAAATGAGCTATTATATTTTAGCTACTTCAGGAGTTTATTTGGGTGGTGGAGAGTCAAGAGTGAACAGCAATCAAAAGTAAATATATAACCTGAAACAACCTAAGGGACTATGTATTTTAAAGTCTGAGGAAAAGGTGCATGCTGTTGGGTGGATCACTTCACTCTTTTGAATTCAACTCTGAGACATTTAGCAGGCAGATGCATTCCTTTCATTCCCGAGAGAGTCAGTGAACATTTATTCCTTATGCCATCTCCATTGCAAACTGTTCAAACAACTGCAGCAGAACTCCATCACAGAGCTAGCTGAATCAAAATATAATAAAAAGCAATTTTTCTAGAGATCCACCCAGAGACCCAAGAGTTCTGCTGGCAAAAATAGAAATATGTGGCATTTGGA
This sequence comes from Corvus hawaiiensis, assembly GCF_020740725.1. Taxonomy (NCBI): domain Eukaryota; kingdom Metazoa; phylum Chordata; class Aves; order Passeriformes; family Corvidae; genus Corvus; species Corvus hawaiiensis. Next base: position 49,526,960 of record NC_063215.1, on the reverse strand, counting down.
CTCTGCCAAGCTCATGCCGTGTGAAAGATGACAGACAACAAACTTGGAGCTATTGAACAATGAGGAGACAAGGCAGGAAAACAGCACTTGCTGCCTTCCTCGAAGCCAGAAATTATTGCCTTTACAATTTTTTGCTGTCTCTACTTTATGGTATTGGAGTTTTTTGTTCCTTAGTAATATAAAGGCAGGTTTATCCTATATGAGGAAAAGTGTTAGGCTTAGGATTGCTGCCTCAGCCAGAGTAAATCAAATACTTGCTTCATCTTCTGACAATAAAGGAAAGTGTGTAGTGATAGGGAAGCTTTTAGGAGGCAAACTCAAAAAAAAAGCAGCTGCATTTATTATTATTGCAAAACATAAGTAAGCAACTCGCCAGCTCAGACTGAGTATTTTATGTGCACCTTAAGAAGGGGATTAAAATATGATCACATAAGATTTATTACAAAGTAATGATATAGTACTGGTATGGAATTGACTGGTTATGGATATTCAGCAATTTATCTTGTGGGTTCAAGGTTTGTCTTTGACAAAACTCAGTTCTCATGACAAAGAACATTCCACCTGGGATTAATGCAAACCAGTTTATTCCTATTTTCCTGGGTTTACAAATGTCCAGCTATATATTTGGGCACGCTCATGCATTAAGGAACAGAGAATTCTTAAGAGGCCTAAGGTTTTATTTTTGTGTCATTGGAAGGTGGTGCTTGAAGAAATTCACAGAAAAGTCACAGATAAGGAGAAAAAACATCTCTTGGGAAACACGCAGGTAAACTGGAATATTACCCCACCTTCCCTCATAGAAAGTCTGTTAAAACATCATTTTATGTAATTATCCCTAATACTACTCAGTAGGATGGTCTTTGAACATCATTGCCTTTGAAGGGTAGTTGCTCTCCCTTCTGGGAGGATTGAGGTGAGACTGTCTGTACACACTTGTGTCAGTGAATAGCTGGGTGATGGAGGACATTGCACATGCTTTACAGCTGCACAACATCAGCTCATGATTACGCTGGCAGAGAATCGCAATGATGTAGGTTGCAGAAAAATGTAGTGATCAGTGCTACAGCCTCAGAATTAAGGATGGTACCTGAATTGCAGAGTCGCAGAGTCACTGAATCACAGAAAATTTTGGGTTGGAAGGGACCTTAGAGATCATCTAGTTCCAAGCTCCCTGCATGGGCAGTGACACCTTCCACTAGACCAGGTTGCTCAAAGCCCCATCATCCAACCTGTCCCTGAACATTTCCAGGGATGGGGCATCCACTGCTTCTCTGGGGAACCTGTTACAGTGCCTCACCACCCTCATAGTAAAGAATTTCTTTGCAATGTCTGTTCTAAATATAATGCCTTTTGGCTTGAAGCCTTTCACCCTTGTCTTATCACTTCATACCCTTGTAAAAAGTCCCTCTCCAGCTCTCTTGTAGTCTCCCTTTAGGTACTGGAAGGCTGCTATTAGGTGTTGTGGGGTATGCCCAGCCCCTGCCCTGGAGGGATCTCTGCTGAGATAAGAGATTTCGCAATCGCCCAGCAGGACTCCGTGGAAAGGCAACCACTTCTTTGGTCAAGGTGAGAAAAGACAGACCCACAATCCTTTAGGAGACCCTATGCAGATCCTTTGTAACCCATTGGCCTTCACCCATCCCCTGTATCCCTATAAAAGCTAAGGCCTCTGCCCCTGTGGGAGAGAGCTCTCGTCCCTGGCTCTCCCCTTCGCCGGAGGGGACCCACAATAAAGCTCCCTTCGTGCGGAACCAGCCACACGAGCCTCTCATCTCTCTCTGGTCTGGCTTGGCCTGGAGGCTGCCCTGCAGAGCTGAGCTGGAATCACGAGCTGATAATCACTGAAGAGCTGACAGCCTCTGCAAGGGCCCTCCTGCCAGCAGCTGAGGGAAGACACCGGGCCTCGGGAAGGCGATTCCTTTCGGGACCATCTCCCCGGACAGGTCACCTCTTCCTGGGTGAGAGCCATTGACCCCACCACCACCTGTAATAAGGTCTCCCTGGTATTTTCTCTTCCCCAGGCTGAACAACCCCAGGTCTCCCAGCCTGCCTTCATAGAAGAGGTGCTCAAGCCCTCTGATCATCTTTGTGGCCTTTTGCACCTGTTCCAGCAGGTCCATATCCTTACGCTGGGGGCTCCAGAGCTGGATGCATTACTCCAGATGGGGTCTCAGGAGAGCAGAATAGAGGGGCAGAATTACCTCCCTTGCCCTGCTGGCCACATTCCTTTTGATGCAGCCCAGGACACAGTTGATTTTCTGGGCTGCAAGTGCACATTGCCAGGTTGTGTTGAGCTTCTCATCTAACAGTCCTTTTCTTCTCATGATGTAAAAAATTTTTAGTCTGAGCTGATGAATTACTTCTATGTATTTTCAAGAACCAGTAAATATATGTACTAGTATATATATTAGTATCAGAAGATGTCAGAATATCTCAGCCCACTTCCTCGGCCCCATTCCTCTTTGTATAATTCTCACAGGGAAGAAGCCCAGACACCCAGACCAGGGAATGCTGCTGGCTGCTGCAAAGGAAAACGGGCCAGCAGTCTGTGCCATGCAACCACTGTTTAGGCGAAATGCAGGCATAATGATCCTTGTGCTTCTTTTCTTCACTAAAAGCTTGAGCTATCTCTATTTCTTGCTGAAATAACTTGAATGAGGCTCACCTTTCATGAAAAAATTGTTTGTGGGAATAAAGAATATAATCTTGATGTTGTCAGTGAAATTGCTGCAGACTTAGTTCAATGTAAGTGGGACCAGAAATTGGGATATAATAATTTGAAAACATTTTGAGGGTGTCATTTTCCCCAGAACTCTTTTATCAGTGTCACTTGGTGTGTTATTTATTCACCACACATTATACTGCAGTTTCCTGATCAGACTGTGACATTTTGTAGCATCCTTTCAGCATTATTGTCAAAACTGTCTAAACTAAAAGCTAAAACTTTAAAATAATTGAGTTTTCCAGTTTGATTTAGTCCTATCTTTGCCTCTGGAATATTTCCAAAATCTATAACAGACTGAAATCAGTCCAAATTGCCTTCTCTAAATTTCAAAAGAAATGGAGAAGAAAAGAAAAAAGGCTTTTGGAGGAAAGCTTAGCAAGTCAATTAGAAAGAAGTACAGTCTAAAGAACTGGTTGCATGGTCTAGGGAAAAAAAATCACTAGCAGAATCTTATGGAAGACATTGACTTTAAGGTCAGAATTGACACTAAGGACAATAAAGAGAAAAAAAGAAAAAAAAAAAGAATGTTCCCTCCTCCTAATGAAAAAGAAAGGAGAATTTTAGTATTTTCTGCTTTGAATTGCTTTAAAAAAAAACCCAACCAAACAAAATACATCACTGTGTGCCCCACTGGCATGAAATTTTTTGCTTAATTGTGTTGTCAAGTCAATTAAAAATTGTATTCTTGTAATGGATGGGAAAGCAACATAATAAACTCTCAGTATGAATTTTCTGAAGCAAACCTGCAAAGAGATAGACTTTATGCACAAGGGACTTTTATTTAGGCTTGAATCTGTCCAAAATAAGAACTAATACTAAACATTATGCACTAACACAGCAAGCCCTAAATACAATAAATTCTTTTTCAGTGTCTCTGCTAGTAATTTAATCAAGTTCAGGACAGCTCTGTAGCATTGAAGTCAACTGGAAGAGTGCAGTGCATGTTCATAACATAAAATTACCTTAGCCTTCCAAATCAGATGGCCGCATCCAAACTGCCTATTGGAAAAGATCCATAACCATACTCAAATCTGACCCATGGATCTGCTTGCATTTTTAGAACCTGCATAGCTTCCTTGCTAAGGAAAACTTTTATGTCTCAGGATTTAAGACAGCCACCCTCTTCAGTGACTTTTTGGTATATATCAGGTTGCATGATAAATGGGGGCTATCTGCAGGAACAGAATTTGATGGAAAGCCACCTACAGCTAGCTAATAAAAAAGCTCAGAAGGACCTCCAAGATAGGTTCTCTGTCTGGTTGGAACCCACAGCCTGCTCCTGAAAGCTGGTGCTGACTGTAGTTTCTTCTGAACCTTTCCTTTAAGGCATGTCTGGAGCTGCCTTTCTCCATCTGTATGGTAGCTTAACTGGTAAATTGTTCAGTGTGTAACTATGAAATAAGTGTTCCTTTCCTCAGGCTCTGCCTTAACATGTGTCTGTCCTACTGATATTTGACCCTTAAAAAACTCTCTGTAAACACTGTGCTCATTTTATTCCATTGGCTTCAACACAGTTAGTTCCATTGGAATTTACTGTAGTATAAATGCTACAGAAGTAAAAAAAGATAACCTGTGCAGCCATTGAAAATTATTGCCCTGATAGGTAAAAAATCAGAACAGGACTTAAATATTATTATGAGTTATGATTCACGGCCCTTGGACCGTAATGATGCATGTCCTAAGCATGTGATGTTGAGAACAATGCTGGTAACAGATATACAGAAATATTTCAAAGCCAGGAAAACTAATTCAACATGCTAAAAACCCACATATATGTAAATTATTGAATTACTTCTACAAAAGGAATAACAAACACTAATGACATTTATTATTATGAATGATCTATAATTATTCCATAATTGCAAGAGGTATCATGAAGATATGCTGCTTCCTACTTAGCCACTTACAGCTTGTTTCCTTTGCTATTCTCTTTGTGAAAATGGCCATAATAGACCACGTAATGCATTTTGTCCTGTATGTCTCTCACATTGGAGAAACATATTTCCTTAGATTCTAGTCTCACGTTGTTTTTAACACACACATTTTTAGCTATTTACGCAAAATTTATAAAAATAAGTTTCTTCTGCATCATATGCATAAATATTAATAGTAAACACATGCACAGTTTAGATTTGGCAAGTAAGCTGTAAAATACATTGGTATTTTTAAATGCTATTTCTTCTTTCTGCAGATCATAAAGACTTGGGAAGTGAGGGGAAATATCTGTGTTTGTTTAAATATCTGAGTCTGTTTGCCTCAGAATGAAATCTCCAGCTAACATGGTGGGAGACAGGCACTCAAAACACAGGAAGAGGATGTTACAGACATAGTGGCATCTGCTTGTACTTTTGGAACCTTAACTAAAAATGTTCTGAGGAACAGTTTGCCTCATCCTTCTCAGCAAGCATCAACTTAGCTACCCACTGATAATGTTTTAAATGTCAACATCCTTCTATCACTGCTTATCAGAGACGAAGAGGAATGACTGCAATATACCATCAAATTTCTCAAAACCCCAGGCTGGAAAGAACTTTAACTTACCAATTATATTCTGCTCTTGCAAGCTGAGGCTGAGCTGAGGACACTTGAAGGTCAGAAGCAAGACTGGGTTCAGGAACCTCAACATTAGTTTGGAGGGTGGGGTACATATTCATGAGATCATGTATAAATTATCATTCATCTGATCATGTGACAACACTGGGTCTGGGGGACAGCACTGGGTCTGGGGAAGTATTTTTGTTTAATTAAAGGCTTTTTTTTTTATATATTATGAATAGCAAATGCTCTCAATTACCAACATAGTTACTTCTCACATAAGGATGAGGTCCCTCAAGCAGACCTGTGGAGGCAAAAATTTTGCAACTATTGTTACGGACAGAAGAAAAAATACAAAAGTTGGGGTTTTACTGTTTTGGTTGGTTGGTTAGTTGGTTTTTTGTTGTTGTTGTTGGTTTTGTTTTTTTCTTTTTTGGGGGGTTGGTGGTATTTTCTACTTACCTTCCTTTATTCCTCCCTCTTTCTCTAAGATAAACTAGGAATCCATTTGCAACCCTGGGATTTGTATGAAACACAAATGAAAGTCCTTCATTTTTATTCTACATATCTGTTAACAGGAAAAGGACTGCTAGAAGTGTACTTGAAAGACTCTCTTGCAATAGCTTCTTTCACAGCTTTTCCTTCCTACTCCAAGGACATTATGTAAATCAAGGAACTGTGTCAGACAGGAGAATTGCAGCAGTTAACCGAATGACAAATACAGCTCTGTAGAGGTTCCCTTATGATGGCTTCCAGACTAAATGCCTAACTTTTGGGAAACTACGTGGGAACATCATATATCATACCATATCATACCAGTGTGCATGCTAAAAGATATTGATGCATTGAGATTGGGTGATGGAATTCTGCCATGATGGGGTGGTATTGAAGAAAGGGGCCACTGAACACACACGATAAAAGAAAATAGGGCTGAGGAAAGTGTTTGCAGACACACTGATAGAGTTTCTCTCTCAGGATACTCCATACGTTGTTACCTACTCCTAAATGAAGTGCTTTGTATCATCCCTTAGTGCTACATAATGGATACAAGTGAGTTTTTATGGCCTGTAATCCTTGCATTTGAACACATCCTAGGCACAATCTACAGAAGCAGCCCAAATGCGTCAGCATTTTCTCTGTCATGGTGATACACTATTAAGTAGAAGGAAACCAGGGCAGTGATCATCCCCCTGAAGGTAAGTTGTAGCAGGGCCGGGTTGGTCTCTTCTCCAAGGTAACAAGTGACATAACTAGAGGAAATGGTTTTAAGTGGCATTAGGGGAAGTTTGGATCGGATATTAGAAAAAATTTCTTCACTGGTGGTCAGGCATTGGAATGGTTTGCCCAGGGAAGTGGTGGAATCATTATTGTTGGAAATCATAGAATCATATAATCATTAAGACTGGAAAAGACCTCCAAGATCATTGAGTCCAACCTTTGACCAAACGCCACCATGCCAACTAAATCATAGCACTAAGTGACATGTCCAGTCATTTCTTAAACACTTCTATGGATGGTGAGTCTACCACCTCCCTGGGCAACCCATTCCAATGTTCCTCTTCTTTGGAAAATTGTTGTCAGCTTGTTGTCCGTACTGCTTCAAGAGTCATCAAGGACAGATGCACAGTGAGTTCTTCCTGTATGCACACTGAACACTGAAACAAACTTCAAAACAGCTAAAAACACACAACACCTTAAAATTATATTGGACTTGGCTTCAGATGCAATGGAATTCAATATTTTTCTTCTAAAAAAGCGCCAAGTAACATGACTCAATGTGTTTCTCATGTCTTGAAAAATGTCAGGTTTTGACATAAGTCTTTATCAATCTTTGGAAACTCCTTGAACTCAAGACAGTGTAGAGAATCTGTCAGTTGTCCAAAATGCAGCAACTTCATTGGGTGGATTCTTCTAACTGGCAAATTTATTATCTCCTCTTTTCAAGTGCTGAGTCTGAAAACATTTGTATCCTTAGCTTTTTGTTAAAGAAATCTGTAGCTACTTCTTTCCCACACCTGGAACAGAAGGTAGGCAGATGGAGCTTCATGTGTCCATCTTATGGTTCAAAAATGGAGCTCACAACCTTGTGAATGTTGCATACTAACATCTCAGTATGTTTAATCATTGCCACCTAAAAATCTGAACCAAGGGACACTTCGTAAGCAGTCTTAAATTCTGCTTTAATTCAGGACTCCATGAAGAATAAAGTAGTGGAGAACTAGGCTATCAGGTTATCTATGACAGAGTAACCTCAGGTTTTCATCTTGTCCATGACAGAGCATTAAATGTTTGAGTTGAAAAAAGATATGATATCTAGTTCTCTTATTTGCTCTTCATGTAAGAACTAAAGTCTTTGGTTTCTACCATATTTTGCTATTAAAGCCTAGATCTCTTGGGAAACTCAAGATATATTGGGAACTGTTAAAACTTTTGATACAAATATACAGTAGCAGAAATAACTACTCAGTGCTCTCAAAATAGGTTTGGCTATTTAAGTAAACTGCAGTGAAACTAAGTCGTTTGGGAATCATTTGGAATGTAGCTTGTCCAGATCTTCAGCTGGTATAATTAGCTGAGGTGCTAAACCAGCTGCTTGTGTAGACAGTTAGATTTAAGTAAACCATCGTTTGAAGAAAAGAAGAAAAAAGTTGCTTCATAGAATCTTGCTAAAGCTTAGAATTTAAGAATTCATTCTCAGACCCTGAACCAGCTTTCTTCCTCTGCCTCTCTCATCAGCTCAATGCATTTTTTGACTTGCCTTCTCTCCTCAGGCAGGAAGTATCACGGAAAACCTAAAATACAGACATGACTGCCTACCAGGAGACTTTGGAATTTGCGATGCTGGGAAGAGAGAGACATCACACTTGGGGTTGGAGATGTGAAAGAATCAGGAGAGATTTAGAGTCTGGCCATATGTAAAGCACAACTAGTCACAACCTCTCAGCTAAAGCACACTGCTTCCTTGTCACTCCTGATCATTTTAGAGGGCAACGCTTCTATATGTCTTATTCCATTACATTTACTCTTTCTCCTTCTCTTAGCTGTCAGCCTAATGGACATTGACTCTTATTGTAATACCCTACGAGTACTCAGCAGATCTGACTCACCGTATTGCCCTTCTCTTTGGAGAACCTGGGTCCCAACAGTCTTCTCGCTGGTGAAGCACTGAGGCACTTCCCACACACCTGTGCCTGATCTTTGTCCACAATGGCCTTCTGACGGATGTGTCAAGGGACACGTGGACCTGCACAGAAACCAAGGAAGGGACTGAAGAGATGAGGATGGTGCATTAAGTAAACACTTTTCTTGATCCAGGTGGCCTGCTTTTGGGGTGTACAGTCAAATCTGGAAATAGGAAAGTGCTGTAGAGTCCAGTAAGATAGATTGTGGCCATGACAGCTGTCAGACAGCCTTCCAAGATGTCTGTTCTTTAACCCTGATATTGAATATATCATGGGCTAAAACTGATTAAAAGGCAAATAAAATGCCATGGGCAATTTAATGGGGAATAAAAATGTAACAGCGAGTTTCTCCTTTATTTTTTTTAGCTTGCTCCTTAATCACTCCAGTGACAAGAAACATGTTTCATCCTGCCCTTCAAATGCTTTGCTCTACCAGACACCACCTGCATGAATATTATATTCCTGAAGAAATCTGCTTACCAAGTGGGGTGAGGCGAGGAAACAGGAATATTAACAGAGATGTGAGTGTTCAGCCAGCATATCAACACTGATGGTGCCAGGAAAAATGATGGCAGAAAGGTGTAGAGAAGAATTTGCTTCCTTTACCAAAGGCAGCGTTGCATGTAAAAGGACAAAATATGCACAGTATATATAATGCAGTATTTGCATCTGGATAAAATATCATAGATTCTTACAAACTACCAATAAAGCATAGGCCCTAAAATGGGAAATTTATGTGGTTTCTAGAACATAATATTTACTAATTTTTTTTTTAGTGGTATTCCTGGAAAAAAAAAAAATCATAGATGCATAAAAACCTCTAAACGATGACCTTTTTTTGACTAAATTTAAGAGAAGTAACTAGAAACCTTTGCTCATCTTTGTTTCTGTTCTTTGACACCCAGGTTTGCTGTGCTGCAAAGAAATGTTATGGTACATTGCACCTATGATATATCCACCCTAACAACTGATGAGGAGAGAAGGAACATTCATGACTTTGCAATAATGAGATTGCTGATCCACGACCTGCTAGCAATTCCTGTACAGAGGAAATAAAGTCAAATAGAATTGCCAAGGACCTCATCTCCATGCTGATAACTGCACATCTTCTCAGACACATCCATCCTCAGATCACTCTTTCTGTTATTAAAACTTTTATTGTTATGGCTGAAGTAGTGGTGAGTAGTCTTGTCCTCTGAGCAGTGAACTGTCTATAGACTCCATAAATCCATTTATTTTGTCTGGTTTTATTCATTGGCAAGTTTTTTATTGTCAAGACTCAGTCAGACAAGAAATCAAACTGATAGGTACCAATTCTAAGAGAAATTTTCCCATTTACCTTTAATTGTTTTCTAATTGATACAAATAACTATGTGGATGCTGCTTTATATCAATTAGTCTCCAAAGATTAGAATCAGTTTATATTGAAGCTAACCCACCACTGTCAAATTGAAATAGTGTTTATACAGTGCCTCATGACTAGATTTAAATTGGATTTAAAATAAATTGGTGCATTTTCCTTATGCAGACATATTTTTGTTTAATAACACTACACATGGTACACCAGATATGCAAAAAACTAGCACTGATGAGTTGTTTGCATAGATGGTCAGTGCTCACTGGTTTTTGCTTGCTTGAGAGATCAAGGGTTAATCAAGGAAATGGGAGAAAGAGTGAATCGAAGGGACTAGAATGTCTTATCAGCTGTGACCTGCTCAGCTCCTGAGACACAGAAGAAACAAGGAAGTGATTTCTAGGTTATAGCAGTTCAAGACTCACCCTTCAGAATTTTCTGGAGAACTATGGTACTCTTCACCATGCTCATCCATGTCCTGCAATGCTCCTCATTTGGAGACTTCCTATTGGCAAACTGTTTTCCACTAGCATGGACCAAGTTTCCCTCTATATACTGAAAACTAACCCTTACCTGTCTGTGTCCATACCAATTTCTGTAAATTATACTGTTGCTAAGAACAAAAACATTTAACCCTAGCAATTTGCAAGCATACTAATACAGAGCTATTAAAACATCATTTATATGTTGAGAAGGCCTGTCTACATTTTACAAGTTTGCCTTCCACTCAACTTCAGTATTTAGCTTAGAAGTAGATAGGATAAAACAAAGTAAAGCAGACACAAGTAAGGTACAAGTACTGTGCTTGATATGGAGGTCTGTGGCTCTGGAAAACATATTGTGATGGATGGTTACATTTTTAATCTATATTTTTGAATGTCATTTGAATGTCATAAATATGTCAGATTTTCTCAAAAAAAAAAAAAGTCTATCTTTCTTCAGAAATTACCAGATACAGAGAATATCATTCAGTTGTCTCACTGAAAGCAAGTGTAATTTAAACTGATCTGTCTTTGCAAACAATGAGCACTGAAAGACTCTATACACCAGCACTGTAGCAGTCACCAATAAATGGTATTTAAACTGAAAAAGCTAGTGTCAGAGATCTAAGTTCTTCTAAAGGTGAATGCGTACCATTTTCTTTAGGTCTGTTAAAACCTTCAATACAAATAGGAAAAGTTAATTGCTTTGCTCTCATTATACTATACCTACCATTACAGTTTTCTTTTAATCCACCTTCCTACTCCTAACGACTGTTTCAAAAGTAAGAGTCTAGAAGAAAATATTTGAATATTGATGCTTCTAGCCATTTATTTTAAGACAAGCATTAGAACTATTGAATTATGCCACTTTCAATAAAAACTGCATCTGCATTTACGTGCTGTGCACTGAGACAGACTTTTCCTGGCTATCAAATGGCCAGGCACAAAACTGCACAGGGAACAAGTTTCAGGCAATTGCAGAAGAGGTTCAGTGGGTGGGTACATCTGTCCCAGGCACAATATGATAGAGATGAATTATGCTTACACACATGACATAGAGATGAAGACGCTGCACAGAGAAATGATAGGCATGTAAGAAAATATACTGGCCTACTACTACTTAAAATGAAGTCATTGGTGTGTGTTACTATCAACATGAGGATTCAGGATCAAGGCAAGATCCCAGACTATTGTATAGCATTAAAACAAAACCACTATTAGTCTTAGCACTTTCCAGCAGCAATTAAGGAAGAATATTCAGCAGTCTACCCTCTTGAAATTCAAAAGCAGTTAGTAGATAGCAATATTGCCAGTGTTTATTGCACAAGTAAGCAAGGGAGCAAATTTGAACCTCACAGTTAATTTCCTATTTGGTTCTCTTTGTCTATTTGTTCTTTAATGATTTTGACATTCTGCATAAAGTGATCTCATTAGTAAGGTATCTGCATGATGAAATCTGTGTTCTCTTCTCAGGAAAGTGACTCCAAAACCTTATTTACTATTATGCTTTCTAGAACTTATGTAAGGTCTATCAACAGCATTAACAATAGGACAAGTCAAGAGCATTGTCTGTGATTTGCTCCTTACATTTTTGTGTGTTTGATTACAACTTTGCAGCTGTGAATGCTGCTAATAGGTATCTCCTGAAAATGCTCACTTTCACAGATAAAAAGAGGATAGGAGGAGACAGAACTATGGGTAGGGGTAAGGGGGGTGGGTGGGGTGTGCTGAATTGTACTTAGTGGTATAAGGGATAACTCTTCTATGAGGAGTTGAATTAGTAAATGTATTTTATATGTTAAGTTAGTTTGGAGGAATTTTTTTGGGTTTGTTTTTTTTTTTCTTTTTTTTTTCTTTTTTTTTTTTTTTTTCTTTTTTTTTTTTGAGTGCATGGTCTGGAATGAGGAAGTTTTAAATGTCCTTTCTGAACTTTGCTAATGCAGACACTCATCAATTCTTAGGTGAACAATTTCCTTTGTTTTTTAAGGAGAAGGTATGTTGCTTTTTAAAGGCTTTTTGGTTGATTTGTATTTTGGTTGGTTGCTTGGGGGTTTCTTCTTTTTGTTATGGATTTCATTTTTCTGTTTTGGTGTGGTTTTAATTTTAATCTTTTTTTCTGTTAACTTGATTTGTTATTGAGTTCTGCTAAAGAGAATTGAGGTGGCTGTACCTACATGTGTGTATGGGGTTGAAGAGTTTGGATAAATAATGAGTTAGGTGATGGCAAGATTTCTAGCTATATCTTTCTGCTTTTAGATTATGTAAGGAGACAGAAAGAAGGTGATTTGCTCATTATTTCTGTGGTATGTAAGGTAATGCCACTTTTCTACAGCAGCAGTTAAGAGAAAAAAATAGGTGTTCTAAATCCTCCATTCATGCTGTCTGTTTTAAAAATACCTAGGGGGGGTAGGGTGAAGAGTGAAGGGGAGGATCTTCTGGATTTGAGAATTCTAGATTGATTTTTGATAAGAAAAATAAAGGGATAAACGTTTACTTATAGAGAATTTTTTGTTCACTATTTGCATAATCATTTAGTGAGTTTTCACAGTAGATGAGATTTAGAATAAATATCTAAGAAACAGTAATACCTTCTCTTGCAATGCTGGCTGTATTTGTTGAAGACTGAAGTTACTCTTCTGTTTAAAAGATCCTTATTGCTGCTTTCTTTTATGTCCCTTCCTAAAAAAACCCCCACTATCCAAGGCAGAACATAAATTCTGTGTGAAATGACAAGCTAATGTTGGTATCATTATGCAGGGAAAGTGTGAAATAAAGCTAGAATTCACTCAGTAACAGAAACAAGCGATTACAGGAAAGTATAAAAAATCGTCATTATGTTATAAAGTGTCTGTATGTTGCAACATAGTAAAAGGAATGGCAGACTTTCTCACTGATACTTTGTTATATAGTCTTTTCTGTTTTCCAGTGGGCCTGGGCCTTGACAGGATGATGTCCATGAGTGTTTACCCTGGGAAGTGATGCTCCAGATTTTCTGCCCTATCATTAGCTTTTGTGTAGCATGGCTGCTATGCTGTTCCCTTAACAAGCAGGTTTGAATGTATCTGCAGAACTTGCATTCTAGAAGAGGGACTGGTGTAGGAAATCACCCCTGTATACACAACCTGTGAAATTTGATATTTAAGCTTTACTGACTGTTAAAGGCAATAGTGCCCTTACTGTCATACTGAGTTACTGTGAATTCAGTGAATGAATTCTTATCCCTTTGACTAAAGGAAAACTGTGTATGCTTGTTGACACTTGCTCAATTCAGGTATGAGTTAGTATTCAAGGAGCTTCTCTAAATGAGAACTGAACTTGCCTAAATTCAGATGTTAGAAGAACATGCATAGTCATTTTTGCCCTGAAAGCAACATAGCTTCTCTTGATTTAGCCCATTTGAACCAAAATAAGCTATTCCTATAGGAAGTTGAGTACCCATTTGAAACCAATTGAAATTATGAACATTTTTCTTCACATGAGGTCCCTAATAAGAACTTTGACAATACCTCATTGCTTTTATTGAATTCCCTCTGTGGTGCAATAAAAGTATTCCTGATATTGAGCCAGCTCATGTGCTATTGTACTGTTTGGATAGAAATGTTTATCAGGCGACTACACAATGTTGAGTAGCTTCCTAAACATATTGAATTTCAATGGTCAAAGAAGCCTATAATACAGTGATTGCCTAATACAGAATAGTGTCTGGAGCTTCTGGAGTCCAATCTAAGTCTGTTCAAGCAGTGACACCATTAAGCAGGCTGAGATAAAAAGGAATTTAGTGGTAAGTGAATAATATCATGCCTCTTATAGCTTATAATATCATGCAGATATTTTGCTGTACTTTGCACCAAGAAACTCATATCAGCTGTATTATAAGCTGTAGAAATCAATTTTGTATGTTATTTCTAAGAGAGAAATTTCCAAATGGAATATGACAAAAGCTGTTTAAAAATGCTACACCACCTGGCTACATGACAATATAGTATCCTTTTGTTACAAGATGAAGGGGGTGGCGTGGGGAGTCTAGGACTCTTTTCTTAGCATGCCATAGGTTTATCCTTAGGGTGTTGTGCACATACATGTGGTTAACAAACTTATTTTACAGTTGTCTCTCTCTAACAATATAAAATGATTTTTTTTTTTTTTAATCATCTACAAGGACCCAGACTCGAGATACCTCGAGGAGTGAAAACACCCTAATTCTGGGAACAAAGACCTAACCTGGTTTTGGGCATGTATTGGTTTTGTTGTGTGACATAGATTACACAAATGCCTTATTATCAAATAGGTACATGTGGCAATAACCGGGGGTTTTAGGTACTTTTAGAGTCTCCAGCAAATCAACAAACCTTGGTCAAGACTTGAATGAGTGAAAGTCCCTAAATATAGGCCTTTCATGTCAGCTGAAGAAACAGTAACCTTTAGTGTAACTGATGTGCACCCCCAGACATGGCTTATCAGGCCTCACAAGTGGGAACCCCTGTACAAATGCAAATACAAGCAAGGTGGCTAAGCAGGAGTGTGATCATGTTTCTCCTTCCTGCGTTTGTACCTGAGCTTGAGTAAAGGAGAGAAAACGGCTGATAGATCTCAAAGAGAAATTATTCAGATGTTAAAGGCTTCTTGCATGGCATGCCTTGATTTTTTGGAAGAATTGCTATGTGTTACTGTGAAGCGTGTTTTGAACAACTTCTAGAACAGGGATACTGAGGTGCAACAATTGCCAATAGGGCAGAGTACTGATAGGGAGGAGTACTCAAAAATACAAAACCAAAACAAAAAAACAGATTTTTGTTGCGGAAAAGAGCACTCTTTCACTTGCGGAGGGGACAAGACGCGACGCCCCAGCCGGTCGAGCATCTGCAGCAGCCCCGTCGAGGGTGAGGTTCGGGCCCCAGCGCGGCGGAGAGGGCTGCGCGGTTACGGACGAGGCTCCCCGCGGTCCCGGCCGGTGCGGGGCGCGGCTGAGGGGCTTCGCGGCGGCCCCGGCGCCGAGCAGGGCCCGGGCCCGCTGCGGCCTCGAGCGCGGGGACTCCTCGTTCGCGCTCCCGCCGCGGAGACGGGGCGCCCCCACCGCTCATGCGCCCAGCCGCTCCGCTGGGGGGCGGGGACACAGCCCCGACGCCCGCGGCGGATCATACCACTGTGCGCCATAGGGGTGGCCCAGAAAAGAGCCTTCTCCAATAATTCGCTTATTAAGAATCCCCGCTGGCTTCTTCCCTGGATTGTGTGTGCAACTAAATGAAGTCGGCACAGAGAAGCAGGCGGGAGCCTACGTCCGTTCGCGTGCGTCCTCGCCGCTTCCTTCTTTCCCTCCCCTTCCCTCCGTCGGCGGAGAATTGGGCGCGTCCCGCTAGCTGCCCCTCCCGCAGCCGAGGGTCCGGCCCGCTCCCGCTGCTGGCGGTCCCGGCGTCGCGAGTTCCCGCTCTCCCGCCCCCTCCTTCCCACCCTCCGAGCCGGCTCCGCGCTCTCCTCGGTTTCCCGCTCCCTGCCCACGGCCCCGGCGCGGCAGCCCTATGGCGTACAGTCAGGGCGGCGGCAAGAAGAAAGTCTGCTACTATTACGACGGTGAGCAGGGCCGGCGCGGGAGCGCGCGTGCAAGAGCGGGGGGGCGCCCTTCTAATGGCCGCTCGGGGCGGGCTGCGTCCCCGGCCCCCGCCGGCACAGCCACCCCTTGCCCCGAGGGACGAGCTTCCCCCGGCCCGGCCTGGCCCCATGGCGGCCGGGGGGCCCCGCCGCCGCGCCCCGCTCCCGCCGTCGGCTCTGCTGACCCCCGCGGGCCGGCGGGCGTGGGGCAGCGGCGCCGGGGCCGGGGGTGGTGGAGTTGGGCGAGGTGCGGGTCGGGGAGCTGCCTGGCCTGCCGGGCCCGGCAGTAAGTGCTGTGTCTATTGTTTCCCCCCAACATACTCACCACCCACATTCCCCCCCCCCCCCCCCCCCAAAAAAAAAAAGAAAAAAGAAGAAAAAAAAGTTGAGACACTCCCCTCCATCCGCTGAGCACGGAGGCGTTGGAGTCACTGCTGTGTCTGGCTCCTCCCCTGCAAAGAAAGTCCAGGCCATGTGTACCTCCGGCACCTGGTGATTGTTGAGCTGAGGCCTTTCCCTGCCTCGAGCTTTCGTACCGAGGTCTGGGGTACGGAGGAAAAGGGGGACTCTGCCCCCTCCTCCCCCATTCCCCAAACGGAGCACGGATCAGAGCAGAGGTCTGGCTCCCATGAGCCTCCCTTCCTGCAAAACGCGGAAAGTTGTGTGCGTGGGTGTTTAATAATAGTGAAATTTGAGTTGCATGCAGGCCCTCTGAGCTTGCACACTTGCCTCGTGGGGACACAGGGGCTTGTGATCTGCGTTGTGTCATGGCGAAAAAGTATGTGGAGCCTGTGCTTGGTTTGACATATTTTCAGCAATTTGATTGCCGTTTTCTCTGGCCACAGCACCAAGAAGTTTTCGTTTTCTTCTTGAGCTTGAGTTTGTTTAGCCCTTTTTGTACTGGGAAGTGAGCTCGATAGACAGATTAGTTAAGAGATTTGATTAAATTGCCTCCTATTGTAACAATCTTGTACGGTTGCATCTGACGCTGGTCTTGGTAGTAGCCAGGAAACAGAGGTTGAGGATGTTCAGCTGTAGTCCTTTGGTGTTTTCACCATTTTGGAAGTGAAGATGAGTGGCTAAACTCACTCAAGATATCAAAGGGTGTGTTGCTGTAGCAAACCTGCCATTCTTTGTAAATTGCAGATCTTGTGGGGCCTGTCTTGGCTTTTTTTTTAACCACACTAAAGGAGGCAGAGTGGTGGTTGCCGCCCCCTTCTCTTTGTTGCTAGCACTGGTTCTTTGTTCAGCCTAAAGGGGAAAGGAGGCCCCTGTTAGGGATACTTTTGGTGAGGCTAGGATCTTAGTTTTCCTAGAGAAGAGGAATCACTTTTCGCCTTGTTGAAAGAAAGACAGCAGTGATAGTTTAGAAGCTTTCTCACTGCAAATATTTGGGGTTTTTTTTTAAATCATTTTGCTTTTTTTCTCTTTTTTCTTTTGGTTTTTTTTTTGTCTTTTTTCTTTTTTTTAAATAAAGCCAAGTGGCTGCAGTTTACTAGATGTTGATATATTGTTTTTCTGTGATTACTGGATTTTGGTACTTGATGCTAGTATTAGATTCCCTTAACAGCAAAAAAGCTATACTTTTGAAGAGAGGGGAGAAACCGAAAGAGGTACAAGTTTGGAGGTGGCAGGATAATGACTTAAAGCAGTTGTAGCTCGTATGTAGACTAGGATAAATGAAGTTAATAATGTAGAGAAAATAGTATCTGTTGTGCCTTAAAATAAATGTTTTACATGTGACAGAAACATTTTGGAATATTTTTGATGTCTCATTTATTTTTATTGCCAAATCCAACACTTATTTTACATGTCTTTTGGAAATAGAGTTATTAGAAGAAATTTTAAAGTTAATACCTAAAATAAATATCCTGATGCTACTGTGTGGTTCATCTGGTAATTCTGAATATTTTGTAACTGTTGTACAAGCAAAGCCTTTGAATCACAGCAAAGGGAGTGTTTGAAGTCTTAAATAACCTAAAACAAAAAACTACTGAGGTAATGGTGTATCTCTAAAAGGATGTCATGTCTGAAGTAAATTACCCCTTTTTGAGGTCATAATTGGCTCTCCACACATACTTATACTTTGTTTCTTGAAAGTTATAGACTAAAAAGTCTTGAATAGTTTTAGAAGCATCTACACTTATCTTCTGAGATGCAATAAACTTCCTCATGCAATAAACTTCCCCATGCTTTCTGTGAAACTTGGTGTAATTGTCATTTAAGGCTGATTTTTTGAATTAGCCTATCACTTTCTCAGAGTGTATTGTTATGAAGATTTTTTTGGAAATCAACAGTTTTAATAGCCTTCATACTGTACTTGGAACTACTAAACTTTGAGTAAACAAAGCTCAATTTCATTACCTTGAGTTTGCTTGTAATAGACAGTCAACCACATCCAGTTTGCAGAATCATCATTGCTTGCAATCATGCTCAGGTCAGGAATTTCGTTTAAATTTAAACCAGTATACTATGGGAACTAATTAAAATATGAATTAAAATACTTCCGTGATCTTATTTGAAATATTTTTCATAAATACTTCTAGTCTTAATACATGTATGTCCTTACCTTAGTAAAGTGTGCTCCTCAACACTGTTTGGAACCATGCTAGATGTGGAAGGATGTCGTAGCTTTTATTTTAGTCTCTTACCATATATCTTCAGGTTGTTGTCATGGTTTTGCAACATTGTGGCTCAGGTAGTTTAGCTCTTCCAAGGTGTTGTAGAGTTGCCCACAGCAATGAGAACAGGCCCCAGATGGTCTTTCCAGCTCTGTGCTCCTGTACAGCCAAGCACAGTTCTAGAGAATCGCACAGCCACCAGCATGGTTACAGTGAATTCGTGTATTTGTGCCATGCCAGTGCACTAGCAGTATTGTTTATATTGCTGTTTGTGCATAATTTAGTGTGAGTGTTCAAAAGGCTCTACCTTAATGAAAAATTTGAGAGATCTGCATCAGAGTGTGGTTGGTTCCATCCATAAAGACGAGACTAAAACTGTTTTCGTAGGGCAGTGTGTTACTATAGTCGGCCATTGTTTAAGTAGTACTTTTAATTAAAGCTTACATCTGCAGATAAAATGAACTTAAACTGAAGTGTTTTCTGGAAATTCATCAGTACTTTGTGCAGTGCCTTCCAAACACGATGATGGTGTCCAGCCTCTGCTCAGGGCTCAAAAGTCAGATCTTTGCAACTCTTCTGCTGTCTGCATAATTTTAAAACCAGAACAAAATGCCCAATCCTTCAGAAACTAGTGTAGTAATTTTAGGCCTGTTTGAATAGCTGTTTATTGGACTCATCAGCCATTGATGATCTTTTCTTTTACATTCAACTTTACATGAGTTCACTCCTTAGTATCGCTGAAGTCAATTCAATGTAACTACTACTATTAAGATATATTTTTTTCATGTGGTTTCTATTGTAGCAATTAGGTTTCTTCACATAGTGCAGTTCTGAAACACCTCATCCTTTCATGGTAACTATACTTTAAATAAGCAGGGATGTGGTCCATGTACATAACAGTTTATCTGTTCAAAGTTATAAAGTAATGTAATTTACAAGTTACAAAGTATCAAAAACCAAGTGTAGATGTCATCTCTTGTCTCTTTATTCAGTCGCTTAAGACTGTTTTGTAATAGGTAAATTTAATGGTGTTATTTTTCTGTCTGTCATAGTAACTAGAGAGACTAATACTTTTTTGGGAACATAGCTTTTGTTAGTCGTGGGGTTTTGAGCAGAATTAAAGTTCCTTT
The DNA here is from genome assembly GCF_020740725.1 of Corvus hawaiiensis. Lineage (NCBI taxonomy): Eukaryota > Metazoa > Chordata > Aves > Passeriformes > Corvidae > Corvus > Corvus hawaiiensis. Next base: position 49,507,345 of record NC_063215.1, on the reverse strand, counting down.
AGGGGATGTAGCCTCTTGTGTTTTTCTGTGCATTAGAATATTATCTATAGGCCTTGCTAAAGTCTCAGAGAAGTGGGTGTCTAAAACTTAGGCTCATCAAAGGAATCATGGGTTTAATTTTATTTGGTAGTTCTCATCATTTTGGCATATAACTTATATGAATTAAGAAGAAATTTTTTATATATACATATATATATTTGAACCCAGAACATGACAGAGTATGTAACAGTTGTCAGGTAGGTCTTCTGTATCACATCTGTATCACATAATGAACAGTGTGGGACAGTAAACTCCTACTAGCATTAAATGGGCACTTGGCTTGTCCCTTTTTAATTAAGGACTCGACATTTCAGAGATTATATGTTGCTACTTCTTAATGGGAGCCATTTAGCTGACATTTTTACTGGTATAAAACAGTAAATTTCAGTTTTTGAAGCCTCACTGTGAAAGATTAATAGATTTGCAAACTTTCTACACATACTACTTTGCATTTTTTCCCTCCTCTTCCTCCTTCAGTTACATTCTCTTTTTTTGTGCTTTCCATGTGCTCTCACACTGGTAAGTGATATAAATGTGCTCCTAACATTTCTGTATGATTTTTACTTTTATATTAGTAAGAATTTATGTTTTTATTAGTTAGTATAGAGTCAAGTACACATACTATCTGCAGTAATAGTATTGTGAGCTTGGCCTCACTGTACCTATTTCTCATCTATACACATCTTTTAGTCAGTTAGTCTGACAGAGGTTTGTGCAGAGGTTTTTAGCTCCATCAGTGAGTGAGGTGTCCTATCCTCACACATACTGGCTCTTGATACACCTTGCTTTTCTTCCCAAAGCACTCCAGTAAGTCTGTAACATATGAAAAAGAGATACAAAAACTTCAGGATCAGTGGATGAAGTGTTTGTACTAGGAAGTGCACCACCTTCTTCACTAGGTAAAGGAGGAAAGACTTTTGACAACTTTGCCTCCATCACAGTATGATGTCTCCGTGATGGGTCCCCTTTGTGATGTTGGTTGAAAATCAAGGTGCTAATGAAGAAAGAGGATCTTTCCTCTTTTCCTTCCTCACCCCGACCTACACAGGCATCACAAATACCTTGAAACTTAATGGACTTTTTGACCATATGCTTCAAGAATTTCTTTTATGAGGATAGTGCCAAAACCATTTTTTTGTGGGTGATGCTAAGACCTGAAAAATATAAATGGTATTCTGTTGCTAAAGTGTATTATACTGATATCTCTTGTTAGTCAGTACTGCTGGCCTCTAATACAGAAGGATCAATATTCTTATGCCAGATACTCATCTACAGATCTTCTACTTGACAGATAAACCCCCATGAAATTCACCAGTGTGCCAATTCTTTTAAAATTCTCTTCTCTGGTAAAAAAAAAAAAAAAGAAAGCTAAGAAATATGCTTCATTTATTTATATAACTATGCTGCAGTGTATGGTATATAGAATATGCATAAGTTAAAATTTGTTTGGTTGATTAATTGCAGTGTGTTGAAGAATATGTTACAAGTGTATTTAGGAAATGTTAATTTTATTTTTTCTCTATTTCATATGGGAAAAATAATAGACTTTACATTTTACATAAGATAGAAAATAATTCTTAACTGTCTGCTTCCCCATATGTCAGCATTCTGAATAAAATGTCAGTGATGACTACAGAAGCCGAAGTAGTTAAAATTGAAATGACCTGGTAAAAACACCCATTTTTTAAGCCACAAATGCATTTGTAATGAAGTTTCCTCAATAATACCACATTATTTATAGTCATTATTTTCTTAAAAATCTCAAAGTTTAAAGCTCTTACTAGCTAGAAGATTTTTTAAAATCTGGGACTTAACAGTAACTTCAAAATGTAAAGTAGAGCTAGTAAATGGTTGGTTTTCATCTTCTAGGCATTAGTTTCAAAGAGCTATGATAGATTTTTTCCTAACCATCAAATATATAAGGTATTCTTTTGTAAAGTGCTTGAAAATGTTTTTGCTGGAAGGAAGGAGTTTGTTTATACTCTTAATACCTTTTGCTCTTGACCTGAATGTGACCAAACCTGTAGGCTTGCAATAAGTAACTGAAAAAAAAGTGCTGTTTTTCCACTTAAGTACCCAAGTTAGAAGGTCCAAACTCTTCAAAATTCTTAACTTAATGTTAAAACTTGGTATTTCTATTGTTATGGGATGGCTAAGAGCTAGGTTTGGAAGGGTAGTTTTTCTAAACATCTTCTTATGTTACATTAGGTTATATCTGTTTTCTTAAGTGTCTTTACTCTCCTGTCTCTTTGAAAACTGAAAGCTTGAAGGATTTTAGAATGCTTTGAAACTTTTAATCTTACTGTAATACTTGTTTTTCTTGGTAGTTGGTGATGCTACTGCAAGCTGACATTTACCCTTCCTCCATGAAGCTCATGTTGAAGAGGTGAAACTAAAGCTCTTTTGTAGTGGTGCTGCTTCTTACCTCTGACTGATAAAATTTACAAAATAGTATGACATTGTGAAAATAGTGTTTCTTTTGTTCCCAGTGGACAAGGCAGAGCATGTTGAAGGATGTGAAAGAAAAGTAAAAAGTTCAAGAAGGTAAAGTTCAGTAATCCTATCGGGAAATTGGGTCAAAAAGAAAAGAGGTGCTATTATGAAGAGTTGTTATAGAAATTTCCAGCTGAAAGCCATTGACAACTGAACATAACTTTTAGGCTTGTTTATGTTTCCAGAAACAGTTGTGTAAAATGGTTCATATGTCGGGAATGTCAGTGCTTAAAGTGGGGTTGTGTGTGTTCTGTCAATAACTGAGCTCAGCAGAAAATTTACTACTAGCCCATGATAGCAGCTGTTCCTTCCTTGGAAATGAGTGTCAAATTTGTTATCTTAATTGTGTGCCTAGTTGGTCTCTAATTTAACAGAGGCTAATCTGGATTATAAGGTTCTTTTTAAACTACTGTGGATTTCCAGCAGCAGGTGTCTGGGGAGTGTTTGTGCATGTGGTTGCCACAATGGATCTGGAGCTAACTTCTGGTTGTAACAGGGTTAGTAGTTAAGGGCAGGCTGAGGATGGTAAAGTCAACTCATGCAAAATGGTAGGTTTTACTACAGCCTCTGTTGTGATACTATGTGGCAATGTCATCAGCAGTGTCCCCTCTTAATTCCAGTTGTTTCCCATTTTATTGTTCAGTTCTGGCCCATTGTTGGGCCAGAATTTCACTCTTGATTTGAAACCATGTCTTATAATTATCTTAGCTCTCCCACTACTGTCTGCTTGTAGTAAAAGATTTGACTTCTTTTTTTTCCCCTCTGTTTCTGACATACAACAGTTTGTTTCCCTTGTATTCTTTTTGAAGTAGGCAGTACTCCCTTTGTGGGGTTTGTTTGTATTCTGGAATCATACCTGTTTACTCATCTTCTGAGAATGATTAAGTGGCAATGAAACTTGTTTTGTAATATGAATAGCTATTCTTTTGTGTATTACTGACAGGTGATATTGGAAACTATTACTATGGACAAGGGCATCCAATGAAACCTCACAGGATCCGAATGACTCACAACTTGCTGCTAAACTATGGCTTATACAGAAAAATGGAAATTTATGTAAGTATAGGTAATAGAATATCCACTGAAGCATTTTAAGTTATTTTTAAGGGTTTCAAGTATGGTCACACAAATATATGAAGAGAGGTGGAAGTGAAAACAGGGAATACTTAAACAGTGTCTTTTACTTAGAACTGAAGCAGTATTTAATGCAGTTGTATATCACAACAGAGTAGCCCTTGCTTTATATGAAACACCACTATTGCTTTCCTTTCGCTATTTTCCCTTCAAAGTAGGTGGGATTTCTTTCAAGTTGTCTGTTTTAACACATTGTTAGCGGATTTTGCAAAGCACTTTGATTATTTCTTTAACTTGTTCTTGTTATCAGCGACCCCACAAAGCAACTGCTGAGGAAATGACCAAGTACCATAGTGATGAATACATCAAATTTCTCCGATCAATAAGGCCTGACAATATGTCTGAGTACAGCAAGCAAATGCAGAGATGTAAGTGCCAACGTCAGGCTAAGTCTATGCGTACATGCTTTGATGGCTAGCATTGTTTGAAGCTCTGGATTCACCAATACAGAGGTTAGAGAAGTACTGTAACAAGAGTAGCATGTGCCTGCCTTTAGCTACACTATTTTGGACTTCTCCATTAAAAGCAGTCATCTTGACAAAAGTGTTCTTCATGCATAAGTAAGGATTTTTGCCTTTTCTTTCGCAGGGTGTATTCTAGATGTGAAATACTGCTGCTAATAATAAGGCTTTAGTGCGCAGATTGTGAAGTGTTTGTGAAAGTGCCTTGAAATCTTTGTAAAAAAATGGCTTTTTTGAATACTAGATAAGTAAAAACCAATGTGTGAAAATGCATTTAAGTCAAGAAAAGAACTCGCTCATTCTTTTTGGAGGGAGATAGTAAAAATTGTACATCATTCACTGTTCACCCTTTCTATTATTAATTTATTCCTTTAATTTTAGGTATAAGCTCAAAGTACTGTTAGGAATGCAGTTTTACAGCTATTATATCAATTTTAAAGGCAGTATTGTAACCACTTTATGATGCCTTATTGTCAGCAAATTATTTTTCTAAGTAATTCTACATTTCTTAACATGACCTATGTTAATCAGCAGTTCTTCAAAAATCTAGAAATGATTGAACTTCTTCAAATGAGGAGACAAATCTTCCAATGAAAACTAAAAAGAATTAAAAAAAAGAAAAGAAAAAAAAGATTAGGTTGGAATTATCTTATACTATTAGGACTCTACGTTGTTTTCAGTGTTTAAATTAGCCTGACAAATAAGATGAGGAATAAGTAGTTAAAATGCTGAATGAACTATGCATCTGTAAGTGTTATTCATGTGTGTATAGATGCTGTTGGAATGGTATTTTTAAAAAATAATATGTTTCTTACACAGTTAATGTTGGAGAAGATTGTCCTGTATTTGATGGCCTGTTTGAGTTTTGTCAGCTGTCAACTGGAGGCTCTGTTGGTAAGTATATGTTGTTTGCCAACTATTTTATAGCTTTAGTAGGTTTGTATCAGCAACTTAAAATTTTGATAGTGCATTTAAAAATGAAGTAAATATAAGGGGTTTTTATATATTTTAAAAAATAATCATATATCAGTTACAGACTAAAATATGAGATGTATAAAGTATCTCAGTATTGGTAAGAGATCTGTTCTAAATCAGCTTATTTAAAAAATAAAATATGATTTCATGTAACAGATTTAAAGGCCATCAGAAATTTCTGACTCCATTTGCTTTCATTCTTCTGTGTGTCTTTTTACAGCTGGGGCAGTAAAATTGAACAGACAGCAAACAGACATGGCTGTCAATTGGGCTGGAGGACTCCACCATGCCAAGAAATCGGAGGCATCTGGTTTCTGTTATGTCAATGATATCGTGCTTGCCATCCTTGAGTTACTTAAGTAAGTTTGTGACAGGCACAAGTTAAAATTACAGAAAGTGTCAAATTTAAGTATTTAAATGTTTGAAAATATGGATTGTAGTTACTATTTCAGTGAGTTTTCATAGCCCATGTTGAACTTTTACAGTTTCAATTAAGAAAGCTCCAAACTCTACCTAGTTTGGCTTCAGCAAGACATTCAAACTAAAATACAGGCAAGCTGAAAAGATAACTAATAGGAGATAGATCCAAGCAACAATGCACCCCGTAAAACGCTGTAGGCTGTAATTCTAGATGGTGGGGAAGGACTAGAGCGGCAGACTTCAGAAAATGGACAGGCTTACTTGCTTTCTGTAAATATTTCTGTAATGTCTCCCTTTGCTATGCATGGGAACAGAACAGTGGGCTAGAATGATCGCTACCCTGACCCCTTAGGGCAGTCATTTTACTCATAAGCTTACACTCATTTAGTTTCACTATATGCCTTCTTGCTTCCTATCATTTGACTTGTTACTGAACCAAACAGGAATATTCAGGGAAGATCATGCACTGAGCTTCCTTGGATTATTACGGGAGTTAATGTGGCTGGTTTTAATAAATGATGAAATAACAGCTGTGCTGCTGTGTCTGCAAAATAAAAAATGAGGAATAATGAAAAAGTGATCATATAATTAACTTCAAACAGTAATGCTTCACTAAAATTTCAAGTCCTGAGTGTTGCTTTTACTGCTTCAGAGGACTGTATCCCTACTAACAGCACATTAATCTCATTTATTAGAAAAAATATTCTAGGTATTTGACTCTTATGAGGGGTCAGCTGATTTTGCTGGTGAGGAACGAGGGAAGTAGCTGTAATCTGGAAGTCTAGAGATAGAAAATGTTTCTAAAGACACTAGGAATAGTCGGTATTAACACGCTCATTTTAATGTGCACTGTATATTCAGGAGCTGTCTCTGTAGTCTACGACACATGACTTTCTGTGGTCCAATCTTGAAGTTTTTAGCTTAACGTGCGTGTGAAGGAAGGAGTCTTGCAAATTGTTATGGGTTGTGTAACTGAGAAACTGTCCCTGAAATTATGGCTGCTTACACTCTGAGTACTCCGTAAAGCATGACGAAAGTGCGTCTTCGATGATGGACTTTGTTCTTTATGGGAAAACATAAAATTTAAGGGATACTTACTGTTTCTAGTGCTCATAGACTTCAAATCACTGGTTTCTTTATCCATCTCAAACTGTCCTGAAATTTGCAGTATTTAAGAAGATTATAAACAGTAGTGTAATAAATTTATGCAAATGTAAATTGCAATACATTTGAAACCAACAATGTACCTTTCTTTACAAGCTGGAGAGGTGAAAAAGAAAAGTCATGGAAAATAAGTTATTTATTTTTTGCAAACTAATGGAACACAGACCATGTTGGTAATTACTGAGAAGGCAGAAAGGAAGGCCTTGCGGTGAATGAAAGGGGTGAATTTAGAAGACGTGAACAACAAAGTGATGTGAGCAGAAGCACGAGGTATTGCTTCTACAGAGTGAGACAGTTTGGGGTAAATACTAAATAAATTACTTACTTTGATGAAGATAAATTTATTAATGTTATTCAAAGTGTACTGAGAATTCTAAGAGCATATGGTCACATCAACCAAAGTCATCGCAGTGATCACAATCTTGAATTTTAGTGTGTGTTTGGGGGTTTTTTTGTTAGTGTTTTTCTTGTTTGCTATCAGTATATTATGAATATAACATATAATGATAATTTATTATGTGTTCTTTCTAGGTATCACCAAAGAGTGTTGTATATTGATATTGATATCCATCATGGTGATGGTGTTGAAGAAGCGTTTTATACTACAGATCGTGTCATGACAGTATCATTCCATAAGTATGGTGAATATTTTCCAGGCACAGGGGACCTTAGGGTAAGGTTGGACATGAAATTTCATTAGGTGATAAATTCCCTCTTACTGTCTTCCTTGTAGATACTGTTTTTGCACTAGGCTACAAGTCCAATATTGTACTATGTCCAATAGTGGTATACAACAGTAAGTTTTCATAAAAAATATTAGCCTGGAGTGATAGATTAGTTGAGGAATCTTAGGAAAAAATAATACAGGATAGTGGGGAGCTAAATTATTCACTTCTACATGAAATTAACACCTTCACTTCTGGATAAATAGGCTGAAATCTTTGTTCAAATATAATTAGTTTAATTCACGCAGATTTTGGAGATGGCTCTAAGAAGACAGTATGGTATATTTATAATTATCTGTACATTTCAATTCTGCACTTATGGTGAAAAGTAGCTGTTTGCAGATCACCCTTTAACAGTCACAAAGCTTAAGTTACAATTTGAATTTACTGTGTTCTATTTGCCTAGTAATACAGTTGACTCATTTTTGGAATATTTCTTATGTCATGAAGTGTGTTTTGAGTTCTCATGATGCTCACTGCCTAAGAACTTCAGCCTGCCCCATAGGCAATTATGTACTGAGCATTACAGCTGACCTGAGGCAGGGAGCATTTGCCCATGAGGAATTATCACTAAAGCTGTTGTGGAACCTCTGGCAAAGCTGAGAATAGAAACCAAGTTTCCTGGCCCTTCATATTAATTTTAAGTTAGTCATTCCTCATGTTAGACTCTTGTCTGTTAGAACAGGAAATTGTTCCACTTCACAGCTCGAAAGAGTATTAGAAGTATTAGGATTAATGTATTCCTAGCTTCAAACTCATAAATGAAACCTCTTTTATCAGAGACACTCCCAGGATATGTCATTCCTCTGGTGTTAGCAACTTTGCTCATTAGTCTGTGCATACAGTTAGAAACTTTTTTAAAAAATAGTAAACACTTCTAACAACGTGGCCTACAAAAATGCGGTGCTGGGAAAAAGTTCACTGCTTTTCTAATATGTTTAAATTGATTCATGAGATACAAGTATTTGTGTTCGGGCTAATACTCCTGAAAAGCATGTTTCCCAGTCTACTGATGATACCCAGAGGGCACAGGAGTAAGTGAAAGTTGAGCAGTGAGGTGCAAAGCATTCATTTCAGCGTGGTTGTTGGAGCTGAATGTTATTATGGTGGTTAGATTCTGTTAAACTGTGTTCTAAGTTGATTTAGGAAGAAATCAGATTAGTTTTTATCTGTGTGATTTAACTTGACTGGCCACAAGGTGGTAGTGGTGCTTCAAACTAAAAGCAGCTCAGACCAGGATGTTTATCATGACGAGCTGTTGTTGCTGAATTTGGCTAGAATATTTTTCTTTTTTTTGTTTTTTTTTTTTGAAAGGGTTAGATATCTTGGCCTTTTAGAAGCAGCACTTCCCGTTGACAGAGAAGTTTGTGGACTCTTCACCTCACCACACCCAGAACAAAGAACTAAAAGATAGCACAGTTGAAATAAATAGAAGAATATTTTATGGTTTTTGGGATTTATTTTTTTTTATCAGTGTCAGGGACAAACAGTATCTCAGGCATGGCAACTTTTTTTCTGAGCTGCTAGTTAGGATTTTGAAATGAGCATTATCTGCATACAGACTTTAGCAGGCTTTATTGCAATTATTGCATCCCCGTAGAGATTTTTCCTGTCTCCAGAGATTGAAAAGCTAATTGAACTAAACGAAGATCTAATTCTCTGAAAAGTCAGTGTTCCTTCTGGAGGCCAGTATTGTGCTGCTTCCTTCTGCCTAACTTGATCTGCCATTGATGGGTATTTTTCCAATTTCAACAGCCAAATCTTCCCTTTGTTCTTGTCAGTGGGCTGTGTTACAGCTTGTTTCTGTAATTCTTTAGTTAGTTGATCTAGTTTGCTGATCAGGTTACATTTATTTGATGCAGGAACAAATTATGTGTCAAATGATGATGTGATGGCAGCTCCATCAGTACAGCTGATCTGAGGTTTTCTAGTTTAGCAGCATTCATCCATTTTCTACTGAATGTATTGTTCAGTCTAAGCTTCCAGTGTCCTCAATAAGTTATTTGACCTTCTACATATTTTAGATGATAGCATAAATTTCGTCATTTATACACCCAAATAGCTCAATTGAGACCATAGTTCCCTATAGTGGCTCAGGTTCTTTGAGGCAGCTTGATCTGTTGGTGAATGGGAGGCTACCAGAATGCTGTATTGTTTCTTTAGGTTTTATATCTAATGCAAGCATCAGTTCCAAAAAAGTTGCTTGAGTAGCTCAAGCAATTACTCTGTTTAGGTGGAAATTGTGTGAACATTTGACTTTGCTGTGTTTTAGGATAAGATAAATTTAATGGGTTTTTTTTGTTTTTCTTCTTAATCTGTAAAGCAAGACAAGGAGAGGAATGACCTCTTGAAGCAGTATAGGTTAGATGTCGACCTGCTGGAAAGCAGCTCTGTGAGAAAGACCTAGGGGTCCTGGTGGGCAAGTTAACCATGAGCTAGCTGTGCCCTTGTGGTCAAGAAGGCCGATAGTATCCTGGGGTGCATTAGAAAGAGCATTGCCAGCGGGTTTAGGGAGGTGCTCCTGCTCTTCTACTCAGTTCTGGTAAAGCCAAATCTGGAGTGCTGTGTCCGGTTCTGGGCTCCCCAGTACAAGAGAGACATGAAGCTACTGGAGTGAGTCCAGTGGAGGGTAACAAAGATGATGAGGGAACTGGAGCATCTCTCTTACAAGTAAAGGTTAATGGAGTTGGCCCTATTTATCCTGGGGAAAAGACACAGAGTGGACCTCATCAGTGCTTACAAATATCTCAAGGGTGGGTGTCAAAAGAATAGGGCCTGATGAATAAGGAGCAATGGGCACAAACTGAAACGCAAGAAGTTCCATCTGAATATGAGGAAAAACTACTTTGAGGGTGACAAGCACTCAGCGAGGTTGTCAAGTCTCCTCTGGATATACTGAAAGCCCACCTGAATGTGATCCTGTGCAGTCTGCTTTATCAGGGGGTTGGACTAGATGGTCTCCAGAGGTCTCTTCTTCCAGTACTGACCCTTCTGTGATTCTGTGATCACCTCAGAAAATTCAGCATCTGAAAGCCTGGATGATTCATTCTGGGAAATTCTGGATAACTTGTACTTCAAATCAGCCAGTTGAGTTCAGTAGGGGTCTTCAGTGTCACTCATCTTGCAATACTATGAAATGTTAATAATGTCCTGTGGGCAAAAAAACTGTTAACATTGTGTCTATGCTTCACTGGGCCATTTGGCCCCCTCCCCATCTCCCTCCATTCCCCCTCACGCCCCCAGTAAAGGTTAGTTACTGGAAGTAACACATTACTGATGCATTCCCTGCTAAGGAGGCTTTGTTCAGGAAGAGGAAAAAGTCAATGCCTTTCAGTAGGTAGCGTTGAGAAGTTTTAGTATTGGTGTTGCTGGGTTATGCTACTTATGACTCGTAGTTTTTCTAGGATGTTGGACCAAGTGTGTGCTCTTTCTGCAGTGCTGCTGTTTGATGATAGTTTACAGCCATACTGGACAGATTAATTCTCACCGTCTGCTCCACTGAACTGCATTGCTTTCTATCTGTGTTAGTGATGAAATAAAGGGAAGAAATGGGAATGTGTGTCAAGCAGAGATCTTTAGGTTTTATGGTGATCATCAAAATAGGAGTGGTTGCATTCAGGGTGTATTCACTTTATATATATATATACATATACTTTTTTTTTTACAACAAACTTTTTGTCTTAATACATAGGTTGTCTAGGAAAGCTGGTAAGATAGACTACTACAGTTCCTGTCTTGACACTTGATGTAACTGAGAATAATTTGCAAGTTTGTTGGGGGTTTTTTTGTACATTTAAAAAGTCTCAGTTTCTTCAAGGGCACCTGTAATTGGCCCCCCTTGGATTTTTCTTCTCTCCCTTTTGCTGCAACTACTTCCTCATCCTATGTTTAGGGAAATAATGTGGTTTTGAAAACCTTTTCAAGTTCAAATCTTCTATGCAACAGTGAAAACATGCATATCACCTTGCTCTTCTTGATTTTCATACTTTTTTTTTTTTGCTTGGCTATTTTTGCCAGACTAAACTGGTTGGTTATGATTTGTCTTTTTGTCTTACATCTTTGAATTAAAAAATTGAGTGTACTTACTGCTGTTTTCATCTTGGTGTACAATTCTACACTCTAAAATGATTTTATGGGAGAACAGGAATCAAGTAAATTCTGCCTCTTATTCCTCACAGATATGTATAATGGTACAGAATAGCTCAGCAGACTTGTGTAGACTTTTTTTCATGATACCATCCTATGTGCTTCTGTGTTTGTATTAAAACATTTTTCATCTTTGCTTGTAGGACATTGGTGCTGGAAAAGGAAAATACTATGCTGTCAACTTTCCAATGAGGGATGGTATAGATGATGAATCGTATGGACAGATATTCAAACCAGTGAGTGCTTTGTTTCTTGTTTTTAAGCTCTCTGGAAACTACTAGTTTCATATTTTCATTATGTCAATTAATGACTTGCTGTTTTATATTGATTATAGATTATATCCAAAGTAATGGAGATGTACCAGCCCAGTGCTGTGGTATTGCAATGTGGAGCAGATTCACTGTCTGGGGACAGGCTCGGATGCTTTAATCTTACTGTTAAAGGTAAACAGAAAAGTATCTGTTTGTTGTCTGTAACTTATTACTTATTAGAAACCTCTACCCTTCATACTGTTTTTCAAGACACTTGCATGATGAGGACTGGAGTCACAAAGATTTTGTTCATTACTATGATTAATCACATCTTTCTTTGCTATACAGGGATGGCCAAAAGAAACCCAGAAGTTGCCTCTTTCTTTCTGTCCATCTAAAAAAGTTAAGATGCTTGGTTTTCCATGTGTTTCCTAGCCACTCAAGTGATTCCCTTTCTTCTATGTACAGGCTTTCTGCAGTTTTAAAGCAGTGTCCTGGAATGACAGGACAACAGACGTCTGCAACACTTACCATGATGGGAAAATAAAACCTAGTTAGCAGTCCACTTAATAGGACTACAGATGTTAAACATCAAACACCTTGTTGGGTGTAAAATAGGTATTATTGAAATGAGAATACTCACTGCATTGTTAAATTTATAGCGGTGTTTGTTATATTGAGCCATATGTTAACACTAATTTTTATTAATTTTCATAGAATTAATTAATTTCAGTATTACTTAAGTTGCTACCTGAATTTGTGATTCTCTAGATTGGGATGTTAATTTAGCAAATAGCATAACTGCTACTGTTGCTATTATTATTATTTTATTATTATTTATTTAAATGGTAAAATATTAAATGTATAGCGAACTTTTGCTAAGTCTTCAATCCAGGCTGTTTGAATCATTAGTTTTCTGGATTTTCTTGGTTTTGTGTTTGGTTTTTTTTAATGCAACAATTAGAGTTTTGTAGGCAACAAAATGCAGTATAGTATCTGTTGGGTCTGCAGTATTTCAGGGTTCTTTTCTTGATTTGCACCAGGTGGCAAAGCTACTTCAGTTGCCCATACAGCTCAGATTTTTTTCCATCTTACATATCTTGGAAACCAAGAGAGCTGCTGCCTCCTACAGATGCCTTTCAGTATGCTGTATCTCCCTGGAGTGTGTACTGTCTTGGCACCAGTTCACTCTGTAAGCAAGACTTAGCAACCTCTAATACAGGTTCAAATTTAGAAGTAGAAAGGACTGAGTACTGATTTTGTTCTCCCTTCTTCCCCCATTGCATTTTACTGAGAAATTGTCCCTAAATTTGTCACTGTGTATGACATCAGTTATGAAGAGACAAAACACTAAACATTCTAAGATCATTTCAGAACAACAGCAATAGACCATCATGCAAAGTCTCTGAAGACTGGGGTGGATGATGTTCGTTGTGTTTTGTAAATTTCTAATCTATAGGTCTTGACTTCCTGTGAGGTTGTGCTTAGCTCTAGGGGGAGACAGTTCTGTTTGAATCAATTCAGTTCTTATTTGTTAAGTGTGACTGCATATGTCTGATTAAATAGTTTGTTATATATTCTATTTAATAGATATTTTGCTTATATTGTCAACTCTTTTTGTTTGACAGGTCATGCTAAATGTGTGGAAGTTGTAAAGACTTTTAACTTGCCATTGCTGATGCTAGGAGGAGGAGGCTACACAATTCGTAATGTTGCTCGATGCTGGACATATGAAACTGCTGTTGCCTTAGATTGTGAAATTCCTAATGGTAAATATTAATATTCAAACTAATATTTTATTAAGAAATAATCATGGGAGATTTTAAGTAAACAGCAGGAATTTGTATAGATAGCTGTAATGCATCAATTTAGACTATACAATGAAGAAAATTATTGCTAGGATTTAGCCAGTAAATTTTCAGTATCTTATGCACTAAATAAGTGTAAGTATTTAGGCCTTTTTTTATGCCTTAGCAAAAGCTTTAAATGACTGAATCACTTTTTGAAAATTCAAAAGGTAGAACTTATGGAACCTTACTTGTAATTATTTCTAATATGAATGTCATCATTATGATAGAATATATACTGCAGTTTGATTGTGGCAGTGTCGATCTGTAAGTTGTACAACACAGACATGGTGTACATAAGAAATTATTGACTATGCAAGTGTCCACTTTACATAGCAAAACTACTGTTTCTTCATTTTATCTGACAAAAGTAGCTGTGAAAGTATATTGACTTCTCTTCCATTTCACTCCATTTTGGCTATACAAGCTATATTAAAATTTAAAACCAGAAAAAACAATACTAGACTGCTTTTGAATAGTTGAGTACTGAAATAATTTTTCTGAAGAAGATCCCTAAAGATCCTGGACTCCTTTTACTTCTGGCCAAATATGCTCCTAGATATATTTTTGGAATGCCATTTATATAAAATTGCTGTTTGGACTGATTTGTTGCACACGAGCCACTGGCAGTTTGCACCTTGAACCGCAGCTTTGCTGATAACCTTTTGCTATTCATGTATTTCTTGGTGGATTCAGTGTTTCCATCTGACTTCAGCAGAATCCTGCTGTCAGTGAGAAAACACTATTTAGAATGTGCCTTTCAAGATATATATTTTCCATTTTGCATGTCAACATATATTCTTTGTCAGCCAAAGCTTTTGAAGACACAGTAGCAGTTTCTTGGGACTTTTTTTTTTCTATTAGCATGCCTCTTTCAATGGATTACATATATACATATACATATAAAGTTTTTTTTTATTTTTTTGATATTCCTCTCAACTTTTTGTGTCCCTGTCATCTTTAATCTGTTCTGAGAAATATCGATGTATTTCTAAATGTTGCAATAGCAACATCTTCCTGTCTGTCTTCTGTTCACCTATCTAGATCACTTATCCTTTAATAATCATAAATGAAGAAAGACAAAGGGCACAATTAAAAATGGATTTCAGTGTCTTATTTCTTAAAGGTTCTGTGGATTTTTTTTTATATTTCTCTTAATTTATCTGGAAAGATACAGTCATATTCAATGTAAAATACTGCTGTTGTCCTGGCAATGTATTGTTCATCAGCTTCATTTTGGTGGTTTAGTGTTCTAGTTAGGGGACCATTTCCTGTGAAAATGTATAAAGTGGGGTAAGGAGGGAAACAGACAGACTGAACCAGTCAGCACCACTGAATCAATGTCCAGCACCTACCAAGGATATTGAACTAGCTGTGGTTTTCAGCCTAGTAACAAGTATTAAAACTTATCCTGAAGGAGTATTTTGAATGCCTGCTTAAACCTTTTAAACTGGACTAACTTTGAAAAAAGCTACAAGAGATCATCAGTTGATCTTCTCTTTCCTGAAGAAACATATTTTTAAATTATTTTTCAAATTTGTTACTGTGTTGTTCAGTGTGTAATTGCAGTAGATCTTTCTCTTTGTATTTTGCCAGCAGATTTAAGTTCATTTATTGAATAGTTTAGAGGAAAACCACTGAACAGCCCAGATAATGAATAAGTATTGCTTGCTTGAATGCTTAAGGTTTGACGATTCTCTAAGTAAAATCCTGTCAAATCTACTGTTGTATTTAAAATGTTTAAAATCTTTTTTGGTTAACAAAGTTGTCTTGGCTTTTGGTTTATAGAGTTGCCATACAATGACTACTTTGAGTATTTTGGACCAGACTTCAAGCTTCATATTAGTCCTTCAAATATGACTAATCAGAATACACCAGAATATATGGAGAAGATCAAGTAAGTAGTGATTATCTTATTTCTCAAGTGGGTCATGTGGATCATGTTTCTCCAGAGGTTTAATTGTTGGCAGTTTTGAAAACTGTATACCTTTCTCTGTTCATTAAAAATAAGTACTAAAATAGATTTGACATGTTTTCATTTCTGTCAGAAGAGGGGTTTTTTGGAAGTCTCTTCCTCCAACGGAATGCATGCTTATGAAGTCCCATGACTATAACTATGAAGATTTATGACCCAGCTTGGATTTTTACTTTTTCCAGCATCTGAAAAGATGACTGTTTTACTTGGATTCCCATTCTAATTTTGCAGAAAGTTTATCCTGCCAGGAAAGAAGCTGGTGTGCCATGACGATTAGGATTTCTAATTCTCAGCTCTGTGTCTAAACGTGGACTGGGAATGTCATTCTTTGTAGCTGTCAGCTGCAAAAATAAAAAATCATACATGAGCTTGAACATCCAAAACTGTGGAAAGACAGTGATACGTGTGCAGGCAATTGAGTGGCTGTGATTTGGGAAATCCACAAGGTTTGAGCAGTGCTCACTGACAAGCTATGGTGGTTGTGTGTTTTTAGGCTGTGCTACTCTTGATACTTAGTCTATTCCTCCTCGCATCTTGACATTTTGATTGGAAACAAATACTTTACTTCAGGGGTAAAGTAATGCATACACAATCAATTCTCTGTTGAACTGGTAGGAGGTAATTGGTTAGCTTGAACTGTTAACAGGCTGTTAACGGTACACAGGAATTCTTTTGGTTACTAAAAATAGCTGAATAAAGATGTGAAATTGCATGTATAAGTTTGCCACTACTGCTATAACCTTTAAAACTGTCAAATTGCAAAATTCACCAAAGCTGTTAAAATACTAATTTTTAAGTGATTGGTATATAGACTGTGATGGGTGTTCATAGCACAACTGTATCAATCACAATTAAATTTAAGGAGTCTAGTTTTTAATAATGTGCAGTGGGAGAAAAAGCCCACTTATTTTTTGGTAATGTAATTGTGCAAGATTTTTCAGTAGTAATGTAGTTCTCCAGCTGGTGGTCTGGCAGGCTGCTTGCTGTATGTTATATATATTGTTGAGCTTTTGTGGTGCAAGTAGGCTGCAAAACTCACTGCTGCAATCCAGGTACAGATTGCTCTCTGTCAATAGAAAACAATCTCACATTCTTATACTGGCACCCACAAGATCAATGACCCATCATTTTGGAGAATCCTCCTTCAGTTCATTGTGTGTTTTCACTGACACCTGGCTTTAGGGAGCTCCCTGGCATGGCAGAACTACTTTGCCAGGTCATGTAATTTAGACAGAGGCATAGACTCTTAAGGATTCCAAAAAAGCGCCAGTTGCCCTTTAGCCCTTCAAATTGTGCAGAAGTATGCTAAGATAATTGTTGCAAATGCTAATATTTGATGCTTGCCAAGCCTGCCTTTCTACTTACACTTTGGAATGATAGTTTTGAGTCCCAAAAGAAGCCCGGTATCCTTTCCTTTTCCTGCATATGGTGCTTTGAAGTGTGTCATCCACCGCATCAGGTTGCTTAGACAGGACAGAACTTGTCTCTGTTCTTCTGTTGGCTGAAATAGCCAATAAGGAAACTTACCCAGATGAATTACTTTTGTCATTGCTGCACACAGTTGGGAAGTCCTCATGCTTTTAAGTGTCTGACTTTCTACGGAACCGGAGAATAGTGTATTATCTAACTTGATAATCTAGCTTATTACAAACAGAGCAGTACTGACACCAGTTTAGCCCAAGTGGGCAGTACTTGTGCTGATCCTGTGGGGAATTAAAGATTGAAGTTGATTGAAATAAGTATTTGTAAAGTACAAAGAAAATGATGTTCAAGTACACTGTGGATACTAATGATCTCATAGGGAGGGAAAACTTCCTGAACTTGGCATGCTATTTTTTTTAATTGAAAAATGAAACTGACTCTAAAGCAAAGCCAGGTTAACTTTGTATGCAGAGTTCAGAACTTCATAAAAAATCCAAGGAAATGCTACTTCTGTGTAGTAATAACTTTTGTTGTCTGTTACTCGCAGGCAACGCTTATTTGAGAACTTGCGCATGTTACCTCACGCACCTGGTGTACAGATGCAGGCCATTCCTGAAGATGCTGTTCATGAAGACAGTGGAGATGAGGATGGAGAGGATCCAGACAAACGCATTTCTAGTAAGAAATACCTTTTCATGATAGAACATGTCCATAGTCGTATTGGATTTCATTGTTCACAACCTTAGTTGTAATAGTGTGCAGTATTAGAAGACTTTTGTTTCCTGAATAAATTTTACTTCTGGTCTGCCACTTTTGATGTTTTTAAGGTGGCATCTATGTGCACATTTGAGCCTCTTAAAGGGTCTAATGAAGTGCTGGAACAGCATGTGTTTTTGCATCTTATGGATCAGCCTGGCTGTTTCAAATCTATAATAGATACTTCAGAAGACTTAATGAATTTTAACCAAAGGAGCTTTACTTTTTTGGTAACTAACAAAAGACAGAAACTATGTTTCCCTTTGAGGTAAAGTGAGATACAGTGTTTAAGGGGAAAAAAATGTCTTTTATTTGCTTTTTTGTTATGAGGCAGAGATTTGCTATACTTGTGACATTACCCTTAACTTTATAACCATAACCCTTCCATGAACTTTGAGGTGTTCTTCAGCTATAGCCAAGAGTTTCCCTGCTACCTTTAGTCTTTTTTGATGGTGATTAGAATAATTCCATAACCTCTTATTAGTGCACTATCCATTTTCTGAACTGTTGAAACCATTCTTTTTTCTCCTGTGATTTAGTTTTCAGTATTTGATGTTTTACTTGATATATGGTTAAAATATTCCCACTCTCCCCCTGTGTTTCTGCAAAGCTATTCTTTGGAAGTTATTATGTGCATCCCAGAATATCTTGAAAGATAAGTGTTTTTAACTGTATTTTAGTTTATCAGCATTAAATGATTATAGTATATTACTACTCATTCTTAATTTGATAGTTCTTTTTTTATTAGGGCTATTGTAGTTGGACTTTTTGATTAATTAATATCTTAAATCTGAATCCTAGTTCGAGCATCTGATAAACGCATAGCCTGTGATGAAGAATTTTCAGATTCTGAAGATGAAGGGGAAGGTGGACGACGAAATGTTGCAGATCATAAGAAAGGAGCAAAGAAAGCCAGGATAGAGGAAGACAAAAAAGAGACTGAGGACAAAAAAGCAGGTAGGATTGTGGTGTGATTTTGTCCTATATTTTAGAACTGCAAACATCAGTCCCACCAGGAGACAGATGTTTTATCTGTTAAGAGTTAATTAGTTGTTGAGATGATGTATTTATTTCCATCATATTCAAATAATCTGTTTTAAACTCAAGATACAGCTATTCAGACTAGTAAAATGTTTTCAGGCAAGGGTTATTGTTTCTTCCCCACAAGCTTGAAGTCTTAGAGCCAGGGATTTGTATGACTTAATGAAATAGCGATGAAAAAGTACACGTTGGGCAAAACTTTTGTTTCTGTTTGCTTTTGTGGGGTGAGCCAACTAGTTTTCTCTGAAACAGAAACCGGATAGGGTTCTGGGTACAGTGTAATTCCAAGGACTCTTGATTTTTCTAAGAACTGGATGCATCTCAAGCTTAGGGGAACTCCAGGTCTCATTACTGCATGCCGTCATTATGGCCAGTCAAGAAGAGACCTTGCCTTGAGGCATTCTGAATCACTTGCCATTGTGCCCAGATTGCTCCTTTGGATGGATGCATGTAACATTGTACTTTAATATGTAACTAGTGACTTCTTCTAAAAGCCAGTTTCCCCTGGCTAGAAATACATGCAAAAGAATAAACTTGGTTGTGCTCTTTACTTCTTAAGTATTTTAAGGCTTTTTTTCCATCTTTTGGTAAATGTAAAATCTTGTGATTTTTCAGATGTCAAGGAGGAGGATAAAGCCAAGGACAGCAGTGGTGAAAAGACAGACGCCAAAGGGTAAACACTAATTAATTAATAATGTCATCTTTTTGGAGAGTGTTTGTTAAGTCAGTACTGTATAATACTTTTCAGTTCTGTGGAGATCATTTTCAGTTGCTCATAATACTGAATATTTTAGAATCATGACTAGAAATTCAAAATTGCATTTCTAAACCAGTTAATAAAAAAAATAAAACAACTTACCAGTTTGTTTTTGCCTTTGTACAGAGCAAAATCAGAACAGCTCAGCAACCCTTGAACAAAAGATAGCCTCTCATCAGTTGCAGAACATAATACTAGAGTCGAAGAATACCTAAAAGGAGAAAAGTTTTCGTATGGAGAGAGACTGCTGATTTCATTTTGTACTATTTGGCATGGACTGTATTTATTTTCAAATGGCTTTGTTCTGTTTTTTGGCAAGTTGTATTGTGAGTTTTCTAATTATGAGGCAGAAATTCCTTTCTTCACCATGCTTTATGTAATAGTATTTAAAAATGGATGTGAGTTATTATGTTAAATGTCTAAACTGATCTATTAAAGTAATTCGCCTTTCCTGAGCTGATTTTACCTTTTTTGTAATTTTATCTTTATTAAAAAAAAAAAAAATTGTACTTGGTTGTCTTTTGTCCATCATTGAACTACAAAGAAGAAAAACTCTATATAAATTTGGCAGACTTGTACTTATCTATGAGTACCTAGTGAGTTTAAATGGACAGCTGGCAAACACGCAAGCTGAACTGTGTTGCTTTCATTGACTCCACATGTTCCAGCAATTCCTGCATGAGATGCAAACAACATGTACGGGTATACATGTGAAATTTGAACAGGCTGAATAAATGGGTGAAGGGATTCTGGAATAACATGATCATATGAACTCACATTTTAATGTTTAAAACTCTGCAGTCACATGCCTTGTACTGTCCAAGAACCTTTCCCACCATCAGAATCTACCTAAAAAAATGATTCATTTGCTGTTCATGAAATCAGTACATGATTATTGCAAAGCTTGCAAGACAGCAAGTGAAAATTTGGATTTAACTTGTAAAAAAACTAGAATGCATTTTAACTCTGAGCAACATAAAACTTTCTCACCCTTGCAGAGAAAGGATTTTACTGCCTGCCTCCTTTGTTGATTCATTAGTTAGTTCTGGTGCCTGAATTGAACAGAGACCTCAGTGCCCCCATTCCCCTTTTTCTTTCTCAGTCTACAATTGTCTTACAGGTTGATATTTAATGAAATATATAGGCTTTGAAATCAAGATTTCAGAGCAGTGAACACAGAAGTTTGCAGAACTGCACTGCTACTCAATCTTTTTTTCTTTTTTTCAAATACAAATGTTTCTTGCTACTTTTTTAACCTACTTTCTCTCTGGGGTGGTTGATATATGTTGATATGGTGCCTGAAGGGCCCCAGGACGGCATTGGCCCTCCTGGCTGCCAGGGCACAGCTGACTCATGTTCAACTTGCCATTGACCAGGAGCCCCAGGTCCCTTTCCACAGCACTGCTTTCCAGCCTCTCATTCCCCAGTCTGTCCATACATCCAGCATTGTCCCATCCTGGATGCAGAATCCAGCACTTTCCCTTCTTGAATCTGACATGGTTGGTGATTGCCCAGTCCTCTAACTTGTCGAGGTCTCTCTGCAGGGCCTAACGCTGTCAGTGTTATTAATTGTTGTCTTCCCTGATGGAGTGGACATTCAGATTTTTGCCAGGAGAAAAAAGGAGGCGAATGGGACTTCATGCTTCTCAGTCTCCAGGTAGGTGTTTATTAATTCTTATCTAAGGAGTACAAGCCATTAGCGTGGCCTAGACATAGCACAAAGCAGGGGTAAATCAACCAATGGTTACTAAAAACGTACATTATTTTTACTTTTCTACTATATTTAGTAACACAGCCAGGAACTGTGGAATTCTTTGTCCAGTCATCCCAAACTACTTTTACTGCAGAATATGGAGTAGTAGAAGAAGAATGTTTGGAGAACAACAACAATCCTCTATTTTGATGGTTTTTTGCTTTTATCTATTTACTACATTAACAAAACCAAAACCTCTAAATTTTTCACCCTGTGACAATCTTACATAGTATTCTAACATCTAATTCACACCATTGTAGATTCAAATTCTTTCCAGAGGCTAGGCAAATTTTCCCATGGACAAAGGCCAAAACCAGTGTTGTTCAGGAGGGCAAACCCCCCCAAAACAGGCAGAGAAACACACTTTGCACTCTGGGCTCCCACAGGGCCTCTCAGCCCTCAAGGGAGTCAAAAGCTCCTCCCAGTTTTGTATCATCTGTGACCTTTCTTAGTTTCCCTTCCAGTCCTACATCCAAGTCATTTATGGGGATGTTGAAGAGCACAGGGCCCAGAATGGAGCCCTGTGGGAACCCCATCAGTAACAGGTCACCAGTCCGATGTCACCCCATTCCCTATAACCCTTTGTGCCTGAGGCATGAGCCAGTTTGCTCCCCCATGGCGTGATGTGTTTATCCAGAAGGATATTCTGAGAGTATCGAAAGCTTTACTGAAACCCAAAAAGATTACATCAACTGGATTCCCTTGATCAACCAGATGGGCTACCATTATAAAAAGGAATCATTTTTGATAAACAGGATATTCCTCCCATAAAGCTGTGCTGGCTGTGACCAATCACTGTGTTGTCTTTCAGATGTTTTTCAATATTGTGTGAGGAGAAAAGTTTTGTTTTCTTAATGTCTTTTTAGCATACGCTTTGGTTTTGTATTTTTTTTAGTCTTTAATCTTTCTGAACATTTAATTGGATGCTTGGGTAAACTTTATAAGGGTTAGATTCTTAAACACGTAGGGAGAGATATAAGGGGTTTTTTCAACACCCATGTACTTGTGCTATGTTCTTTCTTCCAGGAAAGTACCCATAAGACTCCCATTAGGGTTTGTCTGATTCTGTATTGAAAAGTCACATTTAAATTTTTACTGCGGTTTGGTGTAGCTGACAGGTGATTCCCTGCTATTTTCATGATATTTTAAAGTACATGTTTTAAGTATTATGCTAACTTGTTCTTATATGTGACTACAGAGAAGACTTACAATTCAGTTCTACAAAGAGTAGTATGAATTCTTAATTGCCTGCTTCAAATATTTGTTACCTTTTTGTCTGAATTTAAGAAAAGACGGCAATTCTCTGTCATTTAAAGTGCTGTTAGTTTTAAATAATTTGTGGATTAATTGCTGGTTCTGTTGGAAATGAAGACTAAGTATGAGAGTAGAATTAGTGGACTGAAATACAGTATTTAAGAGAACAAAATGAAGGGGGGGTGGTTTGTATGAATTAGATTGTTGCTGGCAGTGGACTATGACATGTTTCTGCTAGACTGAGAACCTCTTCGTAATACCCATGTGATAAAGTGTTGTGTCTTTGTTTCATTTGAATGGAGATAGGTAAGGTGCAAATGCTGTAGAACCATGCTCTGGCCAAATGGTCTGTTTGCCTTCCTCTAGTCTTAGCTACTTCTCAGCTCACTTTCTCCAAAAACAAACCAAAACAAAGTAGCAAACCAAAAAACCCAAAACACACACACACACAAAACAAACAAAACCAAACACATTGCTCCCCCTCAAAAAAAACCCTAAATGCAACCAACTAAAAAAATCCAACCCACTCCAAGAATAAAGGTGTTTCACTTAATATTTTGAACGTTCCCTCTGCAACCTTTGTGTGCTGTAAAAGGGTCATGGTCTGTGCCTGACCTCTGTGAGGATTGGGGAAGAATGTTTGGGCATGAGATTGGATGGTTGCTGTGAAAATTAGCTTATTTAATCTTTCAGTGAATCATCTATGCCCTCTTAGAGCACCCAAAACTTCAGAGATGCTTTTTGTGATCTTAACAGTCTTAAGGAGGAATTGCTGCATTTTTCTTTTCATGACTGAACTATGGATTCAGAGACAAGTCCTTTTAATTTAGCAAATAATCTTCTTCAAAATGAACTTGGAATTGTGGCCAAAAAAATTGAATTTATAATATGGTTTGCTTTTATGTATTTGCAAGCCCCACAGAAAATACATTTCATGTGCTTGCAGCTTCCTGTTCCTTCAATTAGTTGCATTTTGGGAACACGAGTTCGTGTGTGGGGAAGAAAAAGTCCAAAAGGAAATTCAGAATTTCATTTGCTCAGAGCATAGAATTGCTTACTTCTGTACATATATATGCTAGTGGTTGAAGGTGGCTGATGTGGCTACTCTTAGCCAGGTTTTCTGTGTGATTTATAAATCTGTAAATAGAACCATATGAAAAAGTATTATGGTTAATAGATGTTGCAAATGTACAGCCTGTAAGATGATATCACATATGATAAACACAGCAGCATTAGTAGTACCTATTATCAATAGGTACCTATTATCAATGTAGTATATAAATAGTACTATATAAATATATATAAATAGTACCTATTATCAATGTAGTTACCAACCATGGGATGTTTTTTGGTTTGTTTTTTTTTTTTTAATTTGTAATAATTATCTATTTGTGAGGTGAAGATTTAGAACATGGAGACTAATGTGTGACCATATTTGGTCACATTATAATTCACTCCAAATGTTTGAAAGTTGGCTTCAACAAATAGAATTGTAAATGCAAATGTAAACATCTGTTCTTGGGTATGGTTGAAGCACTGGCATGAATGATGCATTTGCAGAGGGGGGGGATTTGGTGAACTGCAGACATCACCGTTGTTTCCTCAGCACCACCAAATATGTTCTTTGTTCCCCATCCCATGGCAAGAGAGTAGCTGCAGTCCCTTCCCCCTCTAGAGCTGTGTCTTGTTTGAACAAGCTCTCTTTTAGTAATTTTTTAAGTGAGATAATTTTACACTTTTGAAAATCTTTCTTTAGCTAACTAAAAATATGAATGGATGCAGCCATTTGAAAATTTTGTCTTCTAAGTGATAGGTTTGCTACTTTGCTAGAAAAAAGAATCCTTCAAAATCTTTATCTCTTTTTCTGCCTCACTTGTGTCATTTTGTTTAGTCATATCACCTTTGTAAGAGTACACACAACAGGGAATTATATGAGTTTCTTTTAAAAAAAGGTTATACACCACACTCAACATTAAATTTAGTGAAGTGTTCAATTCTTTCCAACTTATCTTAGAGAATACCATATCTTTGAAACGGCCATTTGTTTTAGACAGATGACCTGGCAAGTTATTTAATCTGGATACCAGCAGGCAGAAATAAAGAATAACTTTCTAGGTTAGAAACTTGTATTAATAACAGTGTAGGCTTAATGTTTTCTATGGTTATGTTGCCAGAAGTAGAAATAAACAAAAAAACCTAACCAATCAACCAACCAAAAAAACCAAATCACCAACAAAAAAGCCCCTCAAAAAAGGAAAGAAAAGAAAAAAAAGCTGTGGGCAAACTTTAAGTAATTCCATGTTGCATTTGCCAAACCATCTCCACATGGGTAATGCATATGCTGAATTGTTCTTTGTTTTTTAAGTCTATTTTTAAAACCTTCTTTATGTGATGCTCTTTTAGCAATATTTGATTTCATAAAATGCCCCAGAGACTTAGCTGGTGGAGGAAAAAAATCTATATCATTGCAGATTGTATCGTGCTGCTGTATTAAGCCTAGAAGAAAATTGACTCAGTATTTTAAAAGCAGTCTTTTCTTTTTCAGGCAATTGAAGACAGACAAATTGACATTTGGGCTTGAAGTGGAGGGAAGATCAGAGTGAGAAGGGTTATGGGTCAGAAACCCATGCTGTTGTGTGGCTGACTGAGACCTCATTTGGTTGGGAAGGTTTTCAAACACAATAGCAACACACTTCTAAAGTTTCTACTTAGTACCTTTCTGTGGAAAATGAAATTATGAGGGAGACTTCTGACAGCTCAGATTGGAAGAACAATACTTAAACACCATGGATTTTTAAATGGAACCTTTCTGTGCTAACAGTTTTCACGTTAACCTTTTCATTATGTAAGTAAAAGGGCCATGCCTCCCTACTTACTGTTCAGGGCTTTTGTGTTGTTTCCCTTCCCTCCTTCCTCCCCTTCCCCCACTATTTTTGGCAGTGTTTTTTCATTCCCTGTTCAGTGAGTGGTAACACTGAAGGAATCCATGAATAGCCAGTGCTTCTGTAACTGCAGATACATATGTTACCAGTTCAAAAAATCCTGCTATGCACCTGAACATCAGAAACCTAGACACTCCCCTTTTTTCTTTTTTTTTTTTCTAAAGAAAAAAGCAGAATGTTTCTAGAATTGCCCTGCAGAATTTTACATGCTTCTTCCACCTAGAGACAGACATTAAAACCAGTAAAGATGGTACATTTTCCTCAAACCAGGTGTTGGTCTAAACCATTGGCACCATGGGAATAATACATAAAAGCTCAATCTCTCTATCTACAACCAGCAGGCATCCATGCCAGCATGTGTACACAAAGCACAAACAAAACACTCAGAGCTTGGTGTTTTGCAGAAGTAAGGACTTGTGCTTGACTTATGGGATGAAGAAGAAGCACCTCAGCAAGACTGTGCTGCTCTGCAGCCCCCAGTGGAGGTCTCCTGTATGTGGTACTTTTAAAAGCACTTGCTCAGCTTTCAGAAGCAGTCCAAGGGGGGCCATCCAGGTCTCTGTTCAGCCTAATTTAGACTTTCTCTTGTTTACTCTTCACGGGCAGGTGTTGCTTAGCCTGGACTGCATTTGAGAGACATTTCTAAGGCTCATATAACCTCTGAAAATTATTTAGTTTGGAAACCATTCTACATGCTTCTGCCTAAAGCTATGTTAGTTGTATCAGAGGGAAATGGGCTTGGAGAAAGAAAAAATCCAACCCCTGGTATCTGTAAAGTCTGACAAAAGTGTTTTTTGTTCCGTTTACCTTTCTAGTATTTCCTGTTCTCAGATGGATGGTGCCTTAAGTCTTAAAACATGAGGTAAATTCAAGTTATGAGTTATTTTGAGTTCCTAAACTGAAAGAGCCGTTTGGGATTCGATGTTGAGAGGCAGATGAACAGCATTTCTTCAAATCAATAGCTCCAAATGAAAGTTACTATGGAGAGCCTGACATCTTGTAGTTTCTAAATTGATGAACTGAAATTTTGGAGCATGAGTTAAGCCGTTACGTGACAGCAACAATGATTACTTACTACATACGTGCCTATCAAGGTTCCTCTACACGGTGACATGAAAAATCCCTTTACAAATTTCTATTTTTAATATTAAGAATGTTTCCAGTACTGTTACAAATCCGCTTCGGTAGGGGTTAGTTGTTTGTTTTCTTTCCTCAGATTGCTAAGTCGTCTCCTGAGGGCAGGCGAGGAGAACTTGCAAAGCAGGCCTTGGCACATTCCCACCGGGTTCATTGTCAGTGTGTGCTGAGCATGCCTGGGCACGCCACAAAGGAGCGGCAGGGCATGATACCATGGCTGGTTTGGCTCTTTGAAGCCCACGGTGATACAAGCCTTGATGAATGGCTGGGGTAGCTCCTGCAGGGACAAGTGTTGAGAAGGACCGCAAATAAAGGTGTGTCTCTTCTAACATGCTGGCTTGAAACGACCTTGCTCAGCTTTCTTGCCAGGACAGAGTTCAGCTCGGGTTTAATTTAAAATTAGGTCTCAGGTAGGCTGAGCTTGTGTATAAGTGAAACTGCTGGCTGAATGCATTCCAGCAGCAGGGCATTGAACTCTAATGTTAAGACTGGAACTGTTAATCCAGTTAAGGCTGGGTTATACGTGATAGAAAGGAAATAGAGAGGAAATCTTGCTGTTGCTGGTCTTATCAGGTGGTGCAACAATGGAACTTTTTACTTTTAGTCCTGCAGACCTTGTTTCACCAGGGTTGCCTCCTTCTTCCCTACAGCAATCTCATCTGTTCTTGCTTAAAAACAAGCAGGTCCTGCCTGTGCAAGCCCAACTGTGAGATTTCCTGGCTACCAGGAGTACAGAACCCTGCGAGAAGGGCCTTTGGGTAAAGGTATTTGCAGAGTTTCAGATGTTGCATATCGGTGAGGGTGCACTCCTCTGTTCCCGTTCTTTTGGGGGATCACTTCTCTTTATGGGGCAGAGAGCAGTTTAGCTCTGTGTGTAATCCACGTGCTGTTCGAGCTTGTGGACACGAGCAGTTTTTGTGCCCAGCCAGAACCTGAAGTCATTTCTGGGAAGCATGAAGCGCTGCTTCTGAGGGGGTGAGAGACAGAAAAAGAGGAATCAGGGGCTCCACCTCTTCCCTCCTCCCTGTGCAGGAAGTTATATGGGAGGCTGTCACCGTGGTGGGGACATTGCCCTCCAGGACAAACGGAGGAGGTATGACCTCAGTCAGCTCTGCTGCCTTGCAATGAAATGCTGTAAACAAGGGCTGCCTGCATGTGATAGTCCTTTGTTAATCTAAACACAGCTAATATAAAAGATGTGCAAGGCCCTAGAGAAACTGTTCAGCAAAACAACAGAGCTGAGAGCCTCATTACCAAGCACTTAACTAACATGCTTCTGATTTCTTTGAAAAGAAGTTCAGAAAACATGGGGTGAAATCCTGCAGCCTTTTTCCTGAACTCGTGAATGGTCATTAAAATCACTGTTGCCCTGTTTAAGGAATTTGAAGTGTGTGTCTCAAGGCTAAAATGTGTTCAGAGTATCCCCATCTCACCCTGCTGGAATAAGACCCCAGTCCCAGAGACTGAGAGCATTGGATGATCTTTCGTCTCCATAGTGTCAGCTCAAGCTCTGTTTTCTTTATTTCGGCTTTTTTTCTTGCCCCCACATTTCCTCAGCCTGTGCCAGTAGCCCACTCAAAGGTGACATAATAAGTTGCTTTGGGCAATTGTTCTGGGACTTGGAATGACCCAGCAAAGAGGTTCTGTGCACTCATTCTCTTGAAGGCTGGCACCACTGTAGTGTGGATGGTACGTGGGAAGAGGCAGAGGTTACCTAATGTGGTACCAGTACTGAAAGAAAGGCTTATCAATTTTTCTTTGGTATTCCTTCTTGTTACACATAGGGTCACTTTCCAGGGTACAAGTTACATCAGTTTAAAAGCAGCGTTATGGAAGTATTCCATACTGAGGCTGGCCAGTCTTTCCAGTACTAGTGTTTAAATAGGGAGTAAATGAGCCCTTCTCAATAAGGCTGCTGGAAAATACTACCTGATTTTTAAAAGGATTTTCTCCTTTCCCATTTATTATTTCCATTATAAAGCAGACTTGAACATTTGATGTTTAACTCCCAATGAGTTCCTAGGCTGCTGCTCTAGCAAGGACATCTTGTCAAATCTGTGATTAAAACGTGACTACTTTGTCAGGGCAAAACCTTACCTACTTCATCAAAAAACAAAAGGTCTATCTGCAAAATAATTTCTCTTGTTTGACCTTTTCACTATTTCAGCTCTTTTCCCTTTTTCCTGTTCTCCAGCCCTAGGTGGTAAATCAGGGAAATGCTGCTGCGTGTTACCTGTGAAGAACTGAAGAGCTGTTACAAAACTCTGTTGTGGTCCTGCTACTATGTGTAGTCCTATTTATTGTTTCACTTCTGCCTGAAGTTTTGTTGTGGATGAAGGGCTTGTTTGTAAATTCTGGAGTTTCTCAGCTTGGTGAGTTCTGTAAGGGGTGGGGTGTTCAGTGTATGATTGCCAAAAATACTTGGACACATCCTTCAAATTTTTATTGTCTTAGGCTTCTTGCAGCTGCTTTTATGGGTTTTTTTCTATCCCTACTTTTACTGCTCAGTTTTTCCTGATTCATCATAAAATCTGAATTTAACCATCATGGAGACTATGCAGAATTATTTACTTACCAATGTGAAGTCCCTTCTTAAATTGTTGCTTTACAGAACTTTCCAGGGTGAGCTGGCACTTTGTGTACTTCTGAATGAGCCCTTATGGATTGACCCCTATTTCTTCCTCCTATTGACAAAATCAGAGGCAACAGTTAGCAAGTACCAAGCCAGTGCAAATGGAAGACATTCTTTTACTGTTTTATTTTCCCTTACATCCCAGCTCTTAAGTTTTCATACCACCACTGAGTGTCCTTTTCATGATCTGAAGCAGACAATAGATAAAGATCCAGTGAAAATAGCTGCAGACATGGCATGACAGGCATTGAAAGAGCATGCATAGCACAGGGTAAAAAATATTAGCAACTCATACATTCATGTTGCCCTTTTCTTTTAATACCAGGGTGCTTGTGCTACTCAAAAACAACATATTGAGAGATAAATCAGTTCTTGTTAATCTCACCCTCACATACACAAAAAAGAAAATCCCAAAAATCCCACTTGTAGCCCACTGTCTCTGTCTTGTAATGGAAATACATTATACACATGAGTAGGAATGCATTTTGGAGATTTTAAAAGGCCTGGTACAGGCAAACTGAACCCTTCTCTCCAAAACCCAAACTCTTCTGGAAAACTCATTCTGAAATAGCAGACCAAATAACCTAAAGTGGAATGGCAATCTATTTGTGTGGTTTGGATCCATCCTTTGGAATGCTCTGCTGAAATAATCCCCTATGAAAATCTACAAAAAAGCATTATAAAGACTTTCCCTTTTAAACTATGTATATTTCTTTCAAGTCAACTTTTCCTTTCTGCTCAGCAGCCAAGAAATTGTGCTCTGCATGGGGTAGCTGAGGGCTACATGGGTAAACTGGATCTAAGTGTTGTGAATTTTAGCATGACTGTACCTAAATTTTGATTGCCCAGAGGAATGCAGATTCTGAAGTGCTGTTCCTAACATTTCTGTGATACAAGTGAGGCAATTCCACTGGAAGCCTACTGAACATATAGCTTTTTAAAGGAGGCCTGAATGAAACTGATGTTTGTTTTTGAACGATCTCTCAAGCTCCCCTTGGGAGACACTAAGAGGTATTCCATTTCCCTTCAATTTATTTACCTTGGACTTTCTGAAAGTAGGTACACAAGTTTTGAATTTTAAAAAAGCAAAAAACTAGATGTTGAGAAGGGATATAACTGGAAACCTGGAATTCTTAAAGAGTCTCAAGTTCAAGAAAAAAATTTAGGGCATGTCAGCATCTCATGCTAGAGTGAGGATGAGGCATTCCAGAGCTGTCTTTAGAGCTAGGCACAGCATAATCATATTGGATAATGTTTCCCTGAATTAAGTTCTGCTGAACAAGAGACTTGTTTGATGCATCACTGTGTGGGCATGGCTGACCTGTATTTAGCTGAAAAAACAGTGTCTCCATGCGGTGCTGTAGCTGCACATCTCTGTTGGCTCTCCATTGCACAGCTGGTAGGATCTTTCAGTTCATGTTTGAAAACAGAAAGATAAGTCTTAACAGGCTTAAACAGACACTTTTAAAAATCTGTTTCTGAAAATCATTGTAGTAGCTCTGTTGATAGAGTCAGTAATCCCCTTTTCTCATCCCAGGAATGGCCATGCTGAAGAAAACACCTTTTTGGAAAGAAAAAAAAAAAAATTCTAAACCTCATGTAGGATCAAGACAGAGGAACAATTCAATTAAATTATCTGCACCAATCTGATGCCCAGGTTGAATTCACCCTAAGGGCATATGTATTATTTTAACATACAAGATTTTCTGCATTAACTGATCACACTATTTCTAAGTAACTATCCATAAAAGAAGGGACAAACCATTCAAAATTAAGTGTCTGTGTAATACAGAAATTACAGAGGAACATCTTTTAAAAGGTCAAACAGAGACAATGAGGAAATACCTCATTTGGGAAGTTGTGGTAAAAGTGCATTGAATGAAAGTCATTGTGGAAAATTCTCAGCTGATGTCTATGAACTGAGCCATGCTGACATCAGGCCTGTTGAAACCTTGCTATTGCTATAGAGTGTTCAGAAAACAAAAAAAATATATTGACATGTTTGCTCACTAAATATCTATTCACCACCCTCAAATACACAGGTCTTGGCTTTGATAGCAGAGTGTGTGTTGCTTTCCACAGAGGACAGCGAAGCTGCATTGTTCAGAACAGTCAAGGGGCAGAGAGTACTCTGCCACATGCATGTTTCAAAGGTGGGTTGGGTGTCTTTGGTTCCCTCGCCCCCCACGCATTGTGCACTAATTCTGCTCCATCAGTCAGCAGATGCATTTCACTCTAGGTGTCAGCTCTGGGCTCTGTGTATTAGCTCAGGATTATTTTATAAAGACTTTTTCTTCCATGTGAAAATTGTGTGGGTGTCTGAGACCACTTGATCTTGAATTCAGTGTGACTGTTTGTGCTCACAGTTTCTCTGAAGGCTACAGTAGGTCAGGGTTTTAAAAGCCTGGATAAAAGCTTTAATTATCTTATCAATCCACCATCAATGGTCTTGTTTAGCAGAATGTACAATAACCTCCATTTTTTTGTAGTGTGAAAGATTTTTCTTAAAAAAAGACAGCATCTGGATGAAAATGTCTTTTGAGATGCTCTCATGGGGCTGTTTTTTCCAAGAAGCACTCAGTGCCTGCAGCAGCTTGTTTGTACAGATAACTTTTTCTTATTGTACTGAAACAAGGCTGTAAGGGTGCAAATGTGTGGTGGTTGTGAAGAACACCTCGAGCTCATCTTTGGTCTGTTTTACACACAAGCTTGATCTAGGTAGGTGCTGAAGAAATACTCCTCAGCCTAGAGAAAAACATACTCTCTGCTTAAAGAAGGAATGATCCATGTATGATTTTATGCTAGTGCTTCACATGGAAATCACCATATCTATGGACAACATAATTCTTTCCGTTACTGGTGGGTTCCCTTCTCATTCCAGGGGTTTTCCAAATAACTCAAGGCTTTGAAAATGCCAAAGTCCTACTCCTAACTTTCTCTTCTATTTGGAAAATATGTTTCTCCCTCTTCAAAATCAATTTACGTTAGCAAATGCTAAGGTCCTGGCACAATACTGAAAAACACCCCTTTCCTTCTTCATTTTTTTTTCCTCCATTGGCTGGAGGTTGTGATTTTTCTAAACCTTTGGCATTCAGTGCTTTACCAATCTACCTGAGGCTCTCTGTTGTTCTGTGCCAAAAGCCCACTTTTTTTTATATACATGTGCTTTTTTATAACCTGGTAACTTAGCACATGGTGTATATTACCTTCTACAGCCTTGCATGGGAAATGAGGATTTTGATTTTTGGAAGACACAAATTTTTCTGTAGCTTGATATGGTTCTATATATCTACACACACACACACACACACACACACAAATATAGCTGTTCTGATAGTCATGCATTCCGTGCATTACTGAAGCAGCACATCCTTGATCATGTTCATTTATTGAGCTTGGAATAAGGGATTTAGTGGAGAAGTTACACAATTCTCTACCAAATCATCTGTATTAGCAGGAGGAAGTTTGCTTTTGTTAAATAAAATGGTAGCCATAAAATGGGAGCCTTACTTTTTAGGCCGACCGATCATCTTCACAATTTTGTCTCTTTTTGTTGTTACGGTGTTTGTTCTTGAGAGGAAAAGTATTAGTGCTGTGAAACTGTTTAACATATGAAAGCATGTGTTCTTTACGTGATGATTTCTGCCTGATACTTATTTGCAGAACACACCACAGGTTGCAAATGCAGCTTTCCACTATCTCTGCTGATAATTCTCAGCTAAAGAACAGAGTCCAGGATTCTGTGTCTTGCAAAGTTTTCTGTTCTTTTTCATTTTTCTTTGTAAAATCAAAAATGCTTTGCAGTCTCTTCCTGCTTTGGAGCCAATTCTCTTCAGGATTTCTGCAATCTCAGCAAACCTTTACTTGCTTTTTCAAGTGGGCTGGTTAGGCATACAGCAAGTTACAGCTTTCAGTCCTCTGTACACAGCAAAGCTGCTCCCCCTTTCTCATTGCTGAGACCACAACATGCTTGACATATCCACTCCCATAGCCCTTGCTTAAGCTCTTAAAACTTGTCAACTGTTTCCAGATTTTCAATTTTTTTTTAAATTTAAATCCTGGTTCCAGCTGTAAAGTAGGTCATTCAGAGTCAGAATAAGATTAAGTTTTTCAGATCTTACTCCCAAAATATGTCACTTAGTATCAACTGAAACCATTTTGAGCACTTGCAAAAGCTAAAACTACGCAGAATAATCAAATATTTAATTTGAAAAATCTTTTTTTTTTTAAAAATCTTTCCAACAACATAACTACCTTTAAGCAAATATTGAATCTAGAAGTAAACTTGAATTAGTGGTGAGTACTGTCTTTATAATTTCCTATTGTCAAGCAAAAATATTCTTTGAAGGTTTTAAAAAGACCAAAAAACAAAACCCAAAGAAAATCTGCACCACCTAGTTCTGGTGCTGGAGACTGTACACTTGTCTCCCATTCCCCTCCAGTTCTGGGATCACTCCTTTTTCTGTTCTCTCAGTCAAGAATTGGACACATTTGTCGTATGAGGATCTACACAAGGGTAAATATAATGCAGTATTATATACAGGATGTGGGTATATGGGTAGTGGCTATAAGGGAATATCTGTGCAGCTGCATCTCATTTCCAGGTTGCTGTCTTGCTGTCTTTATTAACTGCATACAGACACACCAGCCCTCGGCCTGGCCTGCCTCTTGAGTGGAAGACAGGCATATGCATAAATAAGACATGATTTCTAGATGTTGTGTAATCTTGTGATTTGAGAACTGAAAATCTGTTCCTGTATAGGATCTTTCCTTGAAGGGGGAAAGGGATGTTTTTATGGATAGGCACATAACTTTGCAGTTACACTTGAAATAAACCACCTTGAAGAAATAGATATGAATATCAGTGGAAGGGCAAAACTGCTTTGAAACTAGCTCTCTGGGAGAATTCTGAATAGTATTCCAAGATCTGCTTAAAGTGTGTTCATTTATCCTAATGATAATTTTTTGGATGGGTTTAATATTTCTTAGTGCAATGGGACTTTGGGGTTTATAACACTGAAATAGATCATTCCATTTTTCTAGCCAAAGAAAGGGGAAGAGGACAAATGTAAATCTCATCCTCCTCTTAGAGGCTGAAAAACAGTAACTGTAGAAGAAGTATTTGGTTCATTATCATGTTTTTCATAGGAGTGTAATAGTAGAGTGATACTTCTGGAAATAGCCTACCCTTTTGGGATGGGAGGGTAAATGGTACTTACAGTGAGGGGTGCTTCAGTAATACAAGTATCCAAAGCAGTACTGGCAGCCATCTGAATGTCCATTCTTACTAAATGTACTAACACAACATTACTCTACCAAGAAATGGAAACACTTTAACTTCTTCCAGGAAGTAGCAAAAAAAGATGGATTTGAACAGATGCCAGGAGATGTGTAAATAACTATGATTACATTGACCTTCTTGGATAATTAAGGCCAAATGAAAAACATGCTTTAGCAATCTGTTCTGAGGATTTAACCCCTGAATATGTAGGGTTGCAGCTCTGTCAATTCAGGCACTTATGATGGGTGAATGTCCTGAAACCCAACATGTTAAAAAAGATGAAAAGTTTGGCAGCATGGTCTTTTCTAGTTCCCTCCCATTATGCTTTGGTTCCTTCCCTCAGGACAGAGTCTGGCACAGTGAATGAACACCTGACAGTGTGTTCTGCAGGAATACAGCTAATTGCTTAAACATGAGTAGCCTGATTTTTGAGCCTGAG
Organism: Corvus hawaiiensis; assembly: GCF_020740725.1. Taxonomy (NCBI): domain Eukaryota; kingdom Metazoa; phylum Chordata; class Aves; order Passeriformes; family Corvidae; genus Corvus; species Corvus hawaiiensis. Next base: position 49,472,301 of record NC_063215.1, on the reverse strand, counting down.
CAGAGAACACTTCTGGACCCATGTGCATTAAACTGCTGCATGTATTTTTGCAAGATGGGAAATGGAGATGAGTGTTTGCAAAAATTACCATTCTGCTTCTTTGTATATAAATAGTTGATTTAAGTCTCAATTCCTAAATTTATTCCAGAAAAAAAAAATTATAGCTACCCCATTTCTGCTGAGGCAGAATTGCCCAGCATTCAGCACTGCTGAGTAGCTTAATGATAACCATAAACCTATACCTTGGAAAAGACATTGCCCTATCTGGCTTCCAGTTTCTAGGGATGCTCAGAGTAAAATTATTCTCACAAAAAGGAGTGAGAAACAAGTGTCATCTTGCATGCATCATGCCAATATTTAGATGTTTCAAACCTTTACATTGGGCATGGTGGATGTTGATGTCAGCTCTCTCATCAGAGCTGGAATATATTTATTTCCTCCCTGGTGGAAGCTGGTCTACTAAACACAGAGTACTAAGTAGGGTTTTTTTGGCATAAGGCTGAAATCCAAGTTGTCCTGGTGAGTTCAGAAGCCACCAGGCTCTCACTGAGCTCTTGAAGTTCCCCTGTGCACGTGGCCACACAGACTGGACTGTCTCATCTGCTGACCAGGGACTGTAATGGTGAGACATGTGCATTGACAAGGCTGAACATTTAACATCTACATGTTGAATTCAAAAGTAGGCTTTCACACCTCATAAAGGCAGCAATCAAACTATGTATACAGATCTTTAAGCATAAACCAAGGGTATATGTACGACACTGGATGGGGAGCTACTGATTTATCGGTATTAAATTTAATAAACTAAATCCACTTCTTACACAGATTAAAATCTAGAACAGCTTTGAAGTCCAGTGCCTATTATATGACATTATAATGTACTAGGGCATATAACTGCAAGGAAACAACCATTACCATTGACCAGCTTTCAAACTGATCCAAAGATGTAACAGAATTGAATCACTATTTTGTTTTCAAAAGCATAAAATGTAATAGATTATCACAGGTTCTCCCCTCAGGGACAAGAATGTCATCCTTAGCCTTTATGGAATAATACTGAGCTTGGAGAAAACTTACAACTTCAATAGGTCTTTACAGCATCCCAGGAGTGTACAACATTCACACTTTAAAGAGCTTGTCACAGCTCTCCTTTTACTTATGTCAAAAAAAAGTTTACACTGTAGTTACAAATTCTGTTGTATGCAGATCCCAACAGAGGATTTATTTTTACTGCTTCTTTAGCTTTTTTCCCCCCCTACATAAAAGCTGTCTACATGTAGGTGACAGGAAATGTTCCCTATCTCTGCAAAGACATGAGAAGAGAATTTTAAAGATAGCAGTAACTATGAAGTTTTACTTACTTTGGCATTTCAAACTGTGTGTGCCTCTGATTTAGCTGAAAATGAAGAAGTGTGAGGCAGACTATAGTTTCCTCCATTAAAGAGTCCTCATTCTGTTTTTCACAGAGAGATAGATATAAGCTTCTGGATCAAAGCCCACCTACTTTTGAGCCTCAGGAACTGTGTATTGCAGCTGACCAACCTCTGAAGTGCCAGTGCTTTTCCCTTAATCCCAGCCATACCCACACAGCCAAAGCCCACCCTATAAATTGAAGACACTCACTTGTTCAAGAATAGTCATTCACACAAGAGGCTTGGAAGCACCTGTTTGCTATGAAAAACTGCAGTTACATACATTGCACCCCATTTTCACATCTGTCTGCTTTTAATTTCATGAGGATGGGAATATTACCTGTGGCAATAATGTCTGCAGAAGGTCCTGGTGCCACCCTTTTCCCTCAGGTGTTCCCTCAGCATGCCCTGGTGGGCAGCAATCCCTTCTGCAAAACAACATGCATTCCCTGAACTGGTTTGTCCCCAGCAGAGTGCCAGGAGCTCAAAGAGAGAATTCAGAGTGACAAAAACAGTGTCAGCTTTCCAAAGTGCTCTCTAACTGAAACAAAATAAAACAAAAAAAACAAGGCAAAATAAGTACGTTTTTCTTTCACCCCAAGGATTCTGCCTGGATAAGGCTGGTCCCATGCACAGCTGAAGCCATCCCCTGGCACTGGTGGGACTCCACGTGTCAAAACCTCCTTGCACCCTGCCAGGTGCCTCCAGGCGCTCTCAGACACACACAGGCAGTCCAACTGTAGGCAGCTTTAGGGCTATCAACACAGAGCACACTGGGCTCAGTCCTGCTCCTGCTCTCTCCCTTAGCTGCAGCGATGCCATAACCTGAGTGCAGGAACAGGGAGGTTAGTTTTTAAAGCATGCAATGGAGTTTTTGACTTTTACAGGAGTGTTTTGAGGTGGTTTGACTGCACTCGTAACTTCTGGTTTAGTTTAGCAGAGCAGCTTGGAGAAGCAAACCATAAATGTGTTGAAAGCAAACAACCTGCCTCTTTATAACTTTTGTGTTCTCCCAATTTCCTCTAGTGCTGTACCTATAGGAGAAAAAAAAACCCACAAGCATTGTCACCAGCCTCGTGAGCTCACAGCATTCTCATGATAAGACCCAAGTGTTCCCAAGGCTGTCCCAGGACTATCACCCTGTCCTGCATCAGATCACACTCTGCATTTGCCCAAAGCTTCTGCCTGTGCATCTCCACACACATGCACAGCAGCCCCAGGAACTGCTCTGTGCTGTAGGCCAGTTTTGATGTGAGACAATCTGGTTCACCTGGTGGGCAGCACCAGGGCATGGATACTGCAGTGAAGAAATATAAAGAAACACAGCCACTATATCCTTTTCCAAAGTGGTTCAGTTAACCAAACCCTCTTGTCTGCCCAGAGGTATTAGAATGAATGACTGCTCCTATGCTGTGTAATGACCAGGCCTCAAGCTAGCAAATATTAACCCTATGAAATACAATTTTGCTTAATTCAGTTTTACTAAGGGTGCATCCAGTGGCCTGGTGGACTTGTAAAGCCCTGTTCTTTTAGTCTGAGGTAATACTGCTTCTTTGCAATGCATAAGTTGAATACCCCATAGTGAGAGAGACCAAAATTATGAGCATGAAAACATGCTCAAGAGAATCAGAAATTAATGTACATAGAAACAAAAGAGTAATGATTGTTCAACCACAGGAACTTGGGTTTCAGGGTACAAATATCCACGTCAGTGCTGGAGAATGGATGAAAACCCAAGCAGCTAAGATGGAGAGAGGAAGAAGAAATTAATTTAGCCAGACCTAATTATGTGGGAAGGTAAGGTACTTCCCTCAGATGTTCATCCTCCTGAAAGAAAACAACCCTGAAACTTCCAGAGCTTTAGATTTCTTCCAGCCGGACAGAAAGTAGTGTTTCACTGCTGAGGACAAACCACATTTGCAGGCAAGGGTGGAGAGACTGAAGGAAAACACCACATTGTTGCATTTGCCTTGTTTAATGGTCTAGAGGGACACTGGAGTTTTTTGTTATTCCCATCACAGCAATAGTAAAACCAGTATTATGAATGAGATTTTAGTCATCCATACACATACATGTGCGTGCATACACAGATGCTGCTCTCCCAACACAATCAAATTGAAACTGGTTATTTCAGCCAGGACTGCATTGTTATAATAAGCCTTTTAGATGGACAACTTTACAGTTTAGTTTCCTATAAGCCCAGTAAAAGATCTGAGAGAGAAAGTACAAAACAGACAAAAGAAAATTGAAATGGAATAAGCCTGTTGATTGCTCTCTTTTTAGCAGAACCCAGGATTGATGAGAAAATCGCTTACTGATTGACAGCTTAACAGATCTGAACCTCCTCAACAGTGTCAGTGCCAGCATTTTATCCAGGTATATAGCAGTAATTATAGTAGTGGAACTGGAACTCAGGGGAGTCAATATTACTTGCAAATGTAAGAAACTGTACTTATACATGGTGTGAAGCTAGTAAGTCTGTGCCACTAGGATTGATATTTGTGCCTGCATTTCCCTGTTTGAATGAACAATGTGGTTTTAATGTTTGTGAAATTACAGTTTCTGTTCTCCATCTAGGAGGTACTTGATAGAAAACAAAAGATGCAAGTCCATATTGTGCATCAGTGTACCAGTGTTCTGCTTCCAACAGACTGCGCTCAACACCAGCTACCTTGAGGTGCTTCTGCTTATTTCATAAAGCTGCTGCCCCGCTGTAGGTTTGCATGTGAGCAGCCAGCCCCCCTAGGCAGCCCAAGAGCAGGATGACCCAACCATCAAATTCCCAAACAGAAATCACAGCTGGAAGTAAAACCTTTCAGCTCTCCATCCCAGGGAGCTGCCCATCTGCCTTGAGCGAGGGAGGGAGAAGGAGCATGTGTTTCTCAGAGAAACGCATTTCCCCTGGGACTTACACTAAGCACATCCTACATACTTCACATAAGGTACTGAAGAGCCCTCATGTAAGATCAGGGCTCTGAGTGGCTTGCTGGAGGGTTAGGATTTTACTAGCCTGAGTGTAGGAAGGCATCACGCCCCATTCCAACCTCCCTGGTCTTCCCCAGTCATCCAGACATTCACTTTTTAATGTGTCTAAAGAAGCATGTTAAACTGGATTCAGGGGTGTATCTTCAAAGGGCAATGTATCAAGACAAAAAGCCAAAAGAAGAAGGAAGGGGAAGTCTTCTAAATCTCCCTTCCACCCCAAAGGACCTCCTTCAGGCCCACCAACAGCAGCCTTCACAAAAACACAAACCCAGAACTAAACAATGATCACAATTATGCTTTATGCTTGAAAAAGCAATTAGATAAGTGATACTTCTAAGAAAGTAAACTTCTTCTACAAATGCTTGCTACAGACCTAAACACTTTCTGAAATACAGCAGCTTGCAGCTGGAGAAAGAGAACGCCACAGCATTTATGTGTAATCATTTAGGAATTATGTTAAACAGTTTGATGAGGAGAAAATGCAGTTTTCCTGAAGAAAAATTTCTAAAGAACTCACTCACAGATTTTGGAAACAGAACCCAGTGTACCAGATATCTCTAATAAGACTAAGTAATTTCAAAAGTTTCTTACTATTGCTACAACTTGTTCAGCTTCATGGAGTTTAGTAAAAGTCAGTGCTTCTGCTCAGACAACCTTCACATAGTCTTTTTTTATCTCTGTTATAAGCTTGACCACAAATCCACTGAAACAAAAAAAAAAAAAACAACCCTCTCCTCATTTTCCAGTGGGACTGAGTTGGATGGAACATTTTATGCAACTGGAATAAATAGCCAAGAAGGAAGCATAAGATTATTAAGAATTTCTTTGGAACAAACTGCAAGACACCATACAGGATTGATTCTTCACCACTGAGGAGTCAGCATAGTTTAGAAATCCAGGGTACATTTTTTTTTAACCTGCTGTAACAATAACTACTCCAAGTTCTTGTACTACGCCAAGTTCTTGTATCACTCTGAAGTTATTACCCAGCCCAGTCCTTGGAGTGATGCTATCAGGTTCTCTTTTAGCTTTGTTTCCATTGCAAGGGACAGAGGAAGGAGGACAGAGATAGCAACAGAGAGTAAATAACATTAAATGATAATATTAGTAAATATATTTGTTTCCTGTCAATCTCAATACAAACTGGAGCAAGGTGATAAGAACAACTACCACTCCTGACTCCTACCAGGGCCCTTGCTTCCAGTTGTGGCAGACAGAGGGAAAGAGCAGATGCCTGCTTGGGAACAGCAGAGATGGGACAATTGACAGTTGCTTCTTCTTATGATGCACTTAATTGAAAACAGAGGTTTTCTTTTGCAAAGCACATTGACCTACATTTCTCCTCTGACATAGGAGCTTCCTGCTCAGCCTTGAGGTTTGTCACACTTCACTTTTCCCAGCTTGGTAACTACAGCCAAAGACCCTAGTCAGCAGAGGTTTAAGGCAGACTGATACCAGATCCTGCAGATCCTGTTAGTTAATCCTGTAAGTAACCAGAGAAATCTTCCTTTGACCAAGCCTGCTTGCTGATAGCATGAGCATACCATATTCACTCTCTGTAGGAACTGACACACTGCTTTTTGCAAAAAAACAGGAGGCAGGCAGACAGACGTTTGGACAGATGATCTGTCCGTATACCTTTAAGATTGTTTAAGTTTACTCTTTGGATTGCTTAGTCACAACTGCTCTTTGGGTGAGGGGGAAGGAAAAAAAGAAAACAAAAAGAAAACCTTGGGAAAAAAGTTCCTTGAAAAAGAAAACTTATTCAAGAAAGGATTTTATTTCTCATTTAGAACAGAGCAGAATCTGATATGCAGAACATCAGCTATTAAAACAGTCAAAGTACAGTTTGGTCAAGACAAACTTCAAATACAGAATCATATTACATGGCATATTCTTTCAAAGGAAAATATAGTCAGGCTGTGATGAATAGATCAGCTGCATGAAACTTTCTGTTACCAAAATGCAGCAGTGAAATAGTTAACAGGTCTGGCTTCTACATTGTCATAAGGAGACTTCATTGCTAGCATCCCACTGAGATGAATGAAGGCAGCTTATGTCTAGTGTTATTGTTTCCATGTGTTTGGCTCCAGACTCAAGCCAGCATTCCTCTCAGTTTATACTTGAAAGGTTATCTTCACAACCAGAAGAGACAGAAACTTTCTGTAAATACATGTATGTGTAAAGAGGAGGGCAAATACAGGTTAACTCCACTTATTCAGTTCCAGCTTTCCTGAATTAATGTTTTGATAGTTATAGCAAAAAGAATTTTGTTTACAGAAGCTTCTGATTATCTGAGTGGCAGAGACACCCCTTATAGCACATTTGGTCTGTTTTAAATACACAGGGTGATCTGATCAATATTATCACAATTTTATCTTGTGGTTGATAATTTTTAGTCTTTCAGGCTTGGCAATAAAGTACCAGCTAAAAAAAACCACAGCAAAGTATGCAACAAGGAATTGCAAATGGAAGAAACAAAGTCTGAGCATAACTTTGAAAGGGAAAGGCAAATAATCTGCATTTTGGTAAATGAAAATATATTGCTTGTAACAATAGTGCTCCAGAAGGAAAATGTCTGAAAAGACTGGAATTATTTCAGTTGACTTGAGTTTTATCATGTGAGTCTTGCTAAAGCCTGTTTGGTTCTTTTTTCCCCACTTTCTCCACCAGTGATCTAACACTGAAATTTCAGCATGGAAGAGTACCTGTAATTGTGCATTACCTGTGCTTCCCTGGAGACAAGAAGGAATCAGAAACAGCTCGTGCAGATCAGTATTTTTACTCTACCTTGAAAATTATCCTTCTTTTCTGACTGACAGGATTTAGATAAAGCATAATTATTAAAGTATTTCTCTTTGGGAGCACTAAAAGTGTTTCCAGCAATACTATTTTTGGGTATTTTTGCTGAATCCAGAATTCTTCTGATACAGAGTCTCATATATATGCCCTACTATAACACTGTGTGGTTCTTATTTTCTGCAGTACTAGCTAATAGATCAGCATTCTTCTTCTTTAGAACATGAGATTTTCATTTAATTTTAAAACTGATCTATGAGGATATCATTCTACAGACTATTTTATTAGACATCTGGCAAGAAAGGAGGTAACATACTGACAAGGGTGATGTAGTGCCTAACTTCTAGGCTTCCCCCCCTTCTCTTAAGGTAGTAAGAGCCTCTTACAGAGAGCCATCAGAGCCTTATGCAGGCAACCTCAATTCCAGCCTTGACCTGAGCTCTCAGTTTCGTGCCAAGAGGCCTCCCAGAGCTTAGGACTGCCATGAGAAAATATGGGTTTAGGTGGAATTTTGGATGTCTGAGAATGGTCCTTGAGAGCTCAGAGAACCACATCCACAAAAGCAAGTCTGAGACTGGGATGCAGACCTGTAAAGCAATTGGAATTGGGAGACAGGATTATGTCTTATACTTGGTCATCTTTAGCAGCAGCTGCAGGACAGGACGTTAGTACTTCTGTTCTGCGGGAAGTCCTCCTTTAGGCACCTTAGTCCAAAGCTGAAGGCAAGACATCATTATTCATGTGCCCAACAGCAAAATCATAGGCTCCCCGAGGGGCTCTATAGCCCCCAATATTAATTACCCAGATAAATTAGCCTGGGGTAGATAATTTGAGAAATAAAACTTGCTGTAGGCACCAAATGTTCCCAGAAGAAGTAATAAATATCTTAAATATATAAAATAAGAAACTCTGACTAAGAATGAAGTGGGGTTTTTCCTGTAAAAATCTCTTTTTCATGGATTTCTAGTTTCCACTACAGAATTTGTTGAACAGCCAGAGACAAATTCTTAAATGTACAAATGTTCTAATAAACTTTTGCCAAAGGAAGAGTTTGGCCACCTAGTGAAAGCAGCGGGCCCATTTCTCTTTCAGCCTGAAGTGGCCAGAGTGCTACACTGATCTACACTGCAATGCACAAATATGTTTTACAAGAAGCTGTGCCTCTATTCATCTTAATCCCATGGGATTTTAGTGGCACTAACCAACACAGGCACTCAGGTCCACTAGTAATGGCAGCCCTCTGGTGCCAGTGTGACAGGCTTTAGCAATAACCATTCCTATCCAAAACTTCACCAGTTTGTCATTACAGACAATGACATTTCCTGAAGTTGGAAAGCTCTTGCAGAAAGCCTCCAAGGTCCGAGCAGTGGATGCCGATGAGGTGCTCCAGAGAAAACGAGCCTACACCTATGGGGACAGGGCGACCTGGAAAGGTCCCTCCTTTCAGTTACTGTTACCGTGGCACATTGCTTGAGCAACTTTAACTGCCTCTTAATGAAGGTTCATTTTAATGCATGAAGCAGGAGTGAACATGATTGTTGACTTTTAAGAGATACTGAAAAAACAGAATACAATGAAATTTCTATCATTAGTTAATGAGAACAGGACAGAAGTGATGAGGTTAAAGCACAATAGAGAAAACTTAGCCTACATGGAACACTCATTTGCAGAGTTACACCGAGATGGATTTTGTCATAGTAACTCGTGCAAACATTTCAATCAAAAAATATTGAAATTTACACTAGATACATTTGCAATGAAGATGGTTCCCAGGACAACAAGTTTGAGATGCAGGTTGGACTGAATTATCTCCTCTTTTGTCTAGGTCTCTATCGATTTTTCCTTATGCACATCATCCTCCTGTCCTTGAATGACTCAAGAAAAATTACAGAAGTTTTCTTGACTATTTTATGACCCAGGTCTACTCTTTTGTTTCCATGATCATGCCTTCTCAATCCTCTGGGATCGCAAACTGTCTCTCTTGACTGCAAAAATTTAATAAGAACCAAATTTTGATCTTAGTTGCATCTATTCAGCCCCAGTCTAACAAACAGCATTATATGAGTGAAATGGTAATTAGATAACACAGCTGAGGTTAAGTGTGAAGGGAATAGTTCAGTCCCTCTCACACTCTCAGGGCTCAGGATCTCCTTTATGGCTACATACCAAACAGTATTACACTCCCAGCGGAATGGAGAGGGCAGTAATCTTCGCTGGGATACAGGGTTGGAGCTCTTTTGGCTGCTGGGTGGGGAATGCAGTGGCTTGGCAGCATGGAGCCAGCACAGCAACAGTTTAAGCCTCACAACATCCACAAATATCAGCAAATCTATCCCTTAAGCTCCCAAACTTGAGAGGATCTATTACAGCAGAAAGAAACGCACAGCAGAAGTGCATGCAAGGATGAAAATAATATCTGGAGGGAGGAGAAGAGATTATGAGCAGGTAATGTTGCCTGAATATGTGAGACTCTCTATTATGCTTTTCCTTGTATTCTTGTATTAGTTTGATCCTATGCAGGGCTCACCAGAGAGGTGAGGTAGAGTCACCAGAACCAGGGGAATTAGAACATTCTGTAGCACTGCCCCCTGAGAGATATCCACAGCAATGAAGTAAAGTGTAACAAAAGGCAGAAAATCAGGTTCCTTTGTCTCAGTGGACCAAGGAACGGTGGACTGCTCATAGGGTTTTACAGAGACGCAGGTTTTCCTTATGCACAGGACAACTGCAAAGACAGGATCCGTTCCCTCTTGAGGTGTTGGTTAGGCAGGAGAAACCAGAGAACCTCATTTCCATCATAGTGGGATTGCATAACAAACACTGCGGAGGCCTCTCCTCCCCTTTGTTCGTGTTAAAGCCATCTGCTTAACAGCTGCAGGGGACACACACGAAGGACAACCTCAAGCCACAGTTGCAGACAGACGCTCACCCCAGCCAACATGCTGCATTCATAAACCTACCAGCAGGAAACCAGCCCAGCAAACACTCCACCACGGGGACAGGAGACAACTTCCAACTTCCAGGGAGGGAGCAGGCAACAGACAGGTTTTGTCATACCTGCGTGCAGCATTAGGCTCTGCAAAAATGCCCAAAAAACAATTCCAGATCCCCCTGAGACTGGAAAATCTCTACAAGGCAGCTACATCTATGTTTTCTTCTTTAGCCATACAAATTTTAGGGCATTACACTTCATCTTCCAAATCTTTCTCAGACACACCTCCATGTGAGAAGGCTTGCCCAGGGGCCACACACACTTCATCCTCTCGGTACTACAGACTTACCAGTTCTTATATTATGGATGAACACCCACATGGTACATTATTTTTTTAGGCTTTCTTATGAAGACTGCAAGCAGTTGTCATGAAAGCCTAGTCTTCTTCCTTCTGGAAAGGCAGATTTAATTAGTGGCTGCTTCCTTTTAGTTAAAATGACAAAGACAGGATCCTGGTAGCAGCTGTGAATAAATACTTAAAGACTTAATTACTTTCCCTTTCTCTGACCAAATGACTACCTAAAAACAGCTGCAATGCAGGTAGTCCTGTGATAGCATGCTTCTTGGAGAAGTTTTCAGGTCAAGCAAAGTTGTCTAAACTAATGAAAAGAAAACAACTAACAAGCTGGGAAATCAGAAAACAGAAATATATGGTCCTTTTCCTTCTTTTGATTGGGCTCCTGACTAGGAATTTGTAGTGGAACTACAGTATATCAAAAAAAAAAAAAAAAAAAAAAAGAAGGAAAGTTTGTTTAGGTACAATTTAAATGTCTAGTTTACTATTTGAGATTTATGAATATTTCTATACAATTTTCCTGGACAAATCACAGCTGTGAAGAATGGTGTTCCTGACATGCAGGATTCGGGCAAACAGCATGCATGGGGACTCTGTGTATGTGCTGTTTGGAGAACATGTGGTTTTGTGTGCAAAATTCTGGCTAAAAATACAGTGGTGCCTACCAGACAGGGTCTAAGTGACTGAGCTACTGCAGTTCTCCTTTCTGGCTGTGCGTGGCCAGGGTGGATGGTGATGCTATTGACATATTTTGTATTTTACGTGCTTTGAGGAAGGAACAGCAGGGAGCCAAGCGATTGGAAGGCCCTATCCTTTCTCACTGTCCATTCTCTCCATGCAGGTTCTGTGGAGAAAGGGGAGATAAATCTTCAGGGACCAAAGAGGAGCTTGACCCCATGGGATGGTGGAGCAGGGCCAAGAGCAATGTTTACTTTGTACATTATGCATACGGTGAGGCAGGAAGAACTCCCCTACAGGCATCTTTTTGTCAGGAATATCAAGATTATAAAGCTCTTGCCTGGTCATTAAGAAAAGGTCAAGCTCAAAGTCTGTCATGTCATTAATTTAAAAGGTAGGTTGAACACTAAAAGAAAAGAGCTTTGGGAGGCCCTCAAACCGCACATACATGCTAATAACAAGACGCTAGTTTCAGCCAGAATGTTTCCAATTGTTACATTTCAGCCCCCATTTTTTAAGAGCCTTTCGCCCTTACAAGGAAAACAGCCTGAGAGAGGATTCTGTGACTGCCTGATGAATTTTCTACACTGTTTTGGAAGGAAAAAATTAAATCTGCAATTCCATTTTTTGTATGAAGAAAAACTGTATGCTGTGTTGACAACTGTCGGATTGTCTTCTCTTAAAATCATTGGAGTTTTTTTCTTCCTGTAGGCTGAACTCAAAGAGACCCATTAATGTGACTTTTACAAAATGGAGCAGTTAAGGAAGAAAGGTAAAATGGATGCTTTTGGGCTCTTCCTTGGTATGGTCCACCGGAGGCAAGATCTGAGTGAGGCTGGCTGCTTTGAAGTGGCTGGCAGCAGCTCCCACCTGCCTTTGCCGCTGGCTCTGTGAGGGTCTGGTGAGGAAGGAGCAAGAGGACTCCTCCCTGATTCGAGGATGGGTCTGCAGAAGGCTAAGACATCTTGGCACTGGGCAGCGACAGAAATCTTGTATAATGCACAGTAACATCTGGCCCATGTCATCTTTTTCTGGTTCAGCTGATGCTTTTTTTTTGTGTGAAAATAGTAAAAACAGATCCAAAGCCTCCATAATTGAAGCTGCAGCAGTTGTTTCTTCTATTATTATTATTATTTGAGAAAACCTTTATAGCTCCCTTTAGATTTTGCAGCTCATGGATCATAAATCTGCTCTTCAAAGTAGAGGAATGCAGCTTTCTGGCGCTGGGAACTGTCACATCTCCTGCAGGAAGGTAGACAGCCTGACTGCTTCAAGCTGTATAATTGCAACAGCCAAAGAAAGGATTCACTTCTCTTTCCTTTCTAGGTCACACAATATGAGGAGACAGACAAGCTGTCATTATACCGTCCCTCACAAACATATTTCCATGCTATCCTTTCTAGCTATTCCCATTTCAGTTGAATGAACAGAGCAAGGGCAGGAGCAGCTCAGACCTTGCCTTGTTCACTTTCTTTCACACTGAGCACTTCACGCTTCCTCCAGAGCTCTTGTAGGTGTTACATGTGCCTACAATCACTTTCTCCAGGCCACTTGGAGGGCCGGGTTAAGTGGGAAGATTGTGACCCCTCTGTATCTAGGGGGTCCTCCGAAGGATGGGTATTTTGAGGGCAGAGCGCCATAGCTTTGCTACAAGGAGGGATCATCGTATCAGAGATTCCCAGCATGTCCCCTTTGCAGCTGGCAAGTGGTGGGAATGCCTGTAGTGCTGCAGGCACTGGTGGGAGAGGCTGCAGCTTCCTGAGTGCTGGTAGTGTGTGTCCCTGCTTTGAAGCAGATGAACCAGTAGCCCTAAGGAGCAAAGGAACTCATGGGTATGATGGTCAAAAGAAGGGTGCTAGAGGACTACTGTGGGATATAAAGTTCTTGTCTTCCTGGGCTTCTTGGTTTTTCCTGCTTTCATCTCCAGGAGCAGAGTGCCCTGTCTGTGTTTTTATAGCCTGGAATAACAGATGCTTTTTACTGAGTGCACGGACAGACAGCCTATTGTCTGTGTTTGTGCCTCAGAACTGCATGGTGGGAAGGGCTATTGGCACTTGCTTTTGTTTACTCTGTTTCTAAGGATGTGTGGTCCTTAAAAGGATGGGGACCTTGCTGTCTTTCAGGTGTTTTTATGGGCCAGGCCAGAACATAGCCTGTTTGTGTTATGTTTACTTTTCCCAAAGTAACCCAACTATGCCATGGCCTGAGAAGGACCTCCATGTGCATTTAATCTGAATGGACTCCGAGGGTATCCAAATGGCCCCAATAAACAAGGGTGGCCTATCTCAAAATATTTCCTGGTTGTGCACATGGCAATGTAGGCTGAGATTAGCTAGAAAATCTGGCTTGTGCATACATATTTTCTCTTCTTTTAGTGTCCCAGTGGGGAAGACAGTCCCTGAAAGGCTATGAAGCATGGACTGACTAGCTTTCAGAGCTTACTCCTTGCCAGCAGCCTCTCTGTGTGAGGCCAATAAAATTTGTTTGCACTTGACAACAATAGAGTATTTTTGCCTTTCACAGTGTGTCTCCTCGGGACTAACTGCCGTTTGGGAAGGCCCTTAGGTCTATCCCTCCCTTTTATCCCATGCAGGATGAAGACACCACCCTTTCATGCCCTGCCTCTAGAACATGCTTACTTGCTATAAACATTGGGGTGGGCTTACAGACTGGGTGGAGTGGAGTTGCTTCCAAGCACTGACCTAGGAGGGGTCAAAGGAGGGCTAAAAGCAAGGGATGTGGAACTTGTCTCTCAAGTCAAATAACTCATGGGTGAAGGGTGTTCTTTGAGGAGGCATTGAGATGTGGTAGGAGTGGGAGGCAGCTGGCTGTTCTTCCTGCAGGGCTAGGAACAGACCATCTGATATAATCCCCTCATGCTCACCCCTTTTCCCACCCAGCCTCTGTCATCTGTGCCAAGGGGCTGAAGTAAGAAGGTTGATCACTTAGAGGGGAGGAAGGGCATAGGGGGACTTCCAAGGGGATGTGAAAGCCAACTCAGAGTACAGTTACATTCATGTTCCATCTCTCCTGATAAATGATGCTTGGGAAACTTTTTGAGTGGTGGAATGGGAATATGATGTGTTCCCCTGCAGCACAAGTGTTTCTCTTCTACTCCCCTACCTGCTAGAGGTTTTTTTAAGAATGGGCAAGCAGAGCATGAGTGTTTTCAGTTTGGCCAGTGTCGCTCTTTGAAGCACACTAGTTTCAAAGACACATGGGACATAAGCATATGACATATGCACGCATCAGAGTAAGAGTTGAACCGAGGCATTTGAGCACTCCATGTAGCCCTGCTGGGTCAGAAAGCAGTGCTCTCTTCTGCAGGGCTAGAGCTCACTTTGACACTGGGACATGCAGAGGCCTTTTGCTTTTTGAAATGGTCAGCCCCAGGTTGACCACCTCACATCTGGAGGGCACTGAGGTCCCAGGAGCAGTGCTAACCCTGAGTGCCCAGGAGGCTGGATCTGCCCTGTTCTTTAGTACAGCAAAAGCTTTTTCACCAATCCAGTGACCCTACTGAGAGGGGTCAGGCACTAAGCATTGCAAAAGTTTTTTCTCTCCAGCTCTGTGGATGTCAGGGAAACTTTTGGATCCTTCTTCTTTCTCTCCAGCCTCATGAGATAAACGCAGATTCTAAAAAATCGGGGTAGTGGATCAGGGGTTGTGCATGGGATTGCTAGCTTACTGCAAATACAGAGAAGCAGAGCCTTTCTAAAGAGTGATGTAATGAGCTGTGGGCAGATGTTTTTCCTAGGGCGACCCAAATACTCTGCAGGGGGGTCTTGTGTGGCAGTCTAAGTTGCCCAATGAATTTGTGAAAAAAGCTCATTCATGGAGATGTGACACCCTTGCTGCCACAGCAACCCATGGAGCAGCTGGGCAGACCCCACCGTGAGGGGTAAACAAGTCCTGCGCTAGCCAGGGATTGCTCACCCGATGGGTTGCTGACTGTGGCTCTTCTTTTGCTCACAGCATCTTTGAAACCTCTCACCAACTCCTTTTGTTGTGCTGAGCACGTCTGCTACAAAGCCCTTATGAAATAAAATACTGGTCCTGAGAAGGGTAATTATTACAGGTGTTATGATCCAGAAAAAGTTTTCTATTAACTCAGATCTACATTGCTTAAATTATTTTGAAAGAAAATGACAGCGTCTCTATTTCAAAAACGGTTAGAGAGTATTATATTTAATACAGTTGTCTAAAATATGACACAGTATATTTTACTGCTGTGCAATAAAAAAGAAATGATGTGAATAGTTATATCTTCTTCAAGCTTAGCAGCTGGATCTTTTTTTTTTTTAATCCTAGGAGCTTGATTTGCCCAGCTCTTGTAAGGGACAATTAAATTTAATGATCTACACTTCAAAAAATGACCTGTGATTCTGAGAATTTTAATTTAATGGTTTTCCTGCTTGAAATATGTCTGAAGTGCTTTATTGTTTAAAATAATGGTGTTTGGTGTTTCTTGAAAGTCAAAATGGAAACATCTCAAGGAGACAGAACCAGCTTTTCCCATATAAAAAGCTGACATACCACACTAGAGTAATGCTATTCTAACAGGCATTTGCCTATTGGTTTGAACACGTATAACTAATTGCAAAAGGTGCTTCATTGAATTTTTAAACATAAGAACACAAATTTTGGAGAAGGAATTATAATTTTTGTTAAAAAGCAACTAAAATCTCTTTCTGATGATGCTTCCTAGTTTGTACAATAGCATGACGTGACATTTCCAATGCAGCTGTTTCACTTCCATGCTAGACAATTTGTATGGTCAGTTTGGTAAAAGTTAGAAGCTTTAGTGAGGTTTTCTGGATCATTTATAATCTGATGGGGTTTTTTTGAGATTCAAAATTGCTGACAGTGTAGAAAACCTGAAGGGGTAAAGGAGAAAAATCAGCAGAAACTATGACTTGTGGTTTTCTTTGTAGAGACATGTTCCATAGCAGTTCATATACTTATTTAATTTTGTAAAGGAATATTTGTTTGAAAGGGATACAGAAAGCTTTGCCTGCCTGTCAGTGATAAATCAACTTTTCTGAATGCTCACTGACTCCTTTGGAGCCTGGAAATGTATTGTATTAGCCAAAGAAGTTAATGAAAAGTTAATGAAAAAAATTAATAAAAATGTCAATTAATTATACCATTACTTGCATTTAAGTCAGCATTTACGACACCACAGTGCTGTAGATGAGAAGTAGCTCTTGCTCCTGTCACATGCAGGAGATCCATGTATTGAAGTCACTTAGATGGGTCCCATAAAACAAACACACAAAATTTGGGTTTGGCAGTGGGCAAAACTGAAGCCTTGCTGTTTATTTCAGGCCATCACAGCAAAAGTGGAATAAAGCACAGCAAGATAAAATCAATTAGTACACAAAGTATTTTTATGCTACGGATTTAGTGTAATGTTCTCTGCATAAAAATTGTGATTCATTCCATTCTTCAATGTGTTTAAACCATGGGTGTTCCTTAGCAAGGGACATCCTTATACATGCTATTTTATGCAACTTGGTAAGTATAGGCAGCGTTCGCTCTAGACAGCTGTAGATCAAATTACAAGTAAGCCACAGAGAATGGTTCTGCAGGGGGAACCCTGACTCCCCTACTGGGCTCCTTTGACTTGGCCAAAATCCAGCTGACTTTGCTCCCCAACTGCAAGCAGCCAGACTGCATTACACTGCTGGCAGCACTCAGCATCCCCAAGGAGGTTTTTCCGAGCAGAGTCCAAGAGCAGCCACCACCCAGGGCTGCACAGTCTGGTCTGCAGCTGGGGGAACTTTGTGCTGTAACTCATTGCTGGGGTGGTGGCCAGGAGAAGACCCATGCAGGGCAGCTGGAGCCTCACCTCCTCCAGCCACCCATGCAGCTCCTGCAGTGCATGGCGATGTTGGTGTGACTGTGGCTGCCTCTGCATCCTTGCCTTTCTGCTCATGACTGTCCCCATGGGCTGAGGAAACATTTGACACAGATGCTGCCTACAATGTTGTTCTCATGGTTACACAATATCAGAGGCACTGGTCTGCCCAGGGTGCAGGACCCTGGGCACTTGCATCCCCCCTCAACCCTTCCGGAGAGTATTGGCACTGATGCGAGGGTACGCCCTCATCTCACATTCTTCAACAGAGAGGAACAATTTGCTTCACACAGGTAAAGCTCTGCTCTCACCATGGACTGTGTAACTCACATGGTAAACCTGGCAACCCAGCGATACAGCATACAGGGCAAATTTATAAATAAAACCTTTATTGTGTACAAATGATGAGGAGACTCTAGTGTTACATAAGGCCATGACTTTAATGGACTTTAATGGAGCAGTGGCAGGGGGAAGGCCTTTACCAGTTTCTGTTCTGACAGTTACCATATACAATTACCATCCTTCACCAAAATGTTTGCAGCCATGCTTAAGACTGGTTTTCAAAGTTGTGGCGGACGCTCATTTGTGCTGTATGCCAATAGTCATCTCCTGCAAGACAAATGGGGTTTTCTATAAATCTGTGAGAGACTGGACTGTTAATGGTTAACGACTCAAACAATAGACCACCAAGGAGGTACCTGGGCATTCCCACCTGAATCTGAGCAGATAGAAACCCAGTGGGCCCTGTGCTTTGTGGGCTCCTTTCACTGGGTCTAGACTGAAACCATCATTTTGATAAAGCTGGGACCCCCACAGCGGAGAAGACCAGAAGAAGAGGACCAAATGGATGCTGTCAGGATCCATGGAGTGGTAATATTTTTTTCTACTTAATCCGTCTTTCTGTCACTCTCTTTCTTTTCCCCCCTAGACCCCTTTTCCTATTTCTTTCTCCCTCTCTACATCTCATTTACTTTTAAATAAAAATCCATACTATTGAATTCAGCATATGGTCTTTTTTGCACCTTAATTTGGGCAGAGAAATCTCTCTAGTAATTTTAATAACTAGGTCTTAACAATATAGTAGAAGTTATATTTCTTTAAAGGCCTGGTGGAACATCTGAAATTCAAGCAGCAAGCCTGGTGAGACCTCCCTTTAAAAGATCCGTGGGTAACCAGGGAGGATTTTTGTGGGTTTGTTTGGTTTGGTGTTTTATTCTTTCTTAACAAAGTACCCAAGATGGCTGCTACTAAAAATCCCTCCTCATGACTGTTTAGGTAAAGTTCAGTGCCAACTTTCATTTTAGCTTCAACTTAGCACCTCTCATTAATTTCTCACATTCTTCTGGGACTTGGGATTTCCATATTTGGTTTTACTCTTGGATTATATCAGACAAGTTTGAACAAAATTCTTTCAGCTAAACGAATGTGAAAAAAATATCTTCCATATGTTGTTATCAAAATCTTCTGTAGCTGTTTAAGTCAAAAATGGCAAGCCAGAAATCTTTATGTTGGCTTGCAATATAGTCTCTTCAAGAAAACACTCTTAGGTTGAAGAAAATTGGTTAAGTAGTTTTAAATGAACTTGTCATTTTTTTTCTGCATACTCTGTAGACCACTCTCATTTTCTCCTCTCCCTTTTTCTTAATTTAGTTTTGAAGTCCTTGTTTAAAATGAGTTTGCCAGGGATTCATTTACTAAGAATATCTTTAATGACATCTCAGTTATGGATACATTTGTCAAGAACTCCAGCTGTTAAGACCAATGGAGTTGAAAAAGACAAAATACATGTCATTTCTTCAGTATATCTGTGTATTGTCAGCTTTCTTTTCCAGGTCTTAGCAGTTTAAACATCAGACCTGATGCCCTTACTTAGGTCAGTACAATGACAATTTTGCATGTGTACAGACAGACTGTTTCTTGCCCTTTTTTTATCCTAAAAAGAGAAATAACATACAAAACCTAGGCTAAAAAGACTAGTTGACAAATACCCGCTTAAAAATCAGAAAATCACAGAGGCTGAGGTTGCTACAACAGTACTAAGACTTCACACCCTCTTTATGTTCTTGTAAAGCTTACAACACACTTTGACAAAAGCCTGTGTTCAGAAAAAGATTAAGCCTTGAAATTCAACTACTTAAATCTAGAAAAAAGTAAGAATAAAGGTAGCTCATTCTCTGGTCCACTAAGTATTTAATAATTTGGAGCCCACTGGGATGGCCTCAATGAGAGAGATACTAAACTCTCCCTTTCCGACTCCTTCCCTCCCGCAAGAATGAATACACTAGAGAGCAGGGGAAGGGCTTTTCTCTGAGATGGGTATTCAAATCTCTTCAGCCAGGCATGGAAGCTTGCCAGCAGTTCCCAAGAGCATGCTAGCTCTTAGCTATTGTGAAAATAAGTACGTAAAAACATATGTCGAAAATCCCTCACATCCTTCCTTTCCCCCCTTTGCTGTGTTTGCCCCTGGCCAGGGGAGCTAGGAGCAGGGCACTGGAAATGTCTTTCCCAGGTAGCTAACTTTCTACAGACATCATAAAGGGACCCTAGATATCAAATCCATGTGTGAAGTCAAGGAGTCCTGTTATTCCCCCTATTATAGGGAGAACTATGGTGCAGAGAGATTAAACTCCAAATTTCTAAACAGTTTGCTGCTGTATTCCTCATTCTTGTGTAAAAAAACTTAAATACCAAAGGACCGACTGTTGCCATTTGTTTTAGTTAGAGTGGTAAATATTCATACAATCTGAAAAAAAAACCCACAGAACACTTCTAAAACATTGGACTAATCATTTGCCCGAGGTTGTATGGCAAACCAGTGTTAGTGGCAGAGATAAAGCATATTTTCCTGGGACTCCAGAGTTTTGAGCACACAAGAGTCCTGTCTCTTCCTCATTTCTACTTTGTTACCTGAATTACAGGGATGTAAGAGACATCAACCTCATTCTACTTTGTTCTGAGGAACACTCCATTACTCTTTTCTTTGCTGATCTACTTCATAAATAACCATGTCTCAGATGGTTACCGGCACAGGAGAGGTAGGTACTGCTGAAACCCGTGTGCTGGCTGTGGCCAGGTACATTTACAGAGAGGCCTTCACGTTTAGGATGAAGTTCTTAAAGTTTCCATGAAAACTGTGTTTGTTAAAAGAACTCAAATTAAGTTTTCATGTATAACTTTATTTTTGACAGTTTCTCAACCTTAGCTTTGTACTTCATATTTCCTTGTTTTAAGATGAAACTGGGCTCATAACAGACATCCTTAAGTCAATTCCTGCATGTTACTTTACTGGATAAATGAGAAATTTTGATACTTTAAAAAGGAAAAAGGGAAAAAAACCAAGTTTGTTCTGAAGTGCTGATACTGACAGGAGTCTGAGATCAGGGAATCTCAGTCTCCATCTTGATCAGACCATAGTGATTACTGCTCATGGAGAAATTTACCACTCTCCCTGCTGGCATTTCAGTGATTAATGAAAATACATGCATAGGAGAAGGTGCCTGAATTTCCCTTGAAATAAGCCCAGTTACACTCAGAGGAGAGTGTTAAAACATATACACTAGGAGGAAAACATAAAATGCAGTAGTGTTTGTCCTGGGTAGACATAATACAGAAAATAAAGTAGTGATGAGACACCTAACAAAATGTAGCCTGAAACTCACAGTCTTTTCAAATCTGGTTAGTACAGTGGGGTAAGCCAGTTGGTTGCAGACTCCCTTTAAAAGTATATGTGTTTTATATATACACACTCTATTACATACTGTGTATACAGAAAAGTGGTTATAGGCTATGAAAATGTGGATCTGATTTTAGCACCTGAAGATCAGATCAAATAGGAAAGTTCTGAAGATTGATGAGCATTTCTCTTTGTTTAAAAGTGTTATTTTCTTTTTAATCTGTGCTACTGGGCAGCATGTTAGGGACGTTTGCCACTGTGTACAGTAACACTCTACAGCACTATTTAGGTATATAACACATTTGCTGCAGGTCCACCATAGATTATAATATATATCTATACTTGCAGATATGTAAACTGCTAAATTTAGCACACTGTCCTTTTACCTTTGGTCACCACAAAAAAATTCATATGGCTTACTGGCAGATACTAAAGGATAGGGACACTCCTACTGGAAAACTAGGTCCTTCTTAAGGAACCAGCATGGCAATACTTCAGTGGTGTTTTGCTTTCAGTTTGTTTTCTATATAGGCTATACATTTTAGGAAAGGCACATTTAAGTACACAGGATTCACATAGCAAAGAGTTGGGTTTGTGTGCTACAAACAAGGAGAAGTTTGGAGGGTTAGGAATTTAGTTTGCTTCTTCATCACATGAAAGTTTATAATAAAGAGAAATCAGTTGTTCTCTGTGTCAGCTGGAGGCAGCACCAAAAATAATTAGTATAGTTTGTAAGAAAGAAGATTTTACTTAGGTTTTAGGAAAGGATTTCTGACTACAAGTCTAATTCAATGACCTAACAGGTTACACGGTAAGAAAGTTGTGGAAAACTCTGTGGAGGTTTGAGGTTAGAACAGATAATCTGAAAGGTACAATCTGTCTTTGTCCTATCTTAATGCCAGTGGTGGTCCAAATGTTTAGCTCAAGCTCCCTTCCCTACCTGTATATCTTTGCTTTATAATTTTGATTCGATGTAGTGATTTACAAAAGGTCTTGAAACATCAGGGAAAACTTTGTCTTGTGCTTCAGTAAAAGTTGTACAGGAAAGGGAGGGTACAATAACAGTTGTCCAGAATTTATCTCATGAGATACATATGTATAAACATCCAACTAAATAAAAATACACATGTACTAACAGAGCCATATATCAATGCAGTTATCAGTAAGGTCTCTAAGCAGAAACAGATTTTGGAAATAAATCAATTGGTTTTGATATTTAATAATATGATATTTCATTACATGTTAACTATTCAGTCTAAGAGGTAGACTCTATTGAGTTGGGTATTATACACTCAGAGGAAAAATTAGAACTGTTCTTAAAGGGTATCTTTCTTAAAAGATGCTCAAAGCAACCCCGTTGGACCTTTGCCATTGCACTCAAAAAGGACTAATGCTTGACTGATACTGTCTGTGAACCACGTTGACCCTAAGCTCCTTTCCTGTGGCCCGTATAGTCCCCATTTTCTGTTTCTGAATTAAATTTCTTTTTCTGAAGCACAGTCCACTGCTGAACTTCTGCTCGATTTTTGGACTGTCTCTCTCATGTGTATTATGAGTGTTCTGAGTTCCCTTTTATGTGCATTTCCAATCCTCCCACTACATCAGCACCACTGACTGTTATACATAGAGGTTATTTTTTTAGCTGACTTTTCTCAACACCTATTTTCCTAGTTCTTATTTCCCTGACTGTGTTTATGAAAATGTTGCACAGGAGAGCATCAAAAATATTACTAAAGTCAAGATCTATTACAGCTCCGAACTCCCACTGAACTACTAGACTGGATAGACAGTCAGAAGAGAAAATAACATGGAATTGACATGGTTTGTCCTTGTGAAGCTGACCTTGACTATTTCTAACCATTTTATACACCTAAGGATACATTTTCTCTAGTGTATTTTCAGTTATCTTTGTTAGCTGCTGCATCTGTAATTTCCCTGGTCCGTGTTTCATCGTGTTGTGGTTCCAGTCAATACCCACGTCTCTTTGTCCTTCTGCCAGTTCCTTTTTTTTTTTTACACTCCTCAACCTTTTTCTCCTCATTCCTCTATCTTTTTTTTCCCCAAATCTTTCGTGAAACCATACCTAAAGCAGGTATTGGATTTATTCTTCTCTTGTTTTCTAGATAATCCTATTTCTTTTTGTTGTCAAAAGCTCTCACTAATGACTCAAAAATTGTTCAGCTAATTTCCTAAAGCTGTGTGAAATTCTTTGACTAGTAT
Source organism: Corvus hawaiiensis (assembly GCF_020740725.1). NCBI lineage: Eukaryota > Metazoa > Chordata > Aves > Passeriformes > Corvidae > Corvus > Corvus hawaiiensis. The sequence continues at coordinate 49,449,387 of NC_063215.1, read as the reverse complement.
TTTTTAATGTTATTTTCTTAACTATTTTTCCCCCCTTGGCATGTTGTAGAGACAGTTTTCCAAGTTTAATACTCTTGGTAGCAACAAATGCTCAATGTCCTAGTGGTTATGCTGGCTAAAACAATTTTAGGGAAATTCCCCCCCATAGCTCTCCCATGTGGCTAGCAATACAGAGACTATAAATACAGCCAAACCACAAGCATTTTTACCACTTTAGCTGATTTATGCAACACGATGGTGAAAATGTCATCAGGCAATCCCTGCACTACAATTCCTGTCTGTGTTAGAGGAAAACTGGTGAAGTTTTTAAACCTGTGATTTTCAGGTAAGTGCCTCTGATCAATTTGGCATAATGTGTTAGAAATCACAGCGAACACAATCAATTTTACGAACCAGTGAGGCCACTTCTTTCAGTGCCATGTGAAAATAAATATGAAATAATAAACATGTTTTTCTTCTATTTAATGCAAAATATACACATTCATTTCATCTTATAAGGCTGCTGGTTCATGAGGACTCACAGCATTCCAGATGATGGATCTGAACCAATTTTCCGGTAGCTCCATTCTAAGCCAACTGGAATACATACATTTTCTTCTGATACCTGTAGTTTTGAAATACAATTTGGATGGAGAACTTCTTATTAAAACTCTTGGGAATCACAAATTATAAAAATTCAGATTAAGGTACGTTCTTAATAGAAAAGAAAATCTATGAAGAATCTTCACATCTGTACTTTAAAATACCAATATTTGATAAAGCTGAGGATAGATTTTGACAAAGAATTAATAGACCCCGAAAGAAAAGTCATCTCTCTAAATACAAATATTCTCCCTAAACTAGGCACCTTTCCTCCTTTCCAAAAAACCACACTTTTCCCATGGTGGAAATTGCTGCCAGTGCTCAAAACAGCCACTTGAAAGAGTGGAAAGTATTTTCGTTTCAGTACATGAAAACGGCCTCAAAGTGTCACTAGAGAGCTATCGATAATCTGTTTCAAGCTATATTTCAAGGTTTTGGGGCTGCTTGATCTTTTCACTCAAGAGCCACTTCTAACTTAATCGTTGTTATTGCTTGCATTGCCCATCAATATGTGCGGCCATGAAAATGGCCCGGCCGCTTGTGCACGGATGGCAAGACTTTCAGTATCACATTTCCACTTTTATTAAGGCAAAGAGCATGAAGTGAGAAAAGAAACTTGCACATAACAGATCTTTAGGGGGGTGGAAAAAAAAAGGAAGTTGGTAATTTATTCCCTCTCCCTTCATAATCTTGACCAAGACAAATAGAAATGTGATTCTAACAATGGTAGGAAGTGAAGCAGCCTAACCTTTCTGCATTTAGCCTGGAAGCTCTTTCAGAGTAGAGACTGTCTCTCACAGATGTTTACACACAGTGCCTGGCACAAACAAGACTCATATTTAATCTTGGCCTTTTGAGCCCGTATCACAATATAAATATTTCCTAGCAGTAGTAGTCTTACAGAAATGAACCTTTGTTTATACTGCTGTTCAGAAGCCATCCCCAGCCATACTCCTCCTGTGGGATTCTTTACCAGCTGTCCATGTCACTGTCATTTGCAATTTGTTTGCCTTTAGTATGGCAGATTCATCCTGCAGTATTAAAAAATTTTAAATGTCCAGTTTCACTTGCAAATGGTGCATTTCTTACACATATGTTGCTTCACTCAAGTGCTGCTGGGAACATCTGATGCTCAGCACCCTTTTATGGGCTCACTAGAAACTTGTGTGGCTTTCCTGAAAAGTTACAAGTGTCCTCATTCTATCTTTGTCACAAAAGATGAAGAGCGTATTATTTCTCCTAAAATCCTCAGGAACAACTTAGCACTTCCATCCTCTGCCTCTCTGTGACAAAGCCACACAGAATGTTTTTGTAGTTAAACCTGGCACACCTGCCACGAAGCATTTAGGAGTAGGGAAAGTTCAGAAGTACTATTTTGTTTTTACTTCCATATATCCACAGATTACTCAACTAATGACTATCATAACATGTATACAATAACAACAACAAGATGCAACTCAAGGCCCTAAAGCCAGATTAGATTATCTTAGATTAGATTAGCATTGGGATTTAAATAGAGAACAGTTGGCTTTGAATCTCTGTCTATTAAAGTTGATTGTCCTATTATAACATCACTTGAAAGGTATTTTCCCCTTCTTTGCTCTCTTTGGCCCAATTTGTAATAACAGCAGAAGCTTCATGATCTTGAAATCACAATTTTCTATGCAAGCAACACAAAGGCAAAAAAATCACCAGATTAACACAGCATTCAGTGGACAGCAATGATGACCAAAAAGTATCATTTTTACATTGAAAATAGCAAACTTTTCTGATTACTTATCCAGAGGAGCTTGTAATCTATTTCTGCATCATCATTTCAATGTATAAACTTGTCAAGCATTAGATAGACTCTATGTGATGGAGGCAGAGGAAAAGACAGGACTGATGAACTTCCAGGGTATAAACTCTCACATACATAACAACAAGGCTAAGTTTCCAGTGGCATTTCATTTTTGTCATTTGTAACAGCAACACGTGAAAGTGCTCCTATCCATTTTGCCAGTATGGTCTTGTGGGTCTTCAGCCTCTTAATTCAGGCAAACACAGTACTTTCTTGTACCTTCATTGCACACCATTTCATGTGGATTTCATGTGGATCCTACATAGAAGAATCAAATGCATTTGTCTTATTATTAGCAACATTTATGGGGGAACTTTATAAGCGCATTGCATAGCTTAAAAAATTTGGGAAGTGCTCATTCTGGCCTCATTCTAGTGTCACCAAGATCCAGAAAAGGGAAATTATCTAATTTAGCATACATATGACATTGTTTCTCTATGTGAACATTAACTTGCAAATTTGTTAAACAGCAGAATAAAATATTATAACAATTTTCAAATATACCTGTATAAAAACATACAGGAGGAAGAATTCAAAGAAATTTTGGAATTATTCTCACTTTACTGCTTTGAATTATCTTCCTGGATTTTTATTAGAAAGCAAAAACACATGTAGGATATGCAAAAATAATACTGGGGAAAAAATAAAAAAGATCATGTTCCTTCCTGTATTGAGTATCAGTCCATGATTTCTGTCATTTTGTTTAATTACCAAGGTGGGAAATACTTGCTGCCCAGTCTCCTCAGAGGTGCTATATCTGGTAAGTTTGCTTTAACAGACCCCTAAACTGCAATGTGGGACTTGTGAGTGGCTTAATGGTTCATTCCTGAAAAATGTTACCTTCACCAATCCATTTTGGACTTTTATTGGCGGTGTTTGAAAGGAACACAGACCTGCACTCCAGTGGAAACAGTGTCTCTCACAAGTAAATGATATTTTCTTAAAGACAGAAAAGGGGTACTTTAAATCTATGACAGCTTTGCTTCAGAGAGCCAGAAAAAGCAGTTTCTTCCTTTAGTTCCTAAAGCTTGGGGATTGGTTTCTTTTTTTCTCTTGGTCTCCTTCTGTAAAGGCCTGTGCAGGGCTTAACTGGTTCAAAATGGTACTTTTCCAGTGAGAATGAATGGTTTTTGCTTCCCTTGAACAGCAGGTGACCCTTGTAAGCATGGCTTTTTTGTCATCAAATTAACTTTAAATACTCAGGTGGTTCTACATACCTAACTTCAGAGAAATAACTAGTATAGGCTAGCAAGGAATTTCTTGCAGCTATTGGAGCTACTCAGCAAGAAAAATTTACCTAACCAACAGATCCATAGGTATTTTCTTTCTCTTTTTTTAGAAACTAAGGTGTGAACTTCAGGAGAAAGATTCTAGCTTGGACCGTACCTAAAAAAAAAATCTCTAGACACTATGGTCTCGGCAAAGAGCAACCATCAAATACTTTATTACCAACAGTATCAGCTGTGGTGTTGGAAAAGACCTCAGAAGGTGGCATTGCTTGGCTCAAAGCATTCCCTTTCCAGCAAGCTTCAAGTGCAGGTTATCACATACAGGGCCACAGGAACTAACCTAAGAATCCTAACTCCTGGAATATTTGCCTACTTGGTGATAAAAATGCATACACCACCAGCAATAATTCCCTGTACTTGCAGTTCTAAAATCAGAATTGTGTTAGGTGCCAAAAAAGAAAAAAAAAAAAAAAGACCCTCCCCCTCCCTTTAATTGAATAATGCCTTTGCTATTTCATCTAAATTTATCATATCTTTGAAAATTAATATTCTATATGTCTTGTTTGTGTCTTTCCAACTGCAAATATTAATGTCTCGTTTCACTTGGTATCTTGATAGTCCTGTTTTGGATAAACATGACTTCCTGCAGCAAAGACTGAGGGCAAAGATGTGTAAATAATACTTGTAACCCTCCTCAAGACTTCAAAACATTCTAAAATCATTAACTTAAGCTTTATGTCACCTCCATCAGATAACATTATTGATATCCTAAAAAAGGGGCGTTCTGAATCCGAGTTTCTTGCTTTTGTATAAAAAGTGTACTCAACAATACAGCCCAAATTTACATATTTCTAACTCTGTACTTCATTCACAGGGCACTACTTTGGTCACTCTTCTGTTTAGGCACAAGTTGCCACTTTGATCCCATAGCTAACCCTCCTCTGATCTTCCCAATAGGCAAAGTTTCCACTTCAGAGCAAGCTCCACAGTTGTCTCAGTAAACGCATCATGAAACACACTGCTACATCTTCCCTTTCTCAATCCCCAAACAAGCAACAGACCTTAAAAGCTCACCACCACACTGGCTCTCCCTGGGGCAAGCCAATACACAGGCTTTCAGTAACCCTGCACTTCTTTGTAGCACCACTTCTTACACTCCCTTACTCCAGTGACAGGACGCTGCCTGGCCTGCTTGCCTCTGCCCTGCCGGACTCATCATCGCAATGCCAACAGTTCCTACTAACTGACAGTTACCTGAGGATCTTGGATTTGTAAGGATAACAAATTAACCCCACTGTCTATACCATGTTATAAACAATATACCATTGTCATTTGCTCCTTCAGGAAAAAAAGTACCTGCTTTATTCTATCTCAGTGATCTGAGCATGGTAAAAAAAAAATTGTCCTAAGCTAGAATCAGGATGCTTTCAACTAAGCTACATCATCATGGAAAACACATCTCACCTCAGTCTCTCAAAACAAACAAACACTGAAACCAATCCATATCACCAGTGATGACCTTTTACTACTCTTTCACTATACAAATAGCATGAAGACCAAATTCACAGGACTAATTTTGCAGGAAACCATTAACCAGCACTACAGTTTCAGACTATAATGTGTATCATTCTAGATTTTTTTTAAAAGGCAACATTAAAGGACTTGTAACTTAGAAAAACCCAATCAAAACAGATGAAAACATTCAACCTTTATCTAATCATCTGCAAGTGAAGTTCAAGAGTTAGCTGTTTCAAACAGTACTGCAGAACAAAGAACATTCTTAAAACACAGACAACATCATAATAAAGGAGTGAAATACCCACATATGCAACACTTGGATCTAATACAACCAACAGGAGGTTTTAGATATGTGAGAAGTTGATACAAGGAGACTTGATTTGTATTCCAGGGATTGTGGACACAAGAAAGAAGATGATGGCACTCCAGCAGAAGCTAAAGCCTCAGCTCCACTTTCCCTCACCCACCTTTCCCTTTTCTTGCCTTGCTTCCTTGACTGAAGACAAAATCTCTAGAGTTTCACGTAAATAAGTATCAGGACCAGATACAAAACTCAAGAACTTGAGGTCAGACATTGTGATTTGGAAAGTCTGAAATTAAGTTTAGATATTACCAAGATAGGCATGATATCTGAAAGCACTTTTGTACAACCAGGTTATATTATTGAACAACGAAAACTGTCGCCTCAGTTTAAGTAAATAAACAAAAGAAGTAAATCTCTAGAGCCCCTAGTCAGGCAAAATTAGATTTTAGTAAATCTAAATTTACTAAAAGTAAATTAGTAAATTTTACTAAATTAGTAAATTTTACCTAAAAATATGACATTGTTTCACCACAACAGAAGTTACCTTGTTCATAGTAATAATAACATTCTGCTTAAAAAGAACCACGATATAGGAAAATTGGTTTGAAATCACACATTTTAAATTCACATATGCTGAGAGAATTTGTTGAACTTACAATACCTATTATAATTAGCATTTTCATTGAGTCAACCAATGCAATAAAGAAAAAAGTATAAAGCTTTCTCAGTAAGAAGATGAACCACCTGACCAGTCACTAACACCCAGCCCCTTCATTTTTCTTGTACATAAAAAAAGGATATTCCACAACTCCACAGAAATGACTACTCAGTCCCTTGGGGACCCAGGGAGGAAAGATGATACTTCTGCACAATTCTCTGGCAGGAGGTAGCAGTCCAAAACTCCTCCATTTCCATGATTCCAAGCCCTTTCTGACTTCTGTCTTCTTAAACCACACAGTGTAAAACTGGCATCATCAAATCTCACCCGACTGCTGGGACCAGAAGAGCAGACCATGCAAGTGATGTTCTTAAGATGCACTTTTGAAACTCTACTAGTGTTAGGACTTGGAAATATATTTCAAGTCAAGCCAAGCCACAGAATGACAAAGCCCCAAGCCAGAAGTCCATCTGCCAGGGGCAGGAGCAACTCTGCACTCCCAGGAATAGGAAGTGCTTCAGAAACCACCAGCTGAGTGAGGAAAAAAACCATGAAAGTTTGAGAGGTTAAGAAAAATCTGAAAAAGAACTTTACTAGTAATTATTTTTTTATATGTACATATACAGTTTGACAAAAAAAAAAAAAAAGAAGAAATTCAGACTCCTCTTTAAGAATCCTTGGATTTAAATATATATATATATTTATTAAAAAGAGACATTGAGTCTATGACCAAGACATTATGCGTCTCAGAACAGGTTTTTACAGCCATGTTATAAAAACCCCTTAGCAAAGCAGTTATGCACTAGACTTCAAACACATGTACTCCAAGAATGACACTGGTGTGGAGGATCTTGTTTTACATCCATTTATTTTTGTCCCTCAGCAATTATAGCATAATTTCCATACATTTCTAAAGTTAGAGAAATACCAGGGCAACTAGAGTACATACAAGCCAAAGTTAAAATGGTAGACAACTGAATTAAAAAACAAACAAAAAAAAAACCCCAAAAAAAATCAAAAAACCGAAACAAAACAAAAACAAGTATGCATTCAGCAGGAAATCTACTATACTTCATTCAGTTTAGGCTTTGTTCTTTAGGGAACAAGGTGCTAACGTGCCATTTTCTCATAAAATGAATCATAATTGCTTCCAAAGAGTTTCTGCTGAAAATGGAGGAAGCAAATAAGTGTAACACTAAACTTTCTCCTATAAACTTAGAAGCAACACTTTCTTGAATCAATTTCCACCCTCCAAACACCACTGCTGCTTTTCTTACACGAACCCACTGTTTTATTAAGGCATAATATGCCCTGAGCAATATGCTGAAAATTAGCCAAAAAGCCTAACAATTAGAGGCAAGCACCAAGTAATTTTTTTTTGACAAATTTTGAAATCTGTTTTGAAACTCACCTGTACTTAGGAGTAGCACTTGAGGAAAAAAAGAGAATATTGCTTTTAATTACTTTAAGTAGAATGGCAGTGTTAGTTTCCCCCTTCTCCTTCCAGGCTAAAGTTTTCAAGCTAATCTCCTAGGTACCAAAGTAGGACCAGCATACCAGGACCTAAGTGGGACATCTGTTCAAGAGCTTAATTTTTAAGCAACTCAGCATAAAAATTTCAGTGCCCCACCCTAAGCAATTTAAGTTAAATCTTATTTTCCTCAAGAGGCAAGACCCTCATAAGCTGGATACCTCTGGTCTTAAAAGCAAGATGGAGTCTGGACAGGAGAATCATACACTGTACATGCTCAGACTGCCTTCCAGTCTTCTTTTTAAAGCCAGAAAAGCCTACAAATTACCTGGTGCACTGCACAGTTTCTCTGTAAATTGCCAGTATTACCGAGTCCAAGATCCAGGAAGGTAGTTTCCAAAGCTAGTGCTAACAGCTCACATGACTTTCTCTGTACAAATTTAGGCAATACTGGCTAGTCCCTTTAAGCTACCAGAGTATCCATAAAAGAAAGACAACCAAATTATACATTTTATTCACATTTATTTTTCGCTTTTAGTGTGCTCACAGAAAATTAGAACACCTTAAGCAGGAGTTTAATAGCAATTTTTGTAAGCAAAGTTACATTCCATCTCTAAGTCAAATTGGTCAAAGCTTCTCCAGTATTTACAAAAACATGATAGACAAGATGCTACACAAAAAAAAAAACCATTGCATCTGAAGAGTTTTCCTTTATTTTCAAAGACAACTGGAAAAGAAAGCATTGTCTGCTGTAATCAAAAACATACCACAGTATAAACAGTAACCATTCCACTTATCACAGCTTGGTTGAGTTTAAAATTTGTGTTTAAAAGGTCCAAGATGACTGCAGTTTTACAAAAATGGGCAGGGTGGAAAGAGTTGCAAACTTCATGTGCTTCTGGATATCAAGATTTGTTTTTTTTATACAATAGTCACAGTTAAAAACACCCTGCTGGTAATACATAATTACACTTTATTAAGGTCATAAACCAGCAATAAACAATAAAGCCTATACAACTTGTATTTCTACTTAATCACTGACTGATACAGCTAACATGAGATAAGTGAAAAGTTCCTATGGTTTAAATGAATTCCTAAGACTATGATCTCTTTATCTGGGTATTGATTTTTATTTTTTATTTTTTTTTTTCCTTTTTCCTTTCCTTCTTAATCAAGACTTGTAGTGTTGTAAACCTTATAGAACATCTGCCTCACAAAATACATCGTAATAACTTTCTTTTAAAAAAAAGACTAACCCCTTACATCATTTCTGGCGGGGCGCGCTCCCGGCAAGGGCTGCGCGCCCCGGGTTCCCCACTGCGGCCCCTGTCACTTCATTTGATATCCCTTATTGACCCACCCATCTCCTTCATATATGGGCATGTCCATAGACCGATCGGCACAAGTTTTATAATATGAAGAGAGTTGCAAAGTATGACATTAAAAAGTAAACGAATTTAAAAAAAACCAAAAACAAACAAAACGAAACAAAAAAAAAAGAACCAACCAAAACAAAACATTAATACTGATGAAAAAAAAGCCCCAAAAAACCCAAAATATAGAGGATGGGAGAGGAGGGCGGAGGGGAGCCCCCCTCCGCCCGTTGGAATGGCGGCAACACACAACGATTTGAGATGGGAGCTGCGGGGGGAGAGAAAAAAAAGAAACGAGACATCTTTTAAATCAATCCCTGGTTGTAGACAAGTTCTCCGAGACCAGTACCTGGCACCACTCCAACAAACAAACAGGGGGGAAGAAAAGTCCGTCGGCGAGGGGCGGCGGCGGCGCTTACTACTCCGCCGACTCGGCGGCGGGTCCCTCCGGACTGCTCTCGGCGGGAGGCTCCTGCCGCGCCGGCTCCTCCGCGGGGGCCGCCTCCTGCTCGCCGCTGCCCGCCTCGCTCGTGGCGGCGCCGGCGCCCGCCGCCTCCTCCGCCGCCTTCGCCTTCCCCTCCGCTGCCTGCTGAGGCGGCTGCTGCTCCTCGGCCGCCGCTGATGCCGGGGCCTCTTCTCCCGCCGCCTTCTCGGGAGCGGCCTCGTCCGATCTGGCCTCCTGCGAGTCCCCCGCCTCCTCCTTCGCCGCCTCGCTGCTGCCGGCCGCGCACGCCTCCTCGGCGGCCGCCTTGCCCTCCTCGCTGCCCGCCGCCTCGGGGGCCGCCGCCTCCTCCTTCCCGCCCTCCGCTGCCGCGGCGGCGCCGCCGCCCTCGCCCTCGGCCCCCTCGCCGGCCTCCTTCTTGTTCTTCTTGAAGGAGAACCCGCTGAGCTTAAAGGACTTCTTGAAGGAAAAGCGCTTCTTTTTTTTTTTCGGGGTCTCGCTGCTGGATGAGGGGGTCGCGCCCTCCTCAGTCTTGGGGGAGGACTCGCCCTCCGCCGGGGAGGCCGGCTCGGTGCTCTCCGCCTCTCCCACCTCCTTCTCGGAGGCGGGCTCCGACGAGGCCGCCTCCTCCTTGCCCGTCTCCTCGGCGGGCGCGCTGCCGTTCGCCTGTACCTCCTCCTTGCCCGCCTCCGCCGCCGCGGGGGAGGCGTCGCCGTTCACCTTCAAGTGGCCGTTCTCCTGCAAGACAGGGACCAGCGTTACCGGCGGTGCCCGGGGCAGTCTCGGGGCGCCGCCGCCGCCCTCCCCGCCCGCCGGCCTCCCCGCGCCGCTTCCCGCGGTTCGAAGCCCCGCGCTCTCGCCGGGCCAGGCGCCCCCAGCGGCGGGCGGAGTGCTCGGCGGCCGCCAGAGGGCGCTCCGGCTCCACGCAGCGGCGGCCGCGCCGCGCACCCCCGCCCCCGGCGCGCCCCGTCCAAGCCTCGGCGGCGGCGCGGGGCGGGGAAGGCGAACAAAGCTCGCCCGGCCCGGCCCCGGCCCCCCGCCCGCCGCGGCCCCTCTGCGTCCAGGCGGTGCGGCGAGGCGCCCCCGCCTTCCCCCCCCCCCCCCTCCCCACTCACGCCGCATTTGCATCTTTCAGGCGCCCGGAGCGCGGCTGGCTGCCCCGGGCGGCAGCTGCGGGGGCGGCGGGGGGTGGTTGCCCGCAACGCCGCCGCCGCCGCGCGGGGCGGAGGGGACGCGGCCAGCCCGGCTCACGGGTGGGGAGGGGGCGCGGGTGGGTGACAGAATGCTGTGTCCCACGGCTGCCGATTCCCCGGCGGGGCGGCCGCGGACGGCGCGGGCGGCGCAGCCCCCGGCCCGCGCTCTCGCCCGAGGGGGCTGCCCGCGGAGCCCCCCGCCCGGCGGCTCCGGGCCCCGCTACTACACGGCCATCCGGCTCTGCCGCGAGAGGCGTTCCGCGCGAGGCACCGAGCGTCTTCGGGAGGAGGCTAAGCGGGCAGAAAAGCCAAGCGGTGTTAAGATCCTTCAGTTTACGAGCCATTGGGACACTCCACCATAATACACGAGGGATTAAAAAAAAAAAAAAAAAAAAAAAAGGGAAAAAAAGAGAGAAAGAACCGTGCCCCTTCCCCCCCGCCCCCCACGCAGGAAAGATAAAGGAACGAATCATTCAAAGCCGAGCCCGTTTAACCAAAATAAAGAAATTATTCCTTTGCCTCGAGTTGCAAAGATAAAAGGATCGACCGTGTTCTCCATTGAATGTGCCACTGGGGCATCAAAGGAAGAAGAATTAAACAGGATGCGAAAGAGAGTCCGTCGAAGTTGTCTTTAAAAAAGGAGTAGATTTAACATTTTTATAAATTTCTTTTCGGTTTTTACCTGTCCATTCGCCTTGGATGGAGATGCAGCCACTGCTTCCCCAGGTTTCTCGGCGGAGGCTTCGCCCTTTGCAGCGGTCTTGGAGAACTGGGCACCCATGCTGTCTTATTCAACAAAGAAACTCAACAGATCCAAAAGGAGGGGAAACAAAGAGCGTTGGGTTGGTATAAATACTGGGCGACCAGCAGCAGCAGCAACACACACACACACCAGAGGGGAAAAAAAAAGAGAAGAGAGAACAGAACCGATTATAATGCACTCCTTTTAAAAAATTTAAAGTTGAAGAGATCAAAAAGCAGCAGCACAGGAGGGAGGGGGGAAAAAAGGGAGGAAAAAGTCGAGCAAAAAAAAAAAAAAAAAAAAGGAGCCCAAGTTTAGTAAAAAAGAAGTAATAAAAAATCCCAGATTTGTAGCCGTACTGTAGACAAGGAGAAAATGGAGAAATCTCCCTGGTTGCTAATAAGATGCGGAGTCCAACGCCCAAGTGCACAGATGAATGGGCTTCCCGAGCGGTGACGGCAGCGCTCCGCCCGGCGCCGGCCAATCGCGGCCGCCGCGCACAAAGGGGGGCGGGGCCCGCCCGCCCGGCGAACAATGGAGCCGCGATGGCAGCGGTTTGAAATCGGCCCCCGGCCGATAATGAATGTGCCGCTCCGCTCCGCCGCGGCGCGGGCGGGCGCGCCGGGCCCCGCGCCGGGCCGCCAACAAAACACCCCGAGCGAGCGAGCGAGAGAGAGAGCGGGGCGGGCGGGCAGGCAGGCAGGGACAATGGTGCGAGAGGGGCGTGCGGGTGAGTGCGAGTGCGAGTGTGAGTGAGAGCGTCCCGGCCCCGCCGCACGCCCCCGCCCGCTGCCGCCGTGAGAGAGCAACAGATAGTGTGTGCGAACCCCGGGCGGGGGAAAGAGGGAAGGAGGGGATTTGCTGCTTGCTTTTTTTTTTTTTTTTTTTCCCCCCCCTTTGTTTTTTTTTTTTTTCTTCCCCGGGTTTAATTGGTCGCGATTGTTAAATCGCCCCCAATTTGGAAGGTATTTGAACCACGTAGATCGGGTTTCGCCGAACGAGATCACGAGTCGAAATTAGTAGGTCTGTAGGCCAGATGTTGCAAACGCTAAAGCAGCGGCAGCAGGAGCCGCTGCCGGAGCAGAAACGGACCCCTCCCCCATAGCGATATTGGCTTGGAATAAAATATTTTGTGATTAGCTTACGGCTCTAATTAAATTCTGCTGTCTGATTATTCCTGATTTGTGTTTTTAAAGTATTTTCTGAGGCGGTGACCCACTTCACGATTACATTTCCATGCACTCAAGTAGTGGGCGAAGCGACGTTATCAGGGAAACATTCGCGCTTACCCAAACCTCAGCCCCGAGTGTGTATTTACGTTGAATTTAAACCCTCGAATAAGATGTAACCCGAAACCAATGCACGCGAATTAACGGTGATCTGGAGCGCTTATCAGCGCTGGGGTGGGCGAAATATCACGGACCCGAGTGATTTCCTTTCTCGGGGGAGGGGGCGGCGTATGCGGGGAGCTGGCTGGCTCCCTCCCTCAGTGCTGCGATGCGGGGAAGGCTGGCCCAGACCCACCCCCCCCTTTCCCCCCCGGCACCCCAATCCCCTTTTAAGGAGCAGAAACAAGCGTCAAGAACGATCGTTTCCCAAAGTGGGCTAATCTCCTCCGAACGCCTCTTGTTTATAAACAAGGATGTTAAAATGATTCCGATAATGAAGGGCTGCGGAGCGGGTAGGCTCGGCCCAGCCTCCCACCTCCCTCTCCCCGAGGATTGCCGGGGCTGGCGGGATCGGTGGGCTTCGTGCGGACGCCGAGAGTCGCCTCTCGGTAACCCCGGCGAGGGCAGCCGGTTGCTTTCAATCGCTCGAGGGAATATTTCGTTTCTTGGGGGGCAAAAAGGGGCATTTGGTTGGTGTTTTTTACGGGGGGGATAGAACCTCTCCCTCCCTCCCGCCGCATTTCACGCACAGCCCCTCCGCAGCCGCTGCCGCCGCTCCCTTTGTCTCGGCCGCCGCCGCCCGCCCCGCCGAGCACGGCGCAGCAGCGTCCCGCTCCCCCGGGGGCAGCCCCCCACGCCCACCCGTGCGCCCCGCACCGGCAACACCCGCAGTCCCCGGGGCCGGCGCGGGGGGCGGCCGCCGGCCCTGCCGGGGTGACCGCCCACGGCAGGGCGGGGGTGCCGGGGGTGCCGCCGCCGCGCCCCGGGGCTCCCTCGGCCGGGCCGCGCCGCCGGGCGGTTTCCCTGGAGACGGCGGGGGGTGGCGGGGCCTCCATGGTGGGATCGGGAGCGGAGCAGGGCGGGGGCGGCTCTGCCCGCTCCGGCGTCACCTGCGGCCGCCGGCCCCGCTGCTGCGGGGCTGGGCTGGGCTCGGCGGGGCCGGGTGGGACCGCGGCCGTGGCCTGGGGCGCCGCGGCGGCAGCTCCCGGGGGCCGCGGTGGCGGGAGCCGCTCTCCGGGGATGCGCCGGCTGCCGCCTCTCCCGGGCGTGCGGGCGGAGTGGTGTGCGGCAGCGGGCACCGGCGGCAGAAGGGATGGAGCGAGCTGCGGAGGGCTCACCTTATGGCGTGACGGCAACGCGACCGTGGGGCATGGCCAGCCGGACAGTTTCCTTCTTCGGGATCCTTCCCCACTTCTCAGCTGCATGCGCTGTGTTTCCTCTGCTCCTTTTAATCTGGATATTAAGCAAATCGTGATTTTGTTGGTGGTGGTTTGGGTTTTTATCTTTTTAGACTGGTTGATGTAACAGATCACCTCAGAAGACCTGCTGGAAGACCTTGACAGGATTTCAGAATCAGTATTAAAAGGCGCCTGTCCATCTTGAACGGGTATATGCAATTTCATCGGCACGGGCAGATGCGTTTCTACTTTCCACCGTAGCTATGTCTGAATTTCAGAGTAGTGTCACTGAGAAATTTCACAGAGTGACTGGGAGTTTAGACAGTTGCTTTGCATTATGCTTTTGATATGTTTTTCAAACATTTCAATGTTTTGCAACTTGAAAAGAAAAAGAGAAAGTAAAGAAGAAAAAGCTTTGACTGATCTTACTCTAGGTACTTAGTTCCACAAGTTCTTCTGTAGAGTCTCTGGACAAGCGGGAAATCTGGAATATATGTATGGTCCCTCTGTCAGTCCCAGTGCAGTTAAAACCTGGACATCTATCTCTAAACCAAACCCTTGACCGTGAGGTGCAAATATGAGATTTAACTCCTTGAATGACCTCTTGAGTCCATCAGTTACCAGGCTGCTCCTTGTCGCACCACACCTTTATCCACCAAGCAAAGAGATATGCTGGAGGGGAGATTCCTCTTTCTTAAACATGTACTTTACTTAACTTCCTGATCTTTTAATCTCTTTCCAAGAGGCAGGGAGAGGGAAAAGAGAAATACAAAGACAGACAGACAGAAAGAAAGACAGAAAGAAAGCAAGAAAGCAAGAAAGAAAGAAAAAAGAAAGACCTCAGTGTTTTGTAGCAGGACTAATCAGTTATGAATATGACAATACCAGTTTTCTACTGTGCCTTCCACATAAAAAGTTGTCATAGAACTTCTGTGGCAGGAACAAGGATGTACCAGTGTAAAGGTGCTTGTGTATAAGGTGTTGGAGATTTAGTGCCTGAGAAAAGCGGTACCATTGTAAAGTGTATTTGTGTTAAGGCTTTTATCACAATAGCTGTGTCAGCAAAACACCCATATTCCCCCTGTGTCACGTGTAGTGATATTTCTAAGAAACATGACAGCCATGACTGAGAGATAGCTCTGTGGAGCCCAAAAATGAAGAAGAGATGGGGCTGGGGAGCTGTTCTTGCGGGGGCATAAGGATTTGCTTCCCCTTGCTCCTCCAAAGGTTTAAGGGCCCCATCACTGCAATTTCCTGATTTCTAATAGTGTGTTGCACCCCCCAGATGAAGTTGTCTTTTTGCAGTACTTCCAAAATATGACTCCTATCAGCACATTTTTCCTGAAGCATTTTCATCCTCAACCTTTTGGGAAGGCAGAAGACTGAGGTGTGGACTGATACTTTGTACAGTGCTACCCAGCAAATCAGCCTCTCAGCTAACTCAGTGTTACTGATTCTTGGCTATGACTTCATGATCATTAATATTAAATCTGTGCCTTGCAGCTACAGCTTTGATTGGGCATAAACACAAACCTTCCTGTCAAGCTAGCCTGGTATAAGCATGGTATGTAGTGCTTATGTCAACTTTGCACTAACTTTCTGTGGGGAGGCTAGGAAAAAAGCAGATAGCTTTTGGCCCAAGAGCAGCTGAGGCAAAGTTGCCCCTGCAAAGTGTTTGGCCACATGTAGAACGAAAGCTGAATGTGGTGCCACAAGCTGGGTTATGTGTCTGTGGAAATCCTGACCTTACATCAGGTCCTCTGAAGCTGCAGTTTACCACCCTGTGAAAGCATGGCTTCTGACTCCTGCAGCCACTGCCAAACCTCCCAACTCACTAGTATCCAGCTTTGTTTTCTTTTCCCAATACTGTCTAAAACATTCATGTTCATCCATTCCTGAAATACAGGTGAATGAAGTGGCATTTTCATTTACAGTTCAGGAAAAGGAGAAAGCTGCTCAGTAACAGCTCCCTGCCAGTACAGCAGATACTAACTGGAGTCCCAGAAAAACCCATCGGTGACACTCGTACTCTGCTAAGGTAAAAGCTCAATCATTAACATGTTTTAACTCCTATTAAAATTTGAAACTTTTAAAAACGTGTCCTAACTTGCCACTTGTAGTTGGGACACAAATGTATTTTAACTTGTTTGCTGGCAAATGCACTAAAATGCAACACGCCCTGTCAACACTGAGAATTTGAAAACATGTTAATTAAAAGTTTTCACTGACACCTTTTTTTTTTTTTTTTAAATGCACCTTTATTCTCGTCCAGACAAGCCTTTAAAGAAAGTGAATCTAAAAGCGGTTTTGGGAGCTGGAATCCAGTGTTTACAGAAATCCTGAAAGAGTATGTGCTTTCTAGTGTTCATGTTGTGACTGTCCCCTGGGTGATCTGAGATCTGAGGAGGTGCTGGGAAACCTCCTTGTGTCCTGGGGTGCACAGAGACCTTTCTTATGTGCAGAGAGAGCAGCAAGCAAACTAAAAAATTGTAATCAAAGTTTACACCAAGAGATAATGTTCCCTATATTCTCATCTACCACAAGTCCTTTCTTCTCTTGTCCTGGTCCTTATGGAGAAACAATGTAAGACAAGCATAGGACAGAAAACATCTTGCTTTCACAGGAACTGTTGAACTGGGACAGTTCTGGTAACAGGGGAACAGGATAATACGAGGTAAACAATGTTAAAAGCTTCAAAAGTAAATTCAGATTTGCAGAATACCTGCATCTTTTCCAGTTTCCTAAAAATGAGTATCTCATGATGTCTGAATCAGTGCTCTGATTTCCTCCTGACACATCACATCAGTTTCTTCAAGCTTTACTCCAGTTTGGTGCAATGCTATCGAAAGCTTTTAACCTTTATGTCACTCACAACCATTACAAGCCCTTTACTAATATTTGCCAAGCTTTTATTAACTGAATACCTTCAACAATGTTTGTTAAATAGGATCCAGACTGTTTGAATGTCCAGTGTGCTGGGAAACTGAAAACTTAACAGAGCTTATATATTTTAAATGTATCATACAGCTGGTATCTCTCATAGCTAATAAAAAAATATCTGTCAACCAACTGGATAAGTGGCCTCCAGTAATGAGGCTGGTTACTTCTGGGAAGTAAAAAATCCACAAATTAAAATCAAGAATAAGAAAACAAACAATAAACCCAACTCAACCCCTCAAAAATTTTTCTTAGGTGATACAAAAGTAAAAACACTCCAGTAAAGCCCAAGCCCCTCCCTTAGGGGCAATCACAGCAAGACACAATAACTAACAGGGAAGGTGTTACTATACTGCTAAAGGACTGGTCCATTCTGTATGCTGGTTCTGCTTTAAGGAACACCATTTCAGCAGCAAAGAAAGGGCATTTGGCTTCATTGTGTTAAGCAGGGTGTGGACAAAAAAACATAGAGATAGCAGAGAGTTGTAAACCCTTTACAACCTTCAGTTCTAAGGACAAATACTGCTCCACTGCAGTTCCCCAACAGCATTTCTCGGGGTAAGTCAATTGCAGCAGTAGTCCTTTGCTCCCTTCGTTCCTGTGCTCTGGCCCTACAGTTCCACTCCCTCCATTGTGTGTACCCTGGCTTTCCTCTGACCTCTTGATAAGCCATTTTGGAGAGTTAACACAGCAGAAAACTTCTATTTCTCTCTTCCCCAATACGCCTCCTCCATTCTCCCCCTCCCTCCCTCCCTGGCTTTTTGAACAGGGAAGGGTAGTTTCCTGATGGTCTAGCTTCTGTAACCCTTGGTGTGGCCAGACAAGTTGCAGCGATGACAAGCAGGTGATAACCTGATTGAGCATGAAGTTAAGCTTCAGTTCTATTGACGTGTGCTTCAACAGCACCACTGCCTCACACAGTCCCCTTTTTCTGCAACTTGTTCTTGCTTCCAGTTTCCTGATTCTCCTTCAATTCTGCTGGGAAGAGTGATCTAAGTAAAAAATGCCTGATGAGCAGGTATCTTTTAGAATGGGATTGATAGGTGATATCACGTTTTATTGAAAGACCACGTGTGCTTTAATGATGACTACTTTGTGTCATGTGGCTACAGCCAGCCCAGCTTGTATGAATTCCAGCTACATTTGGAGGGGCCAGGAGTTACATAAGAGTGGAATAATGTAAATTTATGCTGAAAAGTGTCACAGAGTGTGAAATGAAACTGATGGACCCAGCTAAACAGAAATCTATCTAAAATAGGAAATAGGAAGCATTTGAGCTTGACTCAGAGATTTGGATTCCAGACGTAGTTATTGTGAATTGAAACTGATTTAGGGTTAAATTAGCAGCCTCCACATCAAGTGCCTAGGCTCTCTGTAGGGCTCAGGCTATGGGGAGAAAGCCAAGTGCCAAAGTCTGTAATTTGCCCAGCTGGCAGGTAGAGGCTGGTACCCTAAGTCTGGTTTTATGATTCTCACTGCCTGAAAAAAAATACACTGCAGCCACAAGGTGCAAAAGGCTAAGCCAGTACAAGTTGCTGTTGTTGTGTTGTTGTTTTTGTTTTTATACTCAGCTCACAAAGGCTGTTTGCTTCAGGTGGCTGGAATAAACATTATAGACTGCATCCCAGTCAGCTTGGCAGAAATGTATGTGACATGTACCGTCTGGTGTCCTAGTAGGGCACAGATTTTATATCAGTGGTCATGTAATCCCCAGCTATACAGAAATACATCACAAATAGGAAATACAAAGCATTTGTGCCTGTCTCAGAGACTTGGATTCCTTATATTTGGTTGTAGAGAAATATATCCCTTTACTTGGAAGCCAGCGCTCTGACCTCTTCCCTGCTGTGAGGTGCTTTTGCCCCTTTGAAAGCTTAAGAGGCAGTCCCCTTTCATCCAGGAAGCATGGCTTTAATTCCCACCTAAGAAAATTTGAATCCCTTCATTTACCTCCCTCTGCTTTTCCCATGAAGTTCTAGGATGAGGAAATGTGAGCACAAATGTTTCCATTTTCCCTTGCTGAAGCTGTTCGACAAAGGAATTAAGAGTTACTCTTTGGCATGGAGCATTAGATAGTAATTGCTCCAAAACCCGAGCATGATTCTGCAGTCTAATTGCTTAGCAGGCCTGCCTGGGAGTGGGAGACAGCTTGCCTCTGGTCCTTGCTCTTCTGAAAGTGTTACTGTTTTCTAGTTTGTAGCTCTTGGGGCAAGCAAGGCCGGGCCCTCATGGTCCGGTGTTAGCAGTCTGACTCAGTGACTTCAATATACAGTTATGATCCTGTTTTGTCTCACTGTTCAGCCTTCAAATAATAATTTTTTTGCAAAGTGGATCCCTGAGCAGAGAGCTGGTATGCCCTGGTACTGTCATGTTTCCAGCTAGGCAGGGCAGCTGCACAGCTTAGAGTAAGAGAGGTCTGCATGCTATGGCCCCTTCCCTCACATGTGACAGGACTTCCTTCACATGCAGGTAGATCAATGTCCACACAAGCTTCAACTGGTCTGGACATCACCCATGCAGAGAGACCTCCTCTGTGTTTCCCCAGGGAAGGCCTTTGAGCAGCTGCTTCTGAAGTGCTTTGGAGACAGAACTGCTGAGGTGAGATGTGGTCTATTGGTTGGACACCTCTTGGGACACATCTTGCCTCTTGTGTCTCCTGGCATTTTGAAAAGTGGAGGCAGAAAATACTTTAAAGCTTCCTGGGTCCAATCTGATGAATTCAGCAACTTACTGATGGCTTTAAATTTTCAGTTTGTGTTTGGACAACCAAAATGCATATAGGTCCTTTTGTAGATTTAGCTGCAGTTTGTAACCCATCAACAGAGAGATTCACTGACATTTCATATTAGGTACGCCAGACTTTCAGATTTTTCATCTTTTTTTTTTCTTTTTTCCATTGTCACAATGAATGATTTAGACTCTTCAGAATATCATTCTGATACTACATACCCCCCACAATTTTATTTTGGTTTATATTATGATTAAACATTTTCATATTAGAAAGTGTTTGTTCAATGTGTATTTTGTGTTTTAGCACCTTCTTTTTCGTTGTATTGTGTGCAGTTCTGGGCACCAGACTATAAAAAGGATATAAAACTGTTAAAGAACATCAAAGGAGAACCACGAAGGTGGTGAAGGGCCTTGTGGGGAAGCCATAAAAGGAGTGACTGAGATCACTTGGTCTGTTCAGCCTGGAGAAGAGGAGACTGAGGGGAGACTTCATGGCTGTCTACAGCTTCCTCACAAGGGGAAGTAGAGGGGTAGACTCTGATCTCTTCTCTGTGGTGACCAGTGACAGGACCCAAAGGAATGGCCTGAAATTTTGTCAGGGGACATTTAGGTTGGATATTAGGAAATTACCTTGTGGGTAGTTGGGCGCTGCAGCAGTGTGATTCTTGGGGTGTCCTGTGGAGGCCTAGGACTTGGATTCTATGATCCTGGTGAGTCCCTTCCAACTCAGGATCTTCTATGACTATGATTCTGTGTAACCTGTGCAAAGGAATAAGTTCATACCCACTTTTACAAACCTGTAGAAGAGTTCACCTTACTTATACAGGGAGCTCACTTGTCTTTAGGAGAATGGATATGTAGGATGAGAGCCACCTTTTTAAGTGTAATGGGTAACAGAAACTACTGTCTGCATGTCGAGGGGGTTGATCCAGCCTCCTTGTGTAAGAAATGGGTAATAAAGCTTTTTTTTTTTTTTAACAATGGCTTTAGAATTTTGTTGTATAAATGTTCCTGAAGCCATGTACTGATTTTTAAATGTGTAATGACTGAAAGGTCATTTTTTGTCACCACTATTGCAAGAAACCACAGTCCAGGCTGCAGGCTTCAGGGCAGTAAATTAAAGATTGTTAAAACAAATGGATTAATGATTACAAATTCAGCTGTTTGATTTAGAAAGTCACACACGTGTAATGCAAGAGACAGGAGGGGTTATTCGTGAAATAACTGGTTAAAAATTGGGGAACTTTTGTCTATATTTCTGCCCTGTGGCAGACTGCCTATAGGGGTAAGTCTCTGTAGGTACATCTGCCTGGCTGACTAGGGTGCTGGGTCGGGACTCTAGCTGTGGTAGATTTTGTTGTGCGTGTTGGAAGCAGACATGGATATAAGCATAGATGAACTGGCTCCAAGTCTTGGTGAAGAATATTTTTCTGACTTGAACTCTCTGTGTCTATGCTGCCAAACACGCACCCCTTGTACCCAAGCTGCTCTAAAGACACTATCAAGCACAGGAAGCAGGAGGGCTGTGTGGATGAACAGGTAGCTCCTGACTAAGCTCAGACTGAAAAAGGCAGAACGCAAGAGGCAGAAGCAGGTGACCCAGGAACAATACAGACACAGTGTGCCATGATGTAATTAGGAAAGCCAAAGCCCACCTAGAGTTAAGTCTGGTGAGGGATGAGAAGGACTACTACAAGCATACCAGCAGCAAAAGGAAGATCAGGAATAATGTGGACCTGCTGCTGAGCGAGGGCAGGGACCGTAGTGCCAAGGGATAGAGAAAAGATCAAGATACTGAATGCCTTCTTTACCTCTCCTGGTAAGGTAGGCATTGCTGGTCAGACCAGCCTTCAGGAACATCAAGACTCTGACATCAAAAGGAAAGTCTGGAAAAAGGAAAACTCACCCTTGGTGGAGAAGGAGTGCATTGAAAGGAACATTTAAACAAACTGAATGTATACAAGCCCATGGGATCCCCTGGGAGGCACCCACAGGTGTTAAGGGAGCTGCCTGATGTCACTGAAAGGATACTGTTGGTTGTCTTTGAAAATGTTGTGGTGATTAGAGCAGAATCACAAGGACTGGAAGAAAGCAAATATCAATACTGTCACTGAGAAAGGCAAAAAGAAGGATCTGGTGAACTATAGGCTAGCCAGCATTCCCTTGGTTGCCAAAGAGAGGCCGTGAAGCCTCCATCCTTGGAGATCTTCAAAAGTCATCTGATCACAGTCCCGAACAGCTGGCAGCCCTGCTTGAGCAGGGGGATTGGACAAAATGATCTCCAGAAATGCCTACACTGTGATTCTATGTGATTCAGAGTGTGATATTGTTTTCAGTCCTGCCTCAGCTATGCCTATAATCACTTTAGTTTCAAGACATTGTATTTCTGAGGTCTTGTGCCTCCATTAAATGGTTTATGGAATGTGGAAATTAATACACCTGCCTATGCACCTTGGAAGTATAAATACATCAAAGATTGTAAGGTGCTTTCAGTGAATGAGGCATACAAATGCCTTTTGTGTACATTTATAAGAAAGAGAAACTTTACAATCTTTTCCCCCTGTACAGTACAAATTACATTAAAGTGTGAGAAAACAATATCTGTAATAACATTCTTGAAACTAGGAACTCAGAAACTGAGTAAATCACAGGTTTAATGTGAACCCCTGCCTTTATAAGTTCCCATGCTTTCTGTGATACTGTGTTGGAGTCTACACAGAGCAGATGAAGTAGTGTCACAGTAATTTTTGTTTGTTCCTTTTAAATTATGCTTTCTCACACTTTTGTCAGGTCTCCCATTTCCCCCCATGCAGCTATAAAAGGCTGCCTTCAGTCTGTTTGGGCTCAAGGCACGCATGCGGTCTTTTATTGACAAAAGCAGATGGCGATTTCCCCTACAATCCGTTTCCTTTTCCCTGGCTGGCATGTGAAACACGGAGAGCATACTGGAGGACATGCCATCATACCACGCCAGCCTCAAAGTGCTCCTCTCGCAGGGGAGAGCCCAGGACCTGGCTGCCCATGAGGCGTCTGAATTACTGGAAACTATTTCACATTTGGCTTAGAGCTATTTTGACAATCTTCAGCTGTATCCTTTATTTCTTCCTTCTTAGCATGTAAATGTCCTTTTTATAGTAGCTGTTCTTACAGAATTTATAGTTCTCTTTTCTTGAAGCTTCTCATTCCCAGTTCCTTGTTTTTATTTAAGTTAGTCCCTTGTCATTTCCTGGGCATACTATGCTAAGCAAAGCATACATTCAAGGGGTGACATTTTGTGTCTTCCTCAAATTATCTCATGATGCTGGCTGCTATTATTCCCTTTTTTGTCTTCAATGTGGCAGTTATGTCCTTTTTGCCATACTGCCTTTCATGCTTATGAGGAACTCTGCAAAATGTATTATTATCTTCTTTTTTATGCTTCTTTAAACCCCTTCTTTGCTTTTATACCTAGCAGTGCAAAGAAATGACTGGTTAATCCATTGATTTCTATTTTTTTTTCCTTGGATTTATTGGTAGTTATTTTGAGTTTGAAATCTCTGTGGGATCAGGCCTATCTTTGTGGACTGACATTGCCTTATCGGTTAGCATAAGGACAGAAAAAGTGCAAATTTAAGCCTCTGAGGTGCTTTAATCTTGGCAGTCCCTGAGCAGAGTTCCCCTTTCTGCATCTTACTGAGATTTGCTAGGGAGGATGTGCAGCTCAGTCAGTGTGTGGGCATAAAGCCTGTAAAGAGCTTTGGAGCAACAACTGGCTTGACACAACACATGCAAGGAACGGTTTATCCTTCATCCTTAGCCCCACATATATCACAGGCACTTTAATTTCTTTTTCTTTACGCCTGTCAGAATTTTCAGATTGCTTTTCATATGGCTGTGTTCAGCACTATTTCTTTCAGAATCAATTCAGTTTAAGTTTTTCATTCATGTACAAAGAAAAATTTCTGAAATCGACTAATAAAGCATCTGACTCATTTAAATGCTTATGAGCCTAATACTGCATTCATATTACTGAAAAAAAAATGCTTTCCTCTAAATCTAAATTTTATGAAGCATAATCACAGGACTTTTTTGTATTCTTAAGCATTGCAAAGTTTGTACATACAATAGCATTTGCAATGCATTCATGGGTGGTCAGGAAATCTGTGAGCTGCAAGTATGAAGCACCTCCACAGTAGTAAAAGCAGGCAAAATTCCAAAAGAGAAATGGGAAAGACATAATTATCACTGAATGTGCAGCTGGACTTTCAGTGCCCAGAGAAAACAGGTAGCATCGAGCTTTTTGAGATCGTCTTTCCTTCTCTGCACATTTGCAGCAAACAGTAATGCAGTTCTTGTACAGGCTGCGACTTCTGTGGTGATGACAAACAGAAACATCCAGGAAGGTTCAAAATGGAGCTGAGCTTGGCTTAAGCAGGCAGACAGAGCTTTCAGACTGCAAAGTTCGTTCTTTATGGAGAATATGATTTGAGTCTTCAATGATATTAATACTAAAAATGTCAAAAGCTATAAGCACATATTATAATGACATCAAACTCTTTGAGTGAAGTGTTGGTGGGTTTCTTGGAAGATTCAGATAAGGAAGGTTTCTTTCTTTATGAACACATCAATATACATGAGCATATAGAGCAGAGACCAGTCTTTGAAAGGCTTTTATATCTCACCTCTCATACCTCACACCTCATTCATAATCTCTTTATAGAGGGCAGAGTGTAGGGTGATTCCTGCTCTCCTCCCCTCTGAGTGCAGGACCCCATTTCCTGTCACCTAAAGTTCCAAAAGTGATGTTACACACACAGAAACTCTACCCTTCTTTGGCGCTTGCTTGAGGAGAAAGAGGAGCATAGCTGCTGGGGGTGAAGAAAGGCTGCGGAGCTGAGGTGAGTTTGGACTTGGCCAGAGGAGCATAGGGGCAGGGCACTCATGCCCCAGACGCTCAGCTTTGCGGTAGTGTCAGCAAACTGTAATGTCATTGTCCTTTGACACCGACATCAGCAAGCACAGCTCTTGTGCCTCTCACCATGCTGGTCATTGTCCCAGGAAAGGAAGCTTTCTCTGTTCTGTGCTGTCAGGTTGTGCTTCAAAGCAGATGACCGTATCTTGAAAAGGCATTGTGTAAGATTAGAAAAAGCCAGTCTGTCTGAAAGGTTTCAGGGGGGAGGTTTTGGCACCACAGCACACGAGGCTGAGGCATGATTATGTTATCTACCTGTTTGTCATCAGATAAACACAGGGCATCTACTGCCTAGCCTGCAAAAGGGTGGAGAGAGGAGGAAGGCTGACCACAGCTTTCTCCAAGCCATGGGTTCCCATTATCTTTTTCTGCCAAGACACAGCAGGAAACGCAGTTTGTGTTTGCCTGAGTTTTGGTGCAGACTGGTGACACAAGACAGTGGTTTCCAGCAATTTCTAGGATTGGAGAAGTGCTTGGAACAGAACATTACACTCACTGTGTCAGAAGTGGACGTCATGGAGGGGTTAGGTCCCTCCTGAGGTGTTTCTAGCAGTGCTGTTCTGAAACCCTGGCCGGGGTAACTCCAGCCCACTGCCAGTGAGTGTGTCCCTGTGCCCAAGGGGTGGGAGAACAAGAGTTGTCAAGTAAATGATTAGTGGAGCAGAAGGTCCTGAGCCTCAGAACAAAAAGTGGGCTTTTCACAAGTTGTGTCTTTGGATGTATCGTAATGCAGTTATGTTTCTTCCCTTCTTATGCCTCAAGGTCTGGGGCAAATCATCCTGCTTCTTTCTTTTCCTCAAATCTTCATGGGGGGCCCCACTGAGTTATCACCAAGTTTGATGATGGAATGAAGAAAATGTGGTGGTTTTATTTTTATATCTATATTTATTTTCTTTTTGGTCTGAGTTACTTGGAAGTCCCTCTATATAAAAATACTTTCAAATGTAATTATCTTCCGTGGGTGAAATTCATCTCCAGCTCTGCAGAAATGCTGTACAAATGTGGTGCTCTCACGATTGTTTTTGAGCAGTTATCAGTCTTCAGAAAAGGTAACAAAATATAAATCAAGAGAAGCATTCAGACTGGTATTTCTTAATTTTATTTTTAGTAACTGATCTGTTCACTGTGGATTCAATTAGATTTGGAGGACATCTTCCAAACACAGTGTTTTTTCCTTTAAACTTTTTATTTCAAAACACAAATCTGCAAAAGTATATCTACACACAAATATATCTGTTATGCATTGGCTCACTATTCTATTCATCATACAAAAACCTTTACAAGTATCACAAACTTGCTGAAGTGAAACAGAGATAAGAGAAACTCAAGTTCTGATTTTAATTCTGCTTTACTCAGCACGTATGTTTACATATGTCAACTGTATCTTGAGATTTCTGAGAGGTGTCCTGGGTAAAATCAGCACACATTTTAAGTTATGCTTCATTATCAAAGTCATAGTTTGGTATTTACTAGATCTTAACCACTGAAGTAGCAGATGTGGAAGATTAGGAGAAAATGTGAGAGGTAAGGTGTTGAAGTACTTAAATCACTACTATATTTGGGGTTTTCTGAAAAAGAAAATCAAATCAGCTCTGGTTTCCAAAGAATTTATGGAAAACCTCATTGACAGCTGCACTTGCAGGTTGCAGTGTGCTTTTATTAGCTCTACTAATGATGTTAGGGAGATACATATTGTTCTCTTTTAAGCAGCTTTCACAGGGTTAGTAACTAAAGCACTTTGTTATTAATTATCACTAACATTAGGCAGAAAACAAAAAACACATGGAAATGGTATAGATCTGCTTTTCTGAAAACTGTTTTGTAACCAGGTCCTACAGAACTGTGGAAGATCTGTCATCACCTGTGCTAGTCTCCTTATCTTGTTGCAAATATCAAGAAAAATAATAATCATGTTAATTAAAGTAGCAGGGCCAATGAGGTAGGGTTTTTCAGGGTGCTAGTCAAAAGCTGAGTAATAGTTAGCTCCTCCCAAGCCCAACGTTTACAGATAGAAAAGGAATGGGGAAGAAGGCATAGCAGCAGGAGCAGAAACAACCAAGAAAAGCATTCCACTACTCAGTGGGTGAGGAAAAGGCAACTTGTCAGGGAGGAGAACACTCGAGGAGAACAGAAGAGCACTGCAGGGAAGGCTTGGAGCAAAATGACGTGCTCTGTGAAGCTGGGGAGATCAGCCAGGAGCAAGCCTCCAATCTACACAGAGTAAAAAACGGAAAACATACAAAGGCTCAAATGTCCCGTGCCTCCTGATTTGGCTCCTGTTATTCCTGTTATCTGTCAGCCACCTTCCCCTTTCTTTGCAACTCTTCCTCAAAGCCATATGGAAGCAGGATTAAGGTGGGTGGAAAGTACCACCTTTCTCCTCATAACCTCAAAGCTGGGGGATCTCCTTGGAGTGGCTTGGGGCCTGGCATTACAGCCACCATCTGTTAACTGCTCCTCTTCTCTACTGTGGCCACCGTGGTGGTGAATGGCCTCAGACAAGGTGCAGACAAGGTTCACTGTCTGCAAATGTAGTCAAGAGCAGCTAGGGGAGCTTGCTGTATCCTACTGGCAGATGGGACAAAGAAAACATCCTCATTCTGGTTTTGTGCATGGGTAAAAAAAGGGTCAAATTATTTCCCTGATGTCACACAAAACGTCAGCAGAAAGGGGCAAAAAAAATCTTACTTTTCCTGACCCCAGCATTACACTTCAAATCTGAAACCCCTGCAGCTATGATAGAGGTAAAAGGGTAGGTAAGGAAACAGGAAAAAGGATTAGAGAAGTCAGGACATACTGGCTCATGACTGCTCATATGCAGTGCCTTAATTGAAGTTAAGCTTTTACACAGAACCACTGCAAATGGTTTGGAATTGAAATCTGAAATGAAAATATTGGCAGAAGCATAGTCTGGGACTATATTTTATGTTCTCTTTTTAGGGTCTGTATCATTCTATCTGAGAGCCTTGTGATCGTCAGCAGATTTTATTCTCACAGAATCATAGAGAGGATAAACCATTTTCTGCCCATGTTGGGAAGGCAGAGTTTAGGCAGACAACTGACAAAATATATTATATTAGGTCCTCCAGGGAAACTGAGGCTGGTTTCAGCTGTAGAGCTAAAGCTTTATAAGTTTCAATCTGTATTCCTAAATCCATTAAATCACCTTTTCTAACTTAGATTTTTATGAATCTGAAGTCTACTGCACAGTCTGTGTTTATATTGCTCTCTGAGAGAAAAGTGCGGCTTTGTACCCGTGATGGGTCTTCCTTGGGGAGTTGGTTGGGAACCTTTTCAGTAAAATCGTGAGGAAAGGTGTTGGCCTGCTACAGGGGTAGGGAGCCTGAGGACACTGAAATTGAAAGAAGAATTTCGTTTCCTAACCAGCCTCGGGAGTATTTGGCCTTATGAGTAACCTTGGAAAGCTGTGAGGAGGTGGAGGAATGCACATTTGGTGCTGAAGGAATGAGCATTAGGAAGGGAAGATACAAGAAGCAGCTTCTTAAACTTTTCATTCTGAGCAGTGGATATGATTGCTTCCACTGACACCCCTGTCTCCCCTTTCTTCTGAGCAATACCCTGGATATCATCACAACATACGCTCTCTGTGGTTCTAGCAATCGCCCTTGGGACCCCTTGAATTGAGGAACCTTTACATCCCTTGATGTAAAGGTTAGGATCCTGGAATTTCTTCCCCAGTCCTCTCACAGGTCATTTGGAAGAAATTTCGAGCCTCTCCCACAGACTTACC
The DNA here is from genome assembly GCF_020740725.1 of Corvus hawaiiensis. Classification (NCBI taxonomy): domain Eukaryota; kingdom Metazoa; phylum Chordata; class Aves; order Passeriformes; family Corvidae; genus Corvus; species Corvus hawaiiensis. Next base: position 49,421,100 of record NC_063215.1, on the reverse strand, counting down.
TTGTGATTTGTTCCAAGAAAGAATTTAGGATGCATTTTCTGTATTTGAATGTAATGATTGTAATATGCTCTTGAAATCTTGTTTATTATTGTCTTTTCCACTCCTACTGAATCACAGAAGAGCTATTCAGTTTGCCCTCTGTCCATTTCCCCCTCCCTGACTCAAGAACAAAGCAAATCCCTGCATACAGGTCCTGCTGCTTACGAATGTGGTTTTCCTGAGGTCTCAGTCAGCGCAGCATTTCAAGGCTTAGATCTTCATTTTCCAAGTCAGGGCTCAGAATTCCAGATAGAACCTAGGTGGTTACTAATGCATCCATTAACCTGAAAGAAATTCATCTGAGTCCCTTCTATGTCTATTTTATGCCTAGTTTACATCTGATAGATCTGTAAGACAGCCTGCAGCTGATACTCATTTGAGCACTGTAGGTTTAGATGCCAGCAGAAATCTGTGACAGTCTGGAAAAAAGGACAGGATATTGTAAGGACATTAAATAGACCACTTATTTGTATTTTCTTAGTAATACTTTGAGCATTATGTCCAGGTCTGAACTTCAATCATCAGTTGCTCAATGACCACGTAGTCAAGTATACATTGTGTTTATTGCCAAATTAGAAAGAGTATCCCATCATGCTAAACCGTGCAAATCCTATCTGTTTTATCACTGCAGGATCATGTTGTGTCCTGTTAGCTGGTATCACAACAGCGGCCTTGTTTCTGTGACGGCAGACTTGAGTGTTCAACATAATGAATACACTCCTACAGCTAGTTTACACAAGGATTGTTGATGTTTTTCACAATGTGTTTTTTTAGGCATATGCCTGTGCATAAACAGTCAACATAACCTAGAAGAACTTGAAACTCCCATCTGGATGTTGTATTTAGGTCTCACATGCAGGATTTTTTTTCTTTCTAAGATACTCCATCAAAAAAAAGTGTTCTCTTGTGTTTTTAATTTTTATTTTCTCCTAGTTTATTAGTCTTTAAAGATCCTCCCAAATTACCAGTCACATTTCTCTGATTCTCTGTTCCATAAAGCACGATCCATGACAACCATGACAACCATGTTATAATATTTTGATTTCTTTTCTCATGTCACTGGTCTGATGATCTGATGATCCCTGGCAAGGGAATAAACATGGTAAGCTCTCAGATATTTTCTTCCATCATCAGAGAAGACAGGCTTTGGTATCAGTTACTTTTCAGGGTCATGTATTCATACTTGAAACTGATAGCATCTAATCACAACTATCTTCTCCTCTCAGAACAGTAGTTATCTTCAAACAACATCTATTAATAACCCTTCCTGCCACTATAACTGATGTAGTACACTCAAGTGTAATCAGTGTTGTTACCACAGAAAGTCATACACAGTAATACATTTGTGTCGCTACACTCTGGAATATAAATGTACAGAGGGAAGGGCATAAAGCAGTCGTGCCAGTGCTTGAATATACCAGCTGCAAAGCAAATGAGCAGGGCAGAGTCAGGGTCTACACTCAAGAGTTTTGAGTCTCTAGTTGTGACAGCATTCACACAGAAGCTGCTTTACAGATTAGGGAATTGTTTTCAATTTAGTCTTTGTTCTCAGCACTGAGTGCCTAACCCTGCTAACCTTGGGGTTAGAAAACACAGTAGTAGAATGGCAAGCCTGTATAAGTCTTGTCCAAAATTCATCTTCTGCCTCTTTGTGCCCAGTGGAGCTGAAATACCAAGAGCTGTAAGGAAGACAAGACTAATGCATCCAAGAAAAACAAGAAATACAAATCACCAATCCTTATGGATATATAGTGTACAATGTCACAGCATAGCTGTCATTAATAGCTACCACACTTGAAGAGGGATGCTTGCAGGTTTTGGGAAGAGTTATTTTTTGTTTGAAAATGAAATTTTGAAACCAAATCTTTTCCCATTAATGTACTTGTTTTGACTTCAAATGGGGAAACTTTCCAGTTCAGGATGAAATTTATCATCAGAATGAAAGTGACAGACAGGATGAGGATGGAAATTCATATAGATTTGGATGACTCTGTGGTACCAACCAAGATAGATACTTTTGTCAGAAGAAAACTGTACCTTCTGTAGCCTGCAGCATCATAACTTAGAGATGTAATGCTGAAAGATCAGATTTCTGCATGCCAAGCTATTGTGGGCTGCCTTCTAATTTCTCTCAAGCTTTCCTTTTGTATATTCCCCACTCTATAACGAATTTTGTATTTATAGGTAGAAAAAGACAAATAACTGAAATATAAAAACTTTAATTGATGGTAAAACTTTTACCAATCTGAATGGCAACAATAACTTAGTGCTTAGTTTTTATGGAAAATATGTACAAAATTGCCTGTTATTGCTCTGTGAAAGGTCAGCATTTGTCAAACCGAGTTCAATGTGCACTAATATACTTCTAAAATCATCCTTTCCATTGTAGAGGCTGTTTGTCTATATGTTGTTCTTCCCCGGTTTTTTAGCATTTTCTCATGTGGTTTTTGCTCTTCTGTCACTAGTTCATTGCTGATCTTTTGCTGGTACCCATTTTAGGACGCAGGTATTATCAAGCAAACCTGCTGAAAGACTATGAGGTGGCCAGTGGACTTTCATCTGGTAGGAAAAGCCTTGAGGAAATGGATAAATAACTCGCTGCTTTTTTCATGAGGTCTTCATTGCCAACCTAGGGATCAAGTGGGATTTTAATATCTGATTGTACTGGCAGAAATGAATCCATCACCACACAGCCTAGTCCATCATCACTGTATTTTTCGGAAGATGCGTCTTAAAACATGACAAACAATTATATTGTGGAGTTTCTTGTCCCTTTGTCTTCCCTAAGGGAAAGCATACTTTGGAGTGTGAGAGACATATCCAAGATCTAATGAGTGAAATGAAGACTTTTTGAGTAGCAAATTTTTGTCATGCTTGAAAAACAGTTACCGGGACAAAAAGAAGTTTGACAAAAACTCCTAAGCATAAAGGAGGAACTGCAACATCATGCAAAGTCAATTGAAAATTCTGATAGCTGACTGTAGTCTTCCCTTTTCTCTTCAGCTGCTAAAGCTGAACTAGTAGTCACCATGGAGTTCTTTTCTTGCCAAAAAATGTCTGACAAAGACGAAACTTTGGATACACTGAAGGGACTGGGAGGGGATGCTGAAATATGGCTGTGGGTGGAGATATCTGAAGAAATGTGTAACTATGTAGGCAATCTTTACATGTTAAAAAACCAATTGTAACCAAAGAAATGAATATTACCACAAGCTTAAAAAAAAAAAACCCAAAAAACAGGAAAAAGAAGTACAAGAATGCTGTCAAGACCCTGGCAGCCAAAAAGAAAGGAAATGTTTATTCATAAGGGTCTATGTATTTAAAAAAAACATAAAATGTTGTCCTCTGTGGATGGCAGCTTAGATATAAACTGCAATAGGACTTGTGATATGATTAAAGAAGAGTGCATACCTCTGAGGATAATAAAGAACTGATTCCCTTAAACATTGTGCAAGCTTTACAATCAGTGTCCTGGACAGCATCCTAGGAAGATCTCCAGCTACAGTAAATCAGGAAAAAGTGGCTGAAGTGCCTGGGGACTTTTATTCCTAGTATAATTGTATTTGAAAAACTTACCCTGAAAGGCTTTCCACAGAAGACAGTGGCAGCAAAATCTTGTAGCTTAAAAAGAAAAAAAGTCAAGTATTTGCATAACCCAGAAAAGATCACATACTTCCTTGAAATTATAGGATATGGACCTGCAGTCAATGGAATTGCTATTCAGGTGTTACTGTCCACAGCACTCTGATAAGACTTATTTGCAGTACCTGCTCCAGGGAGTATACCTGGTGGAGTTATTTTACAGTACCTCTAAAGGGTTAAAAAGAAATCCAAATGTCAGAAGAGGGAGCTCAGATGTAGTTGAAAAGACAGTGGTGGAGATTAATATTCAACCTCTGCCCTTGACAAGTCTCTAAGGCTTGGCAGTTTCTCACTAGAAGTCTATAAAATGCTTAGGCATGATTGCTGCACTTTGGGAAGAGCCAAATTCCTGAATTCTCTGAAGGGGAAAAAAATAAAGAAATTATGTTCGTTGTATATACTTCACTCCCATGAGAAGGTTACCGAATTGTTTGTATATTTTTTATCAACCCATATCACTTCCTACAGTTGGCAATAAAGCCCTCACCAAAACTTTGGCAAGCAAATAAGAAAATGTCTGCCAGACACCATTAATACAGATCAATCTGGTTTTCCTTTGTGTGAACCAGAAGATTATTTTCCTGAGGCAAATCTCAAACAGTTTTTACCTCAAAGATTTGCTTTTTAAATCCTATTGCATGCCAACAAACCTAGGATAATTCATAGATGCATGGAAGTTAAGGCCAGAAGAGATGGTTAGATCATCTACTCTGACCTTCTGTGCATTTCAGAGCAGTAAATTCCACCCAGTTAGCCTTGTACTGTGCTTATTAACTGGCATTTGGTAAAAGCACTTCCTCAGAAAGTTAGTCAATCTTGATTTGGAGACATCAAGAAAAGAAAATCCCCTGTTTCCTTGGCAGATTCCCCTCACATCATTAATTAATTACTTTCACAGTGATTTAAAAAAAAAGGTTTTTTTCTTTACAGGTTGAATTTTTTTGGCCTTGGCATTCAGCCACTGATTCTTGGTACACTTCTCTCCAACAGATTAAACATCTTCTTAGTATTATCTCCTCATGAAGGAACTTAATCATTGTACTTCTGTCTTTGTTGAACTAAATATATTGGATTTCTGAAGTCTCTCAGTACAAAACACTTTATCCAGCCCTCAAAAAAATTTTGTTTTCATTTTCAGAATCTTCTCCAATATTAACAATACCTATGAAGCTTTAAAAAATTATGATTCTCTTGAATACTGAACACAAAGTTAAAAATCATCTCCCTAGTCTCATTCACAGTACTTCTTTTGATCAAAGGTAGGATAGCTTTATACAGAGCATTTTCTGACATCATCACAGTGCAAATCAATGGCCATGAAGCAGGCTGGAAGGGGAAACTGGAAATAGGACACAATTCTTCAGGTAGGGCCACTGACTACCAGAAGGCATAGTCAGAGAGAAGATGGCTTTCTGCTCAGTGATGTCTCACAGTCAAGCCTTGAGGTCTTTCTGGAAAAAAGATTCACTCGGAGTCATTTCAAAACCTAAATTTGAAGGATGTTGACCTCTGTGGGAGAGCAAAGAGGTTACTCTCTGCTTCAGTCCCTGAAGTGGGGGCTTGTGCAGGGTCACAGCCAGTGCACGTGAAGGAGCAGGGCTGCATCTCCAGGCTGGGCAGCACAGGAGTGAAATGTGTGTGACCACTGCTCACCCCCAGCATTTGGATCAGCTCTGCCAGGCTGTGAAAATCTAGTTTTGGTGACCGCAACCACTTCTTCCAACTTGTTACGGAATTTCAGTCTTTACTGTAAGTCAATTGCAATTTGGGTTTGAAAATTCAGCCTCCAGTGATCTAAACAGAACAGATGCTAAGGGCATATCTTGAAACTACCAACAGAACAAGACTCCTAGAATTTGAAGGACTATTCCAATTAAACTTGCTGGAAATATAGATTTCAGTCCAACTTTTCATGAAGTTCAGACACGATCAGAGCTGAAGTTAACTTTTATTATTATCTCAGCTGCCAAGAATATAAAAAAGAGAGGAAGTTGTTCCACGCAACATTCTCTCAGGCAATAGAGCTAATATGAGAAATTCCCAGCTATAAGAACTCCCCAGCCCTATCTGCCTATCTGTATTCTCAGTCTGTACTTTCTTGCTGTTATGGTCCTGTTTGTAGGTCTGTGCAATAAACCACATTAGTGAAACGATCCCATTAATACAGAAGCAAACAAGCAACTGCTTTGTTGAAGGACAGGAGAAAGTGGGACTCTCTTAATGAAACAATTTAATTAACGAAAGGACAGAACACAACAACCACAGCAACAAAACTAACCTCTCTGAATGCTTAAAAAAATAAATCTAATTCAGACTATTTCAAAGGATATTCTGTCAGTGTAGCTACTACAGAAGAAGGGACAGTAAGACATTGTATCGGGATAGAAATCAATTCGGCAGGAAACTGAGAACTGAAGGAAATCAGAAAACACTTTTTCTACTTGAGAAACAGTAATGTGTAATAACATCTGATGTAAAGTGATGCCTTAGGCTTTAACTTTTATATTTTTCAAATCCTGTACTGCCTAGTGTGTCACTCTGAAGTTTCTTGTAGTTAACTTCTGTTTTCTCATTCTGGTTAGACATAACAAAGCCTCTCCAAGCTTGCTCTCCAAGGACACCCGGATTGTCCTAGGCCAAAAATGTGTAAACTATCATCTTAAGAAGGGGGGGTAAACTTACGGTAGTTACATCATTAATTGGGGTTGTAGTTGGAGAATTGATCCTGATATGCAAATGGACAAAACTTATAAAAGTGTGAAGAACTCATGACCCAGGGTGTAGCCTTTTAACTCCTCAGGGTATACCTTGAAGGCCCTTCAAATAAATACCTACCTTTATTCCCTTATTCTTGTCTAGTCTCTGTTTTTAAGTGGCCATCTCAAGCATCAAAAAGATCAGAAATAGATTCAAAACTCAGTAATCAGTAAAGTTTGTAAAACCTTTTTTTTCAAGGTAGACTTATTGTGCACAAAAAACTTATTTATATGCTAAAAAATTATATCTTATTTATACTAAAATTTACGGTGTGGAAGAATCAGTTTTAGTAATAAACTGTGACTTACTTTCTTCTCGAAGTACTAGCAAGTTTCCTTGGAAAAGGCTAGATTACAGAGAAGAAAATGTTCTGACTGACATTTCCCCAAGATGGCAAGTGGGGGTAGGAAAATATGAGTTCTTTATGGGAAGGGGAATATCTAATCTTAGATTACATATTAGGAAGAAATTCTTTACTGTGAGGATGGTGAGGCACTGGAACAGGCTGCCCAGAGAAGCTGTGGATGACCCATCCCTGGAAGCATTTAAAGACCAGATTGGATGGGGCTTTGAGCAGCCTGGTGTAGTGGAAGGTGTCCCTCCCCATGGTGAGGAGGCTGGAACTGGATGACCTTTAAGGTCCCTTCCAACCCAAACCATTCTATGAGTCTAAGTATAAAGTGCCTAAACAGATTCGTCTTACTTGTTCAAGGGCAAGACCTTGCCTTTCTTGTTATCTCCTTGTTTGTTGCTCCTGATAAATTCCCTTACAACCTAAACAACGCAGCATGAGTACCTGACACTACTTTGCCTGCTTTAATATATACATATAAGTATACAGAAACATATATACACAGATACATGTTTTTCTCTTTTGGGTCATGAAGCCTGAAGGTGGAAATGTTACAGTTTTTTCCTCCTTTGAACATGGTCCTTGAAGAAATTCCTCACTGCCTATTTTGTTCAAAGGTCTTTCTTTGTGGTGTGCTTCTGCAAGACAGGATGTGTTTGGTCTTCAGGTGATCGATTATGGGACAATTTTCCTCAACATGGCCCATGGGGTCACTCCTCTGTGATCAAACCTTATGCTTTATTCCTCCTTTTCTGGGGAATCCTCTGGACCCATGTCTGGCCTCCTGGAGTTCCCCAGCGTGGAGGAGTATCCTGGTTTCTGTTGTCCCTTGCCATGGTCACTCAGGGTTTCCTCCACATTGGTGCATGCCCTCAACACCTCCTTCATTTCAGAGCATCTCCCCAAGGAAACAAATGGGATTGCTGAGGCATGTTATTTCCAAATGGACCAAAGAGATCACATTTCCAAAGAGAGTGGACATGAAATAGGGTTAAAAATTGCTTCTGAGGCTTTAAAAATTTCATCTTACTTACTTGCATTTCCCAACTCCAGAAAGTTATTTACAATGACATTTTGTGGCTGAGCTTAATGTTAAATGATCCTTTTGTGGTATTACTTATCAACTGAGAAAAATAAGCTGGTTTTGAGTACAACTTTTCCCATCCTGTGGTACATATTTAAGATAAGTTACATGGATTACATCACAGAAATAGCTAATTCGTAGCTCTAAATCTTTCACATACCTTCCCCATGCATCTAGCTCAGCCCATTTTAAAACTTTGGAAAAACTTTGTTCTGCTTTGTGTTATCCTGCACAAGTTGGGAGCTGTCAGGCTGCTGTGCCCAGCAGCTGAATACCCTGATCATCATCAAACCACTCTGCTTAACTCTGCTTTGTGCATCATAGCACCAACAAAGAGAGCAACACTTGTATTTTTTTCCCAGAAGTAGCCACAGAAGCTGAGATTAATGTGTCTATACATATATCATCCATCAGCCCTTCCTTTTTCCACCTCTGAAGTAGCTGGCTCTGGTCTGAGTGACAGTGACAGGCTGAGACACAAAGCCAGGGAGGTTGCTATGCCCAGGGCATACAGAGGGTGAGGGCTGCCACCACAGGCTGAAGCTTTAATCATTTTTTGAGTCATGCAATCTGCTTTCCTCTTCATGATATCATACACCAGGCACAGCTGGGAGACAGAGCATAGTTTGGTTTCATACAAATGCTGGAGGGAGAAAGGGAGCCTGTAGTGAGGCCAGCCCCTCTCTCTGCCTGATCTCTTCCCTGCTCTCCAGCACTGTGGGAACTTCTGTCTCCAAGGGATAAGACAGTATGATAGGAGCTCTAAATCCTGGCCCCCCCCCCTTTTTTTTCAGGGGTAATGCATACACCAGAAAATTATTTCCATGAAGATTAATAAACTAAATGAAGAGGATTAAAGAAAATTAAAATTTACTTTATCCTCCTCCACTCTACATTTCCTCTACCTGATATCTGAAGTACCTTGTTAAATTTAACAGCAACTTAAAAATTCATGTAGAAGTGGAAAATACCTCTATTTGTAGGAAGCATTTTGACCCAGATTGATGTAGCAATCACTTCTATAAATCTGGGTACAGTTTGTTATCTCAACCAAATTGTACAAACTTCAAGACTAAATTATTTTTTTTTGCTAGTCCAGAATCTTCTTCCTAAGCCCCTTGGAACTTTACTGGAGTCAGCCAAAAGAATGGAATAAACTCTTCCACTTAGCACTTAAATCCCCTTTAAAAATTTCAGAGTTCTTTTTTCACAATCAAGTAGGTATAATTACTTCTGACTAAGATCAGGTGGGTAGAATATAAATCCTGAAATACAAGTGCAAGTCTTGAAAACTACAGCTTTACTTCACATCTCCTCCCCTTCCCTTCCGCTCTCCTTCTCTTCCTTTCGAGGCAGAAACAGAAGAGGAAGAGATGTTGCTCTTTTCATCAGCTCTTTTTAATGCAGCGTGATTTAGTGCACGTAGAAGTCATTTGTGCAGTAAGAATGAGCCATTTTGCAGCACTAGAATAATTCCATTGTACTGTATTTCTGAAGAGTCACAAAGCTCATGGCTATTACTGTTAAATAGATTTGAGCAGGAATCATAAGCTACAAAACCAGCTCAGTACATAACTCTAAATGAAAATAACATACTAATGTGTGAGTGATTTGCACCAACATCAGCTGTCTCTGCAAAAAGTTAGTGCTTGTTCTCATGCTTTCATTTTCCTGGGTGGAAGATTAACTACACATATTTTCTGATTTCTTTCTTGAAGTGGTTTCACATTAGCATAATATTTTTGTTCCCACAATTTCACTCTCACACAGATTAGTAAACTAGAATACACTGTTTCTTAAATAGAGTTCTTATTCATCAAATGTGCTATTCAGCCTTCTCATATTGACAGCATGCAAGTATAACTGTTGCAAACACGTTCTCCCCTTTGCTGTAAGCAATATGCAGTTTTTATTTTCTTTAGATAACTATGTAAGGCTGTTGCAGTGACTGCATTTCAGTGCTTAAGTACTAACGCTGGTTTTATGGGCTGAAAGCTGTGTGTACAAACAGTACTTGTGAACCTAAGTGTGTGGATTACTGCTTTGGCCAGGGTCAGAATTTGGCCCTGCGTAAAGACTGATTTTTGTATGTGCCATTAGGAGAGCTGTTTTCAAAACTGTGAGTGCCTGAAGACAAAGTTCCATGTAGATGTTATTGTGGGGGAATGAGACATTAGTGGATCCAGGTGGCTGTGCATCTTGCCTGTAGCAAAGGAAAGCTGATTGCTCAACAGTGAAAAAGCATGTTCAGAGTTTTGCTCACAGGTTTCTATGCAGCAAAGGGTTTTAAGCATACTGCAGGTTCAGTGAGCTACTTATGCATTTTATACACCCACTGTTTAATGCCTTTTGGAGTAGAAATTATCTGATGCCATATGCCTTAGGTAAGTGCCCTAATCACTTGCACAGAAGGTCTCCTCTCCTCTCCTCTCCTCTCCTCTCCTCTCCTCTCCTCTCCTCTCCTCTCCTCTCCTCTCCTCTCCTCTCCTCTCCTCTCCTCTCCTCTCCTCTCCTCTCCTCTCCTCTCCTCTCCTCTCCTCTCCTCTCCTCTCCTCTCCTCTCCTCTCCTCTCCTCCTGTTTCTTTTCTTTTTCTTTTCAACGGCTACAGTTTTAACAGGAGTTAGCAACATTCCCCCATCTCCTCTGCTCAGCCCCACATTTAGGGAGCTACTATAAAAAGAGACATAAGTTTCTTCTTCACTCCTCTGTCCCCTGGGCTAAGATAGGCAGTATGCCCCATTTTAATGCACATCATATTTAAAAAAGGAGAGTGCAGTGTTGTTAATTCCAGTCTTTCATGTGCCCTGGATCATGCTTAAGGCTAAGAATCTATAAAACACTCAGAAAGGCGGGATTTGGGACAAATTCATCCCATGTGTGAGTTCCTATTGAGTAGATTTTGAAGTTTCTTGCTCTGCTAACCAATGAACCTGAATATTCTTATCAGGCAGTTGATTTTCTCCTAAACTAACTTTATTAGTCCTCTATTCAGAGCCTAATTGTCCTAGGAACTGACTGGAGGTATCTCTCTGATGAGGGTCAATGTATGCCATGCCTTGGGGGAACCAGCCTGTGTGAGGTGATCTCATTGCTGCTACACCTGCTTTGAGTGTAAACAGGGCAGCAACCACTGATTGTGGGGCTTTCCAAGAAACTATAAAAATCTTATTGCAGGGTTAAAAAATTATCTTTTTCCTCCTAACCTCTTACTGCTTGGGATCCTTTACATCCTAAATGCAGAGAGAATTTGCAAGGACTTTTCTATGGCCTCATGTTCTACATCCTCCCAAAAGTTCTCACTGGTCTTTTCTTGCTGGCTGAAGCTTTCTGCAAAGATAACTGCTGCAGAAGAAGTCCTATTATGACTATTTTAGAGAACTTATTGACATTAGCATGATTCAATAGACCAAGATGCCAAGTCAGAGAGATAGAATTATTAAATGTATAGAGGAATACAAACTTTTGGCAGGAGAGGGCAGGATGGAAACTATAATACGATTTGAGATGGGTTTGTAGGTGAACAGGATTGGCAGAAGAATTATTATTGGGCTGAAAAATGGAATTCAATTCTCAGGTTTGTTTAAGGAGAGTTTTCCAGATGTTAACTGTTAATAGAAATAATGATGTGGGAAAATAGTAAGGACTTTAAACTGGAAATGTCAAAACCTTCAGTACTCATGTCATTGCTGGCATAGACATTAATAAGTAACACATTCACTCTAGTTCTGTTTTCTGAGAGCACAACAACCTTTTGAGTTTCTTAGAGACTTTCCCTTTAACAAGCATGCAGATGTCCAAAGTGTTACAGGAGCACTTTGCCACAGATATGTTACTGAATATGAACCAGGAAGGCGCAGGATGTCAACAGTCTTGCCCTCACTTTCACAAAAAGTTAAAAATCAGTCATCACTTCCCCTGCATGCAAATGGCAAAAGAACATTTTTATCTGAGATCACGCTGCTGTTTTCAGAAATATATCCTGAAGTGTCAGGAGATTTAATCATTGCTTAAAGGATCTCCAAGAGTCAGTTAAGCCCATAATTTCTGTTCCAAATGAAAGAAAATGAAAAGCTGCTTAGGAGTTCAAATGATTAGGGGAGGCTCTGGGGAGTCTTTGCTGGGTGTGTCTGTGGGAATAACAGCTTGCATGGAGAAACAAAAGGCAGCAAGTCATGAGAGATAGGTAAGGTAAGGGGGAATGGGGCAAATACTCTAAATAATACCTCATTATTAATGGGGAACTTAGGGTAAGGCTCTGGCTAAAAGCATGAGGATACAGTACCATCATGTTCTGATCTGGCAGATTTTCCATACTGACAGACATGGAACATTGTGAATTTCTTCTAAACAAGGTTGCATCAAAGAAAACCACAGTTTACCAACAGTTTGTCTTCCCAGCTGGAAGCACCTAAAAATACATAGACCCTTGGATCAAAGGAGCAGCAGTGCCATCAAAGCCTACGGAAATGGTGACCTGAATCTAGACAGAGCATTTATTTTACAGATCTGTTTTGGACCTAAGATAGTGCAACTGATTGGTCACTAAGCTTGTTATTATCAAGTGCCAAACTCTTTTGAGACTTTCCTGAGGAATAGTTATCAGAGTAACAAAACTCACCGAGACCTTTGGCACCTGCTCATGACTCAAAGTGCAGGCAGCCCCTTGAAGGGCATGATTCTACCTTCAGGTGAGGTCTGTAGCGTTTTGCTCAGTCCTGCTGAAGCACGAATCATGCTTGTTATTCTTCCTCTCAACTTCATCCTTTTTCTTTCTGCCTCTCTTAGTCCCTGCCCTATAACACTATATATTTTTGATAGGGTAGCTTCTCAGCACAGTTAGGTCATCTGACAGTAATGACCAGTGGGCAGCCAAGCCAGCACAAGGAAAGGGAGAGGAGCCAGTCTGTGGCTGGCTGTAATGTTTTTTTTCAGCTGTTGTTAGGTGACAGTGTTTGCTCACCCTATATAATGTAACTGTATGTGAAAATACAAACACAATCCTCCTTCATGTTGGGTGTAAAGGGAGGAGTAATTCTTATCTAGCAGCTGCTCGGATTGTACCCATGGCGGAGAGGAGGGTTTGCTTTGGGTTTGTTGCTACATCTGTGCTTCCACAAGTAAACACGAATGAGCTCAGGAGAAGCTCTCACACCTCACTGTTGCAAGCTGGACAGCTGATTAGCAGCAGGCAGAGGCACACACAAGGCTGCACCAGGTCTGCTGAGAAGGTGCTGTGCTGCCAGTGTCTGTGTTCCAGAGAGGACAGGACAGAGGCTACTTCAAGAATACATTTTTTTGACATTGAATTTTATTTGCTAGGAGTTTGTCATCTAGATTTCCACTCTTTGAGCACAGACACTATCTGAGGAGACAGCTAGGTCCCGTCTGCACTGTATAAGCAACTAAATGTAGCATAATTTTTTTTCGTTTCTTCAGGTAGGATGTTGCTGCCTTGTGTTTACACATCAACCAACCCCGTCTTTCCGGATGTAATAAAACAGTATTCGAAATGGTCTGATAAAGCTTGCTCTGCTTTAAGCTACTAAAACAGTTTTATCCAACTATAATGTAAGAGGCAGGATTTACAAAAGGGTTTTAACTAAGAACAATTGTTTCTCTTACAAGTATATTTGTTGTTAAAATACAGATGAAGGCAATTGACAGAAAAAGCTAAAATCTCAGTGGTCATAGAGAGGTTCAGATTTAGTGGAATGAAAAGAATTACACTGATAGCAAGTAAGAATCTGGATCATATTCATGTTTCAGTAACTGAAATATATCATGAGAGAAGCTCCAAAGGTCCACGTAGTGAGTTCTCCTGCAGCTCCAAAAAGGTCACAAATGGCACTATGTGAATCTTTCCAGAAACTATTTAAATTCCATTTCAAAATTGTTGGGATGTTTTGCATCTGATACCCTTTTGGAGAGACTATTTAGGAAGCTCAGGTTGCCTGCGGTTGGAAACATAACTTTTTGCTTGATTTTGTTATCAGCCACTGCTTATCCATTTGCTTTCTTAACAACACTGTTCTTAAATTGCATAATAATTTGTCTCTTCCATTTGCTGTATTTATCAACATAAGCCACCATCACTCCCAGCCTTCCTTCACTGGACTAAGCAAGCCAAGCCTTTCAGGGCCTCTCAGCAGATGTGCTTTCTAGTCTTCCGTCTGTCCATGCAGACAGTTCTCACCATCATGCCCTTCTCATGAGCAAATCTGACCTGAGCTGTGCATAACGTGCCAGTGGACCATCTGTACACTGACATGGGCATTTTTCTGACTGTTGCCATATGTAATAGGATTCATAATTTTTTTGTTCACAGCCCACAATGGCAGCTCTAGAGAAACCTTGTGTTTAGTGAGTGTGCTCAGGTTCTCCCCCTCTTTTAGTATTTTCAGAAGGTAATCTTTCAATTTACAGCGTGTTTCTCTTAGCTGCTCTTAAATCCATGGCCTGGCATCTAATGACGTTTATATGTGTCCTGTTTTATTAGTGTAGTTCTCAAAATACAAAGTTATTAGTTCACCCTCTTCTGTCTTGTGCTTGTCCCTGACTTTGTGTTACTAACAAATTTCATCACCATCATCTTTCTTAGGATGTAGGACATATCAAATCTATCTGGATTCTTGTCTGCATTTTTAGATACAGAGATGTGTTTCAAAATCTTGAAAGGGAATAAGTTGTCCCCAGGCAAATGCTAGATGAGGCAGTACCTGGGGCACATACTGTAACCAAAAACTGGACAGCACAATTAAAGGAGAAAAAGGTTTGTAGAGAAAAAAGGAATTTGGCCACAGCAAGGAGAGCTGCTCCCAGAATACTAGAAAAATACTGTAGATACTCATTACTAAAGAAATCTGATTCTTATTAAAAAGATGGTTTGGGTTTCAGTGTGGTGGGTAAGACATGTTTCACTGAAAATTAACTGCACCAAGCAGGTGGAAGTAGAAACTGTTTAGAAACACAAAATGTGCTGTAATTAATTTCTTGAAGGAAGGCATTTTTCTCACAGTTGAAAAGGTTACTTGAAGCTACTATTTTCTATTCCACGTAATTCTTTGAAGTTAGCCTACAGAACATGTGGATGATATAACCGGCCACGGTGGAAGAATATTATTAAAATTCAAAAGTTAGGTCGTGTTACTACTGTGACTGCTTTGTTACTGGAGCCAGTTCCCTTACGTACAAACATTATTGCAGAGTAATTAACGGCTTAAAGGCTCTGTTTTTTCCAAAGGGCTTCTTCGGCACTCCTGGAGCAGGATGGGCAGCGCTCACGGCTCAGGCAGGGAGCCCGTGGCTTGTTTTTCGCTGGCTGTTCTGTGTGTGGCTGCATGCCTTATAACCCTCCTTTAAAGGCAGAATGACTTGTTTCCATCTGGGCTTCCCTCACTGCTCTGTGAGACTGTTTTTTCAGCACAGGCTTGTGGATCTGGATGGTTTATTTTTGTTAAAGCACAGAAAAATAAAACTGAAGTATCCTCTGATATTTTTTGGTACACAAATGGAATTCTGAAGGAACAGGTTTTTCACAGTACCTTACAAAACTTTATGTTCAAAGTGCAGCTCCCACTAACTTGATTCACAAGTCACGGCATTTTTTGAAATCTGATCCCTAGTACTTGCTTTGGACAGTCAGACTTCTAGCTGTCAGTGGGGCAACCCTCTTCCCTCAGAAGAGCCCAGGGTGGTGGGAGGACCACAGGAAACTCCGGGTTGGTTTTTTGCTGCCTTTCCCCATATGCTTTCATTAACACCAGCTTTATGCAAGGGTGGAGAGGAAATGTTTACTGCCTTTCTCTTCAGAGGTCTCCCTTTTTTCCTGGTGTGCACATAACAGGGTGTTTTGCAGATGTAAAAAAAAGTCTTGGAAAAGTAAAATGCTCCTTGGCCAGTCCTAGTCCTGATTTTTGTCGTCAGTACTAGCATCAAGGGGAGATCCAATGCATACATTAAAGTTTATTTCTGACTGCAATGGGCTGCTTCATTTGAATTGTCCTCCTTTTCCCTTTCTCCTTTCCTCCCTATTGAAAGCATGTTCTTTGCTTATGCATGGAAAGGAAAGTTTTCTTTTTTAAATACCAATTTGAAACTCTTTCAGGTTCTGTGTTTGAGGTATGTCATATCTGGAAGCTTTTCACAATTTTCCATATTTCTGTACCTTGTATATTTTTTTTACTGCTAAGACACCCTATATGAGTTAAAATTTTTACATCTTTCAGTATTTTAAAGGAGATAATTTTGTCATTAATCCAAGAACTATGCAGCAGGCTATTTTTTATACCACATCACAATTCTCCTCCTACTCATTCTTAAAGGAAATCAAAAATTCCAGATGTTTTTCCTGCAACATCTGGCTCCCTGGCACAAGCTTCTGAAACAGTGTTTGCAGCCTTAAAGTCATGTCTTGGTTTTGTCATTTAGTTTACTGATGGGTTGTTGGAGCCACTGGTGACACAGGGACTGGTTTGCTTTGACAACTCTTTCACTCTGAAAGGAGATAGCCTGGCAGGCCCATTGGGATTCTGCTCAGAATTTTTTGGTGCTCAGGAATGTGATGAGCTCAGCCACCTTGGCTTCCCGTCTTGCAGAAATACGTGTAGCAGTTTAATGCACATGGACTCAGAAGTGTTCCCTGCTCAGCCTCAAAAATGAGGGTACTCATGTCCAAGCAATTAACTGTATTCCTGCAGAACACACTGTCAGGTGTTCATTCACTGTGCCAGACTCTGTCCTGAGGGAAGGAGACAAAACATAATGGGAGCGAGCTAGAAAGGGCCATTCTGCCATGCTTTTCATCTTTTTCATATGTCTCTTTTTGGGATCTTTATGAATAAATCTTGCTTCTCTCACGTCCTCCACACTGTGCTTTGATCAACAAGTTATATCTTTCGACATGTCTCTTGTGGGGTGTACATAATCCAACAGGCCCCATAGTATATCTGCTTTCCTCATATTCATTAATTGACTGATTGATAAGCTGAGTCTCATCTAGGATTTAAGTGTTGTATGTACTGGGAGCCATGACAACAAAGGTAGAATTCCAGATGAGTGTTCTAACTATTAACTTTTACCTGTTCCAGGAGAGGAGAAGATCTTTTTATTTCCTCCCTTAAAGATCTATAAAAGTTCTGTGATCATGCCAAAAGGGAGAGAAACAAACATTGTGTTGGCTTTCCTGGTGTGGAAAAAACCCTTTCTCCCTACTTGAAGGGTAAAGCTGTTTTTATCAAATGCATATGCTACTGCCAGAAATATGTCTCAGCCAGGGGCACAAGCTGCTCACTTTTCATCAAAGAAGCAGAGGGAAATGGCTCCATGGAGCATGCTTTACAGTTGCCTGCTGAGACCTCTGAGACTGGATCTGAATTTCCTGCTTTGAAACATTTTGCTGCCCCAGCAGAGTGGTTCATGGAGCTGGCATGAGGCAACCACACCTCTCTTCTGGGTTCCAGCATGTTTTCCCATATGGGCAGGATGTGGCTCTCTATGTCCTGTCTCCTCCTAGTTGTTTGTTTGTGTAATTAAATCTTCCACACCGCCATAGAGTTTTTGCATGCTTTTATGTAAGACATGATTTATGGTCTGGAAATACCATCATCATCCCCTCATTTTGCAATGTGTACATGCTCCTCATGTCATTGTAGGTACTAACTGTGCAATATCATAAAGCACTCAGAGAGGTGTTGTTCTGCTGCTTTTAACCTGCATGTGCGACTGGTGCTGGGCTGCATGTTTTCCAAAGTACTTAATGAGGATTTTAGCTTACACACAGTGAGGGGTTATAAATGGGATGGCCAAAGCAACAACCTCATCTGCCCAGCGTATGTGTCAAAGCTCCCCTTTGCAGAGTTCTCTGAAGTACTCATGAAGCAGGCCTTGAAATTAGTTTGCTTTAATAAATTGGCTATAACCACTACAGCATCTCCAGGTCTGCTCCAAGAATTGCCCAGCTATCCCTGTGAGGGCAGCAGTCCCCTCCTCTAAGAAAGGGTGAGACAGATGACAGAACATCATGCTCCTTTCAACCATCTGACTTTAATCCCCTGCCACGTGTGAGTGAGAACCCTTAGATGTTTTACAGGGTCACTTAGTTTTATGTCAAAAAGCACAAGACAATTTTTTAATGTACTAAATAAATTGTCACTAATAGGACTTCTGGTATCTTGAAATGGGAAAATGGTGTAGTGAAATGGGAAAGTATCAGCTTGAGAAAATGAATCTAGAGACCAGCGTAAAAGAGCAGGGAATGAAAAAACAGGGAAAAATGAAAACAGTAAATGTAAATCAGAGGTAAAGCTGTAGCTATGAGGTCTGCTGCATGTAGGTGTAAACTTGTTCCATGTTCCTCATCCTCTGGGCAGGTGAGGCCCTACTAAACGTTGTTCGTTTTTAACCCAGACAAAAGCATTTGGATAAAAAACAGATGCATTTTTTCCAGCTCTGAACAAGTGTAAGCAGAATCCATCCTCTGACAACAGAAGTTAACTAAGTGTTTTGTCTTGAGGGATGGTTTAATGTCCTACTTCTTGTTTAGAGTCAGAAGTCTAAAGCCAAGTCTCCACTGCCCTGCAAGTTTTTGTGTGCTGAACAAAATGGTGTGGGACACAGACTGGGACCCAAGCTGGGCTATTAAAAAAGGCACAGTAAAACATGCAGGGTACAAGTCTCTTTGCTAACATTTTCTAACAGCTCTGCCAATGAATGCATGCAAAAGAGTGGGAAGGATAGGAAGACCAAGGAGACGAGGAGTCTGTGCAAGTGAACACTGCAATGTAGATCTGAGCAAAGACTGTGAGTAATGTTTTGTGCTATTTCACAGAAGTTAGAGCTTTGGTAGAAGCATTTGTGCACTGTGGTATCTGTGTCATTGTGAGACGTGTGAAGCAGACTGCTTGTTTTACTCCAGCACATAAATTCAATACTGAATACAGTTTTTTGTTCTGACCAGTACAGATAAGGAGCCTGCCACTGATATATCCTGGGATGAGTCAGGATGGTGGTGTGACAAATTCTTTATCTGCTCCACATACACATAAATATGTCCACTTCTTCTGACTCACAGTTAAGAGTATTGGGAGCCCTCCTTCATCCTTCACTCTCATTACTGTGCCAATGAGTAGAATCTCTTACTTTCAGCAGATTTAATTGTTATCTTGCTAAATATGATACTATGGCAACGTGCCTACCCCAGGATTCCCTGTGCTGCTAGGCCTGGTGCAGCTGAACTAATAGAAAAGGCTAATGGGAAAGTCTAATGACCATTTTTAAAGCTTAAATACCAGTCATTTAATCTGACACTCCGCAGGCTGCCAGTTATTTCCTTTGGATGTTCACAGAGCAGTTAAATGCAAAATAAAATTTGCAGTCAGATGAGCTGTTTTATAATTGTTATGTAATGCTGGAAATCTTCAAAACTCCTTGAATACAATATTCAGCAAATGATATGTGACTGGCTTTTCCCCTCCCCCTCAAAAAATTTAATGTGCACATGCACTGCCACGATGCATAGGAAAAAATCCTATGGAGAAGTCCAGCATACACAATCTGTCAGACCAAGAAGAAATAAAGGTCTGTTGTTAATTCAGACAAATGGTCAGCAGCTGCAAAATAGTTTCCACAAGAAACAGAGCAAAACCCTCTCAGTTAAGGATAGAATTTTTTATGATTTTCTGTTGCCTTTTCCAAGGCCAAAATCTACTGCATATGTTCCTACGTAGCATTTATTTGTATTATCTTCTATTCCAGTTCTCTCAGCGATAGCAACAAAAAGTCCCTTTGAAAGTAAGAAATGCCCAGTGATTTTTATACTGTTTTTCAATATTTTAAACAAATTAATTGCCTCAGTCATATCATTACAGAGAGTAAACCTGCTCCAGCAACATCACTGAATGTTGGCATTCTGCATCATAAGGCTACAGCCATGGTGATGAGCATGGGTGCACTTGCCAGCTGAGGGTGCTTCTCTGATCACAGTGAGAATATGGTCACCAAATCAGGGCATCTCATCATTACACACCAGGATACCTGTCACTCTCGTTGTAGCAGTGCTTTCCTTAGCTAAGTCACTTTTTGTGTGACTCATAAGGTTATCCTACATCTCTAATATTTTGCCACTTAGGAGAACAGGGAGAATTTTAAGTGGTCCAATTCAAAATATGTAACAAAAAAACCCCCCTTAAACACACTGTTATTTAGAATTTGTGCTGCTGTGGTGAACTTACAGCTTCTGATGCAGGTTTCTATACCTGAGGGATAGTAAGAAGGACTTCAGCAGTATCACAACTTTAATGTCTCCTTGTGACTTTACAGGTACTGGCAGAAGTGATTGCCTGGAAGATGGGCTAGATCAGATGGTCCTTTCCTAACCTGTTAAGGTCAGTCTTTGGGTCTGTGCTACTCAGTTCGGCATTTGTAGGTGATGTAGAAGCAAAATCCTCATAAATACCACTTAACTCCTATAACTTAGTGAATGTTTGTAGGAATTTTGTCAGAACAGTGTCAAGTGTTTCCCAGCACAAATTCCAGAGTGCAGTCTGGGCCTATGTTATTTAAATTACACACAGCGAGATGAGTTTTATTCTGCAAGGTACACTCAACCAAATCTATTTTGGGTATGTCTTCTCTTAAATCATGATTTAGCCAATAGGCCAGGAGGAACCTGAAGGACTACAAGCTTATGAGAGATTTAAATATTCATATCGTTCTTTGTAGTTTAACAAAGAACACTGTAATGTTTTCGCTCTTTAAAAAAAACCCAAAACCCAAGCAACAAGAAAATAGTCCTTATTTGTCCACCTGGGACATGTTCAGTAGAGCTCAGGTGCGAATTTGAATGTTGAATAGACATACATTCCCTCCAAGTTTAGAAGGTGTGGGATCTCACCCTTGTCCACTGCTGACTACAGTGCCTAGCAAATTTAAGAGTTTCTGCATAAACTACAGGATGAAATGTTTTGCTCTCATCTGTGTCAAAACTTTACAGGAAAGTTCTCAGAGCTGAGTGTGTTGATTCAGCCTCAGAGACATGCAGTCCGTGAGAACTGCATGGAGAGATGAAGTAAGAGGATTTAGAGAGAGCTTAACATTTAATAGAGACAGAAGCCAGTAAGCTGCAAGCACAAAACATTTCCAGAACTGCATCTCTAGCATCCTAAAACTGGTTTACCAGTTATTATCAGCTAGTTTAAAGATCATAATTTCTATACAAATGAAATGACATCATACAAGGTACAAGAGTACCATAGACCTAATCACACATTCATGTAGATAGGGTTTATGGCTGTATTTTCATGGTCATATGATTTAAATACTTGAAACTAGTCCCCCAAGACCTGTGGGTGTGTGAGGATGTGTAGTCCCCTCAACTCAATAGGATTTATGTTGACATAAGCTCAGCCTTGTGGTCTGGTACCACTGAGCGGATGGACACTTTGCTCCTGAAGCAGAGGTCTCTGACAGGTGATCTCATAAGGAGGGTGAACTTTGATATATGGAATTCTTGTTTAAGTGTATTAAAAGGTCTCAAGGTGTGAACTGTTTCAATGTCATTCTCAGCAAAGGGTCAGCCTCCTCCTCTGAAAGGTTTGAATTAAAGTGTGTTGTTAGATCCTCATGTCAAGAAAACCTTTAACTCCCCTGGACCTTTCCATGCATTTTAGTCTTGCTTGCTACAAATGCTTCTGCAGGATAGCAGCCTTTGATTCTTCATGGCTTCCACTGTATGTAGTCACTCTCATCCTGGCAAAGAGAGAAAAAAGGAGCATAGAAGAGAATGCTGATGAAATAACACATACTCAAGTGCAAGATGAACTTCTGCGTAAAGCATTCATCCTGACTCCAAATCAGACATAGGGAGTGCCTTAGGTGGCTCAGAGGGTTATGTCAAGAACATGATTCTATTTCTTTCCCACAGTTATGTGTGTTCTCATTCTTGAAACATTAAAATATTCTGTTGCCTACATTTTAAAGGGAAAGAATATGTTACCGTTCTGATGGAAAAAATTATGAAATGTTTTTTCATGTGAGTGTAATGGGCCAGATCCTGAATGGGGCTTGAGCAAAGTAATGATGACTAAACTTAAAAGTTGGATGTCTGGCTCCAAAGATGGGGTTTATATTGTTGGATTCCCTGTGCTTTGAATGCGAGAGAGCCTGTGGTTTGTAAGGAGGATTTGCAACAGATAGGACACTGTATGGAGGAAATGCTGGAGACAGCTCTGCCTCTGAAGGTCTGTTCCTCAGTGGTTTAACTCAGTGCTAATACAGGTATCCCTGTGAAAATGTATTCCCTGCCCAAAATCACTTTTGACACTTCAGTATCTAAGGCAAATGGCCAACTGCTCCTTTTCAAGGTGGCAGTAGTGGAGTAAAGGTGTGCAAAAGTAATGAGCAACCTTTTATCTTTCTGGGAGCTGGGATGAACAGGCACCTTAATGACAAATTGTGCTTTCCTGTGAATTATTACTTGGAGACATGCAAATATCACGTCCTGAAACTTGTGAGCAAATATTCTCTCCAGTTGTTGAAGTGGGCTGTGAGGCATTCCTTCCTCTCTCTGTAGGTGCTGCATGTTTAAACCACAGAATTTCCCAGGCATTTCTCAGCTGAGCACAAAAGTAGTTAAAAAAAAAAAGGTGAAAATGTTGATTTTCGTTTCTCTGCTGAGAAAATAGTAGCAATTATTCTTATTTCTTTACAGAAAAAAAATTAGAAATTAATCAACCTTGACTTGTTTCATGGGAAACTGCAGTTTTTAGGCAATTTCACGGCATCATTTGTTCCTTCTCTTTGACATGGTGTGTGGCTGTACAAGACAGAGTACAAAATTTTTCTCCCTCCTCTCCCAGCAGTAATATAAGAACATTTCAATTTTTAAACTACTGCTTCACATAGGTATTTCTGAATTTTGTAAGAGGGCAGAAAGATATTTTTCTGAGGTTATGAATTTACCCAGAAAGGACAGTGCGCCTAATGCTGACATATGTGTGTTGTGTTGGGAAGATGTGTCCAGTGTGCTGTGTTTTTTCCTTCTGTCAAAGAATGAAGGCATCTGTTTGAAACCTTGAGTCAAATAAACAGCGATCCTGCATCAGGTCACATTGTGGCTTCTGTAAATCAGTCATAAAGCAATGGGACCTCACACAGTGGCTGTGCATCCAGGGCAGGACAATAGCAGGGATGCCATGTGGCAGGGCTGATTTGGGACTTCCCACAGAACAGCTAGAAATAAAACAGGGAAATTCAGGATGGAATTCTATAATGAAAATGAAGTAGATCCCTCTCTTAAGAGAAATTTCTTGAAAATTCTGAATTTATTTTTTCTCAAACACTTTTCCTGCCCTTGCTAAGTTCCAACTCATATAAGAAATCAGACTATGGAATTTAATCAGCTCTAGTTATAAAATATCATTGAAGACATAGTTGTAATTCTTCTACAATGATATGTTTGGAGCTGACAGACATAGATATTTTAGTCTGATGCTTTACCCTTCTAAGGAGTTTAGAATCACTTAATTTATTCCATTACAAGTGTTTTATAAACTGTCTATTTTAAAACAACCTGTGGGATTTTAAATGTACCTTCCTCCACCAGGCCCCAAATTCCTCAATCCTCAAGCTACAGGTTAAAATTAATAAATATTATAATTGCCCTACTGTATGAATGGCTTCTGGATTTAGTAAATAAATATTGCTGTAGTTTTCAGTATGGGTGAGCAGTAGGCACAGTTATTTGGAGATAATTACATTAGACATCTTTCAGAATCTACTCCATCAAAAAACCGTCCAAGACCAGCATAAAACTAATTAAGCATAAACAATACTCTTAATTAAATCTATTGTGATTCTAAAATAGTTTTATAACATCTGCTATAGTGTGATTGGTGCCTTAGTACTGAGTATGAGAAGTGATTCTAGCTAGCAGCTACAGAGGAATTATGTCTGGAGTTAAATAAAGCCGGTCTCAAAGATGGGCAGGTTGTGAGCCACAGCAGCTCTAGCTCATCTGTAAGCATACCATCATTTGATGGTGGGAGTTGCATGTTCATATGCATCTCTGCTTTACAGAACTCTGGCAGATGAACTCCCCATGGCAGTTTTGAACACTTTTTGCCCCTAGCTGCTTGGTTGGCCCCTGTGCTGGGTCCTGTTTCCTCACTGGGCATCCAGAAGCTGGGAACTCCAGAGACCCTACTGCCAGTCTCACAGTTTAAAGCTGCCCTCACAATCCACCAAATATGGGCCAAACTTTTAAGAAAATGGCTGTGACACAGCCACAAAGTCTGTTTTTGTTGTCTGGGGGAAGTAGTCTTGGAGACTGGAGCAAAGTAAGCTTCTGGGAAGATGATAACTGATTAAAATCTCTATGTTTTCCAGAGCTGACCACTTAATTACCTGATGGTGCTTTATACTTCTTTATGGATTTTTATTTTCTGATAATTATTTTTCTGTTAATTATTTCTCCCTTATTTCTCAGCAGGCACATTAGACCTGAGCCTTCTCTTGCACAGAGTTGCACTGATGTGATTCATACTGTAGTATGTGATTCATACTATATACTGTTTCATAATATGAACTACTGAGTTCATATTATTATGAACTTATGAAAGTTAGAGAAAAGAGACTGGAAACAGAGTGGTTTCCTCCTCTATTTTTATCTTGGTAGTTTTAATTGGAGGAGAACTTTTCTTAAGTAAGACAAAATTCTCTTTAAAACAACTAAAATAGCAGCATCCTACATCACTGGCCTTTTCTATCTGAAACTGTACTTTCCATGAGGGTGTCACAAAACATTGACGTATTAGTGTTTTCCCCATGACTGCATAAAGAAGTTGAAAAGTCCTGCTTACTTGTCCTTGCTAATTTGTGCTCTGCATTGTTTCCAAAAAAAAAAAAAAAAAAAAAGGGAGACGTGCTAAATGTTAATGGACCCTGAAGGTAAATGGTAAATGTATTTTTATTTGTGAGACCCCTTAGAAAGTTAGAAGTCAGCCTTAAAAAGCAGACCTTTTGAAATTCCTTATAAAAAGAAAACAAGATTCTTTTTTAGTCTTCATGGATATCAAAGGAATTTTGTACGTGATTGAGAGCATCTGGCTCTAATTGTGTTAAATAGCCTTAAGCATCTGACTTTAACTAGAGAAGCTGAGAAATTCCACTATGGGTACCACTTTTTCATATACCTTTCAGATGTAGAAGAAATCAGGATGCTGTTTGTATTTCAACAATCAGCCTTAAAAAAAAAAAAAAGACAGAAGCAGAACATTAGAGTAAGTTTTTATTTTGGAAAAACATACTCTGTTTGGAACAACAGGAAATTGGAGCCTCTTTTTAAAACAAATTGTTTGGGCCTAATTATTTTTCATTTTTAGTCTCAGACATTATGAATGCAGAGTATTATGTATATATTCACACTTTCTTATTAGCAGTATGAGCAGTATATGCTATATTGCACTTGTTTTAATTTTCAGTTCACAAATATAACAACACTACCAAAGTGCTTTAGACAATAGCATTTCTTTAGAGCATACCTGCAGGTATTCCTGAAATTTTGTATGCTTAGAGAATTATATTTTAGAATCAGGATAGAGGACTCAGAGAAAAACAAGAAGAACATAAAATAAAACAAAATTTAATGACAGGCTGCCCTTTAAGACGAAGGCTTTCTTTCATTGCAGTGTTCATTCATTTCCATGGATGTGAGTAAACAGAAAGGAAATAGCTTTTGGCCTGATGAACACTGGGAGGATGTTTCTGTACAAAAATACTTTGTATGCTGTACATCCAGACAGTTTTCATTGCACTGGCTGGAAGAGATTGCCAGGCATCAATGTTATTAGTGAAAAATGCTGAAGCTGGAGAAGATAAATCCTCACCTAAATTTTATAGTTCAAGCAGTTAGGAAGTCCAGTGAAATTGAGATACAGTTTAAAAGTAAGAAGATCATGAAAAATCAGTGTGCAAGCAGAATCTGTCACTGTATACAAATGACTTAAGCAGTCCAGAATCATATCTACTGCAAATGTGATTCTACAAATCAGGAGTGTAGTGGCCCTGACCCAGTGATGATATGATTTCATATCACCCAGGCCCCACTGATGCAATGGCTGGCAGGCCTGATGCACACAGGAAAAGCTGAACAGCACTGCTTCCTAGCCCCTGCTTAATCTGCCCTTGCCTTATGATTTTAGAAAAAAAGCCTGTGTTTGTTTACATGCAGACCAGGGCATACCAACTAAAGTAAGATGGAATTAAATGACAAAGTCAGAGGGCTGTCTGCTTACTACATTATTAAAGATTGCATTCACTGCATAATAGTTTAAACAAAAGCAATAAGACGTGACAGTATTTTTGCTATTACTTAGTTTCATATGGACAATCCTTTCTGTTTACAGTGAGTTGTGAGGATTCAGACAAGTCTGGTCTGAGCTGTTTGTCCTTGTGGTATTTCAGATTTCACACCTCATGCTGTAAAACTTTCCAGGACCAGCTCTGTTCTTTGAAGTATACAGTGTATGGCAGTAAACATTAACGAGTCATAAATATATTTCACCCAAAAAATGTTTTACAGATTATACTTGCCTGTGATACCTGTGAGTCTGTGGTGATTCCATTCATTATTCTGCAATTTCAAGAATGTGTAGGATGGCCGCTCAAAATAGTGCTCTTTTGATGAAGCAATCAGACTTTATGGAAAACTTTTGTCTTAAAGCCTTAAAACAAACAAATAGATATTGAAACAAATTGTTGTGGCTGCATGTTTTTTAGGTCTAAATGATTAAAAGGTTTTTTGCTGCTGTTCAGCCATGAATGAATTACTATTCAAATTAAATTATCATGACATCAAACTCTAAGGAATAAAACAGTTAAAAGTGTGATTTTCAAGAGTGAATATTTTAATAAAGATAATGCTCTTCAGCTTATACTGGCAAGGGCTAATCTAATGAGAGCAGTGTGTAATTATTCGCCCTGGATGCCAGCTGTCAGTGTATAGATACTGTATATTTAATTATAGTGAGCTGAAGATAAATGTGTGATACCTCTAATAGATATTTGCTGCACAGCAGCATTTATGGGCCCATATCAGGCTATGCTGCTATAGATTGTGTGAGTACAGTTCAAAATCACAGCCACACTGAGTTTGGGAAGTCTGTCCTGAGAGTGTCTTGCATAATGCTGGCTGATTCTCATCACTGTGGTGAGAGGTTTCAGTGCAGGCAAGGAGTCTACACTGGGCTCAGAATTAAAGGTCACCATGGGGCTTGAGTGCTTGCTTTCTTTCAGTTTTCTCATAGCCTGTAAAGGCAGCAATGTCTTCTTCAGCTCACTCCACCCATGCATTCCTATTCCTTCTGTTTTTCACGTCACCCCGCGTTTCCTCCTGAGCCCCTGGGTAATACTAAACACTCTGTTTCCTGTCTTAATTGGTGTGGCCTCCTCACACTTATTTAAGGTTTCACTCTTGTGATTAGAGTCTTTGCGGGCTGGCTCTAGAGAGTTTTGTAGACTTGCTGGGAAATAGATTGTCCCTCTGCATGGCTCTGTGTGCATAACTGTGCATTAAGTGCAAAGTCTTAGTAGTAAGAAACTGCTTAATTATGAACATAGTGAGTAATACCAGAAAACTGAATAAATGCACGTACAAGTACGCATCCTGAGGTTGGTATGTGAAGGAGCAATCCTTCCAACAGAACAATACCTATCACAAGAGATTTATTTTTAATTACAAAGAAAATATTCCAAAATTGTCTAATTGATGGATGAGAAGCTTCAACAAAACGCTGAACATAAGGGAACTTGACATTAAATGGTTGGTACACTGCCATGACATTTGCTGAATTTTATTTTTATGCTGAATTTAAACCATCAGTGCTGCTAAAATTGATTCTTAGAGGAATAATGAACAATAATGGAAACATAAAATATAAAAGAATGTAACTCTTGTGAGTGTGGTCAGATACCACATTTTATACTTCTGAAAATGATAAAAAAAGATTTATTTTGTTTTGCTTTGAAATTCCCCTATGCACAGAGTGGAATGTTCTCTAAGAATTTGTGGGTTACTTTAAAGAACAATCCTTTAGCTCTCCTTCATTTTAAATCTAGGCTTCACAGGATATTCATTTTCTCTCTTTCATCTTTTCTCTTTGTGGAAGGAGAAAATAAATACCACTGATTGATGTGAACATTTATATTAATCTTAAAGATGCTGACATTCAGCAGGCTTGATCTGCTCATTTTGTTAAGTCAAAGTAGTGGTAAATTATTAGCATCCTTCAGAACATGCCTTTGCAGATGCATCTTAGGTAAGATAGGTACTTTTTGCCTTTTTTGGCCTTACCTGCATTAGGAAGATAACTTGTACTGGCCTTCGGTTTTCTCTCACATATGTCAAAAGTCTCTTGCAAAGTGAAAATAATTTGGGCACTAGAGTATGCCATACTCTTAAAGAACCCATGTGGTAGGAAAAGTCATCACAAGAACAAACACTGAGCAAGTAAAATAGGAATTTTGCATGGATTACTGGGCAGCTTCCCTGGAAGGTAACCTAGTCAAAATACCAAACATTTACCTAGGGCTGCCTAAGGTGTCTGACGAATCCAGTTCAAAAAATCCATTTAGGGCCCCCAGGATGTGATGCAGACTGGGTGAGTGTAATGCCTTTTTTAGCTAAACATAGGATCATAGAATTATAGAATGATTTGAGTTGGAAGGGACCTAAAAAGGTCATTTAGTCCAATTGTCCCTGCAGGAGCAGAGGAATTTTCAATCATTGGATCAAGTGATGAATTATCATCATCACATCTCTTACATCCTTGAGTGTGAAATACAAGGAGTGGATAAATAAGAAATCCATAAGTGAATCTGAGAGGACAATCCTTTGTCTCAGCTTTATTTCAGTGTTTTCTTCACCTCACCTCACTTTACCTTCCCAGAGTTTTCAATACTTTGTCACCTCATGGTATGGTTGTAGTTTAAAGATACACACCGAACAGTGTGGGGAGCAGTGTCTGAGCTATGCAGTGACTATTGATGATTTCCAATTGACTTGAAAAAACACATTCTGTGAAGTATTCATACAAAAGGGGTAAATCAATTCGTGACTCTCATTGATCAATTAAGCCCATCTGATCAGAGATTGCTAGAACCTGATCAGAGTTTAGGAAGGTAGTATTACAAATGGGACAGTGTTATAATCACAGTATTCAAGCACTTTCTCTAGTGAAAATGATTTATCAAAAAGAAACATTTCATGTTTACACCATGTCTGCACTAGGGGAAGAAAAAAGATAATGGTTTTGAACTCATACATGTTCACAGTCCTAGACCAAAAAAAACAACAAAAGCAAAACAAACCCAGATCATTTTTAATATGGAGTGAAATAAAACAACAGAAAGGTCTTTATCAGTTATGACTTTTTAAAACTTCAGCTTGTTTTGTCTGTATTAAAAATTTTACATACATTAGGTAGGAATTTGCCTAATTTGTGTGAAAAGACGCCAGGCTGTGAATCAGACAAGATGACCTAATGCTTTGATCTATAGTAGATTCATTGGGCCTCAGAACACAACTGGGAGGCCATCTTTCCTTTGGAAAAGTTTCTTTCTAAAGGACTTTGGGTGTTTGGAAAAATGTTGGTGTTTAACTAAATTAAAATTGAAGACCATGGCAAGAAGATAGGTCATCTGTCTGTGCCTTGACTCCAGGATGCCCTTTGTCAATGTTATTCTTTTGGCGACATCAGTTCCCCAAAGAATCTATACACACGTATGTCCTGGTTTCCTTTTGAAGGATAAAATGGAAAGGATAAATCCTGACACTATTACACAAGTCCAGCAATGCTCAGGGAACTTCTGCTCACCTCTTGAAAGAGAGGTGGCCTCAGGAGGAAGAGTGCAATCCTCTTTCAACACAGGGTCTCCTCTTTGCAATATCTGAAGATACTCTGTGGCACTTTGTTCTTCCCATACGTCTTTCCAAACACAGGAATCTCAGCTCTTTGCATACTCCTTTTTTAAAGAGATTTTTCTATGTTCAGGTAGGAAAACTAGATTTTGCTCTCCCTTTCCTGCAACTACTCTCCTTCTTGCTTCCAATGAATCAAAGATTTCCAGAGAATCAAAGGTTTGCATCTTGGAGAGGGGCAGGATTTCATCCCAATTCCTCTGTGTTTGCAGACCCTGGTATAATGCTGTAACAGAAGGCACTGGAGTGATCGTGTGCTCACTTCTATAAACACAACAAAATCTGGAGTCTTTTTCCATGGGGAATGATATTCTCAAGATATGACCGAACCCCAAACCAGAACATATTTAATAAAAGTAAACTTTGGCTAAAGTAGCTTACATGGATTAAACTGTCAATGAATTGGTCTTTAACTCAGATTAGAAACTCAGATTCTGCTACATTCAGCTGCTCAGTTGACTGCTCTGCATTATTCCAATGACACAAAGCAGCAAGTGAATATGTCCCAGCACATTCCTTGTGAAATCATGGACTTGTTTAATAATTACACATCTAGCTTGATTTTACAAGCCACCTCAGTGAGACAGCACTAACCTGGAGAGGTTTGCAGTATGACAGCTCTAAAAAGATTTTTGCCTACAGGAGCATCATGTATTACAGAAATCATGAGAAAAAAAAAAAAACAAACAAACCTCTGAATGCTTTCTTCAGTTTGATTGCAATTTCAATAATTTCTACTGCAAAACACACAAGTCTAACATTTCTCCAGTTTTCTATAGGGCTTACTTTCTCATTCTTTCTCACTGCTTTACTTCACAATTTAAATCTATAAGTACCCTCTCAAAGGTTGTGAAAATTCTCTCTAGAATAAGCACCCCATGGAGCCAATTATTGCATGATTTGAAAAGAGGAATTTGTCATACGTAACCCTTTTTTCCCATCCCTTGACAGACAAGCTCCCACAAATATGTTTGCAGCTTAAAATTGCCTGTCAGTGTAAAGAAAAGTCTTGTTAACAAGAACTACTGCAAAGAACCTTGTACTTTCTTAACATAACGTTTTGGGGTGTCTAGGTTGTGTGCCATGTGTACTTTGAGTTCTGATACAAGTTCTGTCTTATTTCTGAGTCAAGCATTTCCCAGGACTTGCTCTCGCATGGCAAAATGGTTACTACAGTGCTATAAAAAGTGGCGGATGCAATAAAAATGACAATGCATAAAGGCAGCTTAGAGTAATATGGAACTAATTTATTGAACATAAGTATAATTTTCCACACCATACATTTTATAATTCAGCAGATCTAGAAAATACATATACGGCATAAAAATAAGAAGGCAGATACCTGACTGGAATCAGACCAAATTTGTCAATGGCGTCAGTGGAAAGGTGCTGAGGCCAGGGATTGTTTTTTAAAGAACATTAATACACAGAAAAGCACATTCCAAAACGTGATGATTAAAAGTACTTGGCAAACTCAGTACATAACTTTCTGAGCATGGAGTTTGGAATATATGAATTGTGTTCACAGAATGGGAAGCTGTACTTTAGTCCAGATAAAACTGAAACCTTTAAAGGGAACAGATTTTAGATATCTTTTTGTTTTCTACTGTTTAAGACTAGTCCACATATTTTTTGTACACTGCTTTAATTTTATGGCAGTTTATGAACATATGATAAGTTGGTCTGACCACTTTTTTTTTAAGAATTTTTTGAATTTTTTGAATAATATACAATTGTTTAAGTGAATCAGGTCCTACAGTGCTGTCATTAAATCTGCTAAAACCCCCAGTGTAGAAATAAGCTGTAGGCTGCTATTTGATCAATTGTCAGAATTGAAGGTATGTTCCTCTGTTATTATTGGCAAAACATGAGCTGCATAATATAATCTCTTAAGATAAAGTAACTACATTATTTTGCAATTAAGCTGAAAACCAAATCCAAATTATGAAGGATTTGTAGTATTAATTTGCCATAGAATGGTAAATACAGCAGGAAGAATTTACACTATGAAGAGAAATGCTCAGTGAAGCCTAAGGCGTTTTGCACAGATGTTTATGGACTGAAAAAAGCCAGAATTTGCCAGTGCAGAAGATGCATTTGTCCAGTAACAGGTGATTGACAGTGAATTTAAAATTACCAGACCGGAAGATGGGTCTTAAATCTTGCATGAGCTAGTCTTCTCAGATTTACAAAGTACAAGGGATAAGAAGGGTGGGAGAGGGATTCTCCAAGTGCATCTTAAGAGAATGGTGTGCAATGCTGGAACCTCCAGGGGCAATGCATGCATTTCTGGGAAATATTTCATTGTAAGAATGAGGATCAGGTCTGACTTCAGCATAAGCTACAGGCTGTCAGCCCTTAATCTGAAACTCCCTGTTTGTTGTTTCACTTCAGGCACTTTAATTAGTCAGTTTTAGGCCAGCCCTACAAACAATATTCATTTTGTGCTTATCCTTGTTAAATTTATTAAAAATGAAATGCACCCAGTTTCCCAGCTGTCAAAAAGGGGATTTGCATTAATAAAACATAAGTTATGTTTATCCTGATATTTGGCTTCTCTTCTGAAATTGAGAATTAGTATAATGAGGGATAGAGGCTGTTCTTTTTAGAACCAAGCGAGATCAGGACATAAGTATATGGACTTGTGATTACACATTTCAGTAGTTAGCTTCAGGTGATGATTTAGAAGCAGTCAAATAATGAAGGAAAAGTTCCTTATTGGGTGATGTCCCTGACATGTTCAAGAAATCGTCCACCTAGAGTCTGTGTTTGAAATGTTTTATTTCTCTGGAAGGAGACCAGTGTTTAAGCAAAGGTTATGCCTCCTTCAGCAAATAGCTAGAGAGAAATTATTAGAGCAGCTAAAAAAATTACCCTTCTGACTTTTTGGATAATGTCATCTTCCGTGATTACAGGGTTTCTTGAAATCAGTTTGAACTCTGCAGGTTGGAACAGTATTCCAGGTGTGCTCTATTACATCTAACTATTTTCATAATTCTCTCTGTTACCAGGTATTTTAGGGCAGTAGCAAACTATGTACTGTGAGGAACTGTTACCACAGTCTCTTCAATAAAGTTTCATATGAAGAATTTAGTTTGTGCACAGTATGGCTGGAGCAAAGCAGCATCTATAAAACTGGGGGGTTTTATGTTGATTTTGTAAGACTGCATGTAATGGAGCTACCTTCTTTATAAGAAAAGATCTATTTCTCATAAGCCTTTGTGTGAATGCCAAAAGCAGTTTCCCATTGTATTAAATACTGTAAAAACATAGTTCTGCCTAAATCAGATAAGTTTTAATTTCATTAAATTCTGATGTATTAATTAAACCTCGTTGCCTTTCACTATTTAAAAATAATTGGAAATAATTGGTTTTCTTCTTTGGTGTGTTTTTTTTTGTTGTTTTGCTTTCTTAAAAATATATATATATATATATTTCCTTTATTTTTAGGAGAAAACACCCTGAAAGACAAAAAAAAAAAAAAAAGAAATGGAAATCATGACAAAATTAGCATAACCTTTAAAATATTTAGCCTGTAAAATTCACACTCTCTTAAAGATCTGAAAATAATGTACAATTTAAGTTTCTTGGTTCCCGTACAATGAATCACTTGGCTTAATTATAGGAATGTTAGGGCCGAGAATAATCACAGCCTTGCTCTGTGACACTTTCCTGATCAGAAGTAATGCACATTTCCCTGTATCTATCTAAACCACACAAGGCATATTGTGTGTATACAATGCACCTGCAGCCTGTTGTGCATACACATGCACACAAAAATACAGAAGGTTAATCTCAACAAGCAGAAGGCGCAGAAACCACGGATGAGCAAAGGGGCAACCTAGGTGGCAAAGCAGGTGGCTAGAGGCAAGATAGCTTTGGCAGGCATAGTTTATGCTAGGCAAGGCCTAAAACTCATGCAGTATTTTATTTTTATAAAAGCTCCCATACATTTGCTGCATTTTTGGTGGAGGATGTGTTTCAAGACACATTTATGGTGAGTGCAGAAACAGTGAAGACACATTTGTACAGAGCTTTGAAGTGGCTTTCAGACATGACTGAGAATCAGTTAACTCTGCACTTTAAACTGACAGCCTCATGAAAAGCATGAGTGTTGAAACAGACATTCTGAGGCATATTTGTTGTGAGGTGTGCTACAGGACTGTACTGGCTACTCAATCAGATTGGTGTAGAAGTGCCAGTTGGTGTGACAGTGGCTGTGTGAGCCAGCCAAAAGACATCTGCTCCTAGTTTTCTGTAGCTTTTCATGAGTTGGTGAAGAGTCTTACTCTATTTCACTAATGTATTTTTCCACTTATAGTTGCTGCTGTTGTTTTCCTTTCAAAGTGGTCTGTACCAATCCAAACCTGACACAACCAAAGAAAATGGAATTTCCAATCTCCCTGGTAACATTATAAAGTCATTCAGTGTAATCAAGCCTTTTCCTTATTTTTTCAGGGGAATATTTAATAACTGTGTGTCTGCTTCAGGTTTTGGTGGTATCAATGCTGAACAAACAAAACTGGAACCGGGCTACAGAAAAATTCTCCCACATGAAATGCTGAGAATAAAAGTTGTTCCTATCAGACAGGAAACAACTATAGTGACAAGGCAGACATAATATGTAAAACACATTTTGAAGTAATTTTCCATCCCTCTTCTGTTCCTCAGCCCCTATGGCCATTCCGAGTTTTTAATGACAAGTCACTGCCTTCAGCTGCTGATCTCGTGTTGCTGTCAGGCTTGTGGGTGTTGTCTTCTTTCCTTGTCTTGGTGTTGTTTCTCAAGGTGGCTAATGGAAATCAAAGTTGGCAGGTGTTTGTGGGTAGCTGTGGCTGCAAATGAGGGTGGCTGAGCAGTCAGCATATGTTGTGCTTACTGCTCCTGTGAGAAGGACAGAAATCTGGTATGGTCAGAAGTGAGATGAGCAGCAGGAACTGTCGCCTCCACACTCACCAGTTAAACCCAATGCAGGCTGCAAGTCAGGGTCATCAGTCTTATGATAGGTGAGCAATGAGTTCTCCCCTCACTTAATCATACGTAGTCAAAGTACTTTATAAAATTATTTTCTTAACAGAAGGTTTTACAATTACCAGAATCACGGAATATTCTGATTTGTAAGGGATCCACAAGGATCATGTGGTCCAACTCTTAAGTGAATGGCCCAAACAGGGATGGAACCCACAACATTGGTATTATTAATATCCTGCTCTAACTAGCTGAGCTATTCCTAGTGG
This sequence comes from Corvus hawaiiensis, assembly GCF_020740725.1. Classification (NCBI taxonomy): domain Eukaryota; kingdom Metazoa; phylum Chordata; class Aves; order Passeriformes; family Corvidae; genus Corvus; species Corvus hawaiiensis. The sequence goes on along the minus strand of NC_063215.1, from coordinate 49,386,018 downwards.
TACCAGGCAGCTTTAACAAAATCCTTCTCCAGAGTAAGCAGTACTTCGTAGACTCTAGGAGATTTAAATTCAAGTTTCACTTAGGTATGTTCCCATGAAATGCTTTTGTTCTAACAAAATAAACTGTTCCACTGAGAAATTTCTTACTAACTCTAGTCATAATCCATTCAATACAACTAAACTCATGTATAAAGAGGAATAATTTTGTAGACTGTGTTCCTGAATCTGTAATGCTTCAGAGGAGCTAGATTTACAGAGTATTACTTTAATTTCTAGGATAAAGCACAGCAATCCTGAATTATGATATACATGCAGCATTTTGACAATTATAAAACTGTGAGGCCAATGTCATATCACATATCGTTTGAACTACTGAATCCTACAGTGTCTTCACAATCTTATTTCTCTCTTCCCCACCATTACCCACAAAAGCAGACAAGTTCTGCACCAGGAAGGGCTGCTAAGGTGTCTATGCACAGAAAATTCCTCATCCATGAAGTGAGTGACACAGACAGTTGTGTAGGCTTTGAAAAGATGACTTGCAGAGCTCCTGATGAAGGCCATACAAATGCTGAGTTACCTGTCAGGTTAAGAGTGCATTGCAAAAGGCCTGCCTTTCATTTACTGAGTCAATTTTGCTGCATGGATACATATTCTGTCTCAATTTCTCTTTCTGTCTTGCATCCTATGGGGAGAGGTGTGAACAATTAGCTAATGAAGATCACACTATGTCTAGACAGAGCTAACTGTTAGCAGATGAACATTGTTTATATTTGTCAGTGAGCTGACACAAGCCAGATAGATGTGCATCACATGCCATTGTACTTCAAATTACTGTCTTTTTTGAGGTGTTTTGTTCTCTTCATTGTCAGAAGACCAGATCATGCCAAGTTCCAGCCTCATCATGTCTTCAGTGATGGAGAGGCATGATGATAAAACCTTTGAACTACTTACCATCTGCACAGGGTTTCCTCTTCTAGTCTTGTATATTAGAAATAGAAATAATAATATGTACTTTTCATCCACTAGGGATTTAAATGATAAAGGCTTAAATATTGTATTGTCAACAGTGTGAGAAATCAGAATGAGATTTGAAGATAGGTGCTACCTTGGGAGTGAGGAATCTACAGATCAGTTCCTGGCTTTGTCGCACATTTCCTGTTTGACCTTGGGCCGATCATTTTGATTCACTTTGCTGTGCTTTCTCATCTGTAAAGCATGGAAAAAGGTGCACCCTGCAAGGGCAATTATGTGAAAAGTATTGTGCTACTGCAATCGGGGGAAAGACTTGCAGATATTCCTGTCAATAAACTTGCATGTGAACTTTTGCAGTACATTTCTTTTACACAATGATTTTGTGGAAGGTAGACACTAGCAGGAGTGACAGCATAGGATATTTCACAGATATTGTTGTAGGCAGGTCTTGAGACCTAGACTGCTTTGTGGTCTCACAAGTGTAAAACAATGTTTTAGCAAACTTTCAAGAAATCATAAAACTGTAATCCTTAAACGGTACCAACTGATGGAAACCCTTAGGACAATTATCATCTAGGAGTAGAGTTTGAGGTATAAAGAAGAAATTTGTCGTTCTGTCTGGTTTAAAATGAAATGGGTATGTTTTTAAAGGGATTGGTATTAGGAAACATTTTGACTTTTCTTTCTAGCTATAAACAGATGCTTATTCATATTACACTAGATTTACTAGCTAAGGCTGCTTTTCATCAACAAGGCATAAATCCCTACTGACTGGCAAGCCACAATTAAGCTGGCATATCAAGGGCAAGCTTGCTTACTATCATTGCAGTGATTTTATAGTCTTATTCCTGCAATATTCCTACTGACTCTGTTGAACCCAACTCAGTTATCATCTGTTCACATGAAGAAACCCTGGGGGATTGTACTTTGTACTGAGAGCTGGATGCAAACTGCACCATATACAATACAAAGCAAACCTCTCAAAGACAAGGAGAGACTGAGCACACCCTGTCTCTTTTGTGGACAATGTTTCCTTGAATAAATTACACTGAGGATACAAAAGAAGAAGGAAATGTTATGACTTTGCTAATGTGACCCAGCATTCTCTGTGTAGGTTTTTGGGTGGCTGTCTATTCAGCCCTCCAGGCGATATCCTTGCCTGAGAGTGACCTGAAAAACGATGCAACAAACCAGCACATCAGAAATCCCTGAAAGACTGATAATGACTGAAAGTGATCTCCTCTCTAAGGCTGATTTTGTTTATTGAACTGTTGGTTATCTGTAAGAAATGGTGGCATTGGTAGGTGTGGTAATGGAAACCAAACACCACAGAGCCTTTGGGGATAGGCCTTGGATATGGAGTTGCCAAATCCCTACCCCCTGGATTTCACCTAAGAGCTGACATGTTTCCATTCATTACTGGCACTTGTACTTTGGTGACAAAAAGCATAGATATGAAGTATACTGCTGGCCCAGAATGAAATCCAGACACAGTTTTGGGCTGAAAAAGTTAAGTTTGGATATTTACAGGTAGATGTCTAAATCTTAAGTCATCACCCTTTGCTGGTTTTTATAGCTGTGTAAAGAAGAAATTACACTTTTTGGTCATAATCCTCATGATTTATTTCACTCCTCTGTTAAAATGAGACAAATACAGAACTAGAAGTACTATGTTCTCTCCATTGACTGTGATGAAAGCCAAAGGTGAGTCACTTAGATGCAGATGGTAACACTGAAACCCTCCTCTAGACTGCACTAATGTGACTCAAAATCTTATTCTGCAATTTGGGAATCATGAGGACTTTTTAAGATCGATGCAGCTTTCAGATACCTTCTACAAAGGTCACAGTGACAAATGAATTAAAAGACTTGTGCTCGAATGGGAAGATGTCTCTCCTGCTTGCCCTGCAAGGTGAGGAATTCCACTCTACATGCTCATTTTCCCTGCGAGAGCATCAGAGGACCTGAGACTAAAATCTGTTCTGTAGATCAGGCAGTTTGTTTGACATATCTCTGTTTTGACTTAGGGGAACTGGTTTTATTATTTTTTTTGAAGTTTGCCAATTTTGCACATTGCAAAGGAGTAGAAAGAGGTCAGATACAGTTCAGTAGGAAATGAGCGTAATGCCACTGGATTCGCTTTGCTAAGGATCACTTACCCACATTTAGTCAGAATGAGTTTCTCTTCAGTGTCATCAAGGCTCATAAACTGTATAAGAAGACCAAGACATTTACCTCTGTTATTAAAAGCTTGAGATTTGGAGAGGGCTTAATCAAGGGAGCCCTCATTACTTGTATTTATACAGCATACACACTGAACTATTATTAGCTTTCATGTTGTATTCTTAACACATTTGAAGTATAGAAGTGGAAACTGGGAATAATTTGTCTGTGAACTACATGCCTGTGGGGTGTAACCTAAAATGCCTTCTTTGATCTAACAATGAAGTGAATTTCTGTCATGGACCACACACTTGAAACAAGGCAAACAGTGGAAAATGGAAGGAAGGGTACAAGAAGTAATGCTAAGGTCCATGTACAGTATGTCTTTTCCTCTCTACTCAGCCCCAAGATTACAAGGCAGTTCCTGGGGCATTTAGAAGAGTTCTGCATTGCTGTGGAGCACAGCAAGACTTTGAGCTTAGAACTAATGCACATTAGTAGAAAGTAAAATTATTCCGAATTGCTTTGATGTCTGGTGTCTGTGTTTCGGCAACTTTGTAGACTTTCTCTAAGTGCTCTTTGCTCAGAGGTGGGAGAAATCAGTTCATTAGGTACCCTCTTTAAGTGGGTTGCTTTTCATTTTTCTAGTTTACAGGGTAATGGATTTCAGGATTTTCAGTCAGTACAGGGTGAGTTTTCAGGCAGCCTCTTTGTGGTCATGGGGGGTTTGGTTGGGTTTTTTGGGTTGTGGTGGGTTTGGTGGGGTTTGTTTGTTTGTTTACTTGTTTGTGGGCTTTTTGGTTTTTTGTTTGCTTTTTGTTTTTAATATGCTAACCTTATTTGTCACAGACTAAAGTATAGGTCTATGGTTATTCAGTGTAGGCATAATCTGTAAATATGTTTGCATTAAGATACACAAAACCATCCTCAACCTAAGTCTATATGAGGGCTGAGTCTGCCTCTGTTTGAAAGTCAGCTGATAGTTTTCATCATGAGGAGGAGGCTGAATACATTTGTGTCACTTATTTGGGATATCCTGCCCTTCCCCTCCAGAAGAATCAAAAATGTTGCCTTAATAGTGATTTCATTGTGTTGCTTCCCACTAGATGCAAGCCCTATCTTGCCAGCTTGAAATGTTGGGTGTTTTTTCATCATAAATGAAGCATAAATAAAACAATGTCCTTATGCTAGAAGGCAAACAGAGCAGAATATTAAAAATGGACTAATTGTGGTCACTGAAATTCTTAGCTGTTCCAAAGTCACTTAGGCTTACTAGTTTGATTAATTTTTTACAGTAGTTATGCTTCTGAACCACTTAGTGTTTTTGGAAATACAACCTACTCCCAAATGCAAGTACATGGCAATAAGAACTCTGCCCAACTCACTGCAGTAAATTAAAATCAGATTAGATGCTGGAAGACAGCCTCTAGCTGTGTACCTTGCCTGTCTTGTAGATGGTATTGCCCACAATCTCCCGTAAAGGAGCCTTTGAATTGCCCCAGTGATTTCTGCAACACGCTAAGATAAACGGAAGTCAGAGCTGGTTTACCTTACATGACCAGCTGAAAACAGGAGGCGAGCTGTAAGCAGCTTAGTTGATGCTGTCCTTGATGATGCTGGGGTGGGGTGGGCAGCTCAGGGAGTGAACAGCTCAGCTATCCAACTTTAAAATGCCACCACAAGTCCATCAGAAGCTCTAGTTGAAAAAGCCTTAGTCATGCAACAATAACCATTCATAGAGGAAGTCACCATCTTAGCAGAAGGCTCAGTCCTGGTCTCTTGCTCCCTAACTGGAATTTTGCCCAAATAAGGGCATCATGGTTTTATCTGAGGAAGAGGACATAGAAAAAGTTTCATATAGTTTTATAAGGGCAGAAGACTTCTTTAGTTGGCAGCTTTTGAGCTTGAGTCTCATGTAAAGCAAAGAGGTAAACTAAAAGAATGAGCCCAGATGATATCAAGTACGACCCTCTCAACATAATAAAGTGATTGATATTAAGAGGACATTAAAATTACCTCCAGCTCCCCACCCTGTCATTCTAGCCCCTTCCCAATACAAGTGATCCTGAAAACTTTTGTGGCCAGTTAGTAAGTCTTTCTAGAATGACAGAGCCATAGGAAGGACAAGACCAGTGGTATGCCCATTTCGAGAGCTGCCTTATGGAAGCATAAACTTTTAAAATGTTCTGGGACCACCAGCCTGGGCCTCTGTGGACTGACACAAAATCTAGGGCTGACCATGACAGGGTGTGTCTCGACAGAAGTGTGCAGGTAAGAGAACAGCCCACTCTTCCCACTCTGATAGAGACCCGTGTCCTCTGCCAAATGCAGGGAGCAAGGGCACTGACTCCAGAGACAAGGTTTCCACAAGGCTAAAGAGGACAAAGAAAGAAAATCTCCAAAATTTATCTATTTTTCTGGTTCCTTTGGGGTGAGGGAAGGAACATTGGAAAGAAGAGAGGAGAGTAGGAAAGAAGGAAAGCATGTTATTAAAATTTTATTACTAATGAAGATATATTTTTAGAGAGGCTGTTGGATAAGCTTCAGTAACCTATATCTAAACACCAAAAAGCATAAAGAGTGTATCAGGGCTAAGGAAACTGGAAGCTAATAACAAAGATAAAAACATTTTCAGTTTTAATGCAGTTCTGTAGTGGTACTGATAGTCACTCTGCCCCTCTTTTTTTAGCTTTGTTGGATAGCAAGGTGACTTTTGAAAACTCTTTATCCTTTGAGGCAACAATTTCTATCACTTTTGACACTGAACACAGTATTTGGGCTCAACATCTAAAATAAGGGTCAGCAAAAATTCACCGAGAAGTCAAAAGTCAGAAACACCTGCAGACATTTGCCTCTCTCTAGCTTGAGAGGCCATCAGCTGGGAAAAAATATTTTTTTGCTTCCTCAGTCAGCCTAGAGCCTAGAATCAGCCCAACCTCTCGAGTGAGCCTTAGAATTGACTTCTAGGTCTGAAAGGCTCTAAAAGACTGAAACGAAACATGAGATTTAAAATAAAAAGGTGGTAACACAGTGCTTTCATTGCTCTTTGTTAGTGTGATTTTCATATAATTAAAGCTGCAGGTGTACTTTTGATTATGCAGGTATTCTGGTGTGTGGTTCTGTGTAAATAATATATTTGCAGTGCTTGCTGGCAAATTGTTCATTATGAGCTCATTTATTTGGGTTCCCTAGTTCAAATAGGAAAACAGAAGCCAAATTTTGGCTTGGTTTTCCTTGTCTTTTGTGAAAACCTGCACAGAGGGACAAAGGAGGTGTTTTTTTTGGTTTTTTTTGTGCCCTGGGAAGGGCACAGTTTCCCTGCTTTCCCTTCAATATGTCAGAGAATTCAACTTTTCCAGCTAAGTAATACTTGAGAAGTGTTAAAGGAGACATGGACTTGCACGCCTAAAGTTCTCTATTTCCTGAAACTCAAGAAAGTGGCTCTGTTAGACCTACACAGCTAGGTTTTTCCTGTACAATGAGTCTGGTCATTTATGTTATGTAAATCCTGAATAATGGCAAAGTCTGTGAGTTTGATCTGAGATGGAAGCTGACCCCTTCAGTTTTCTTCTGCTTGATCAAAGACATCTCAGTACTTCAGATGTAAGAGGTGTGGGAAAAGGAGAAAACTTTAGGAGTACAGTGCCTGGTTAATCTGAATTATTTACATGTTCCTGCAAAGCTTCTACCTTGTTCTATATCAGGAACACAATCTCAGCCCCTAAACGTACATGTGCTTGAAGGCTTCATCATATGTTTTGTACCAGGACATGCTCTTTTGCCTAATAACCAGAACACATTGGTGAGTCCTTTGGGTCCTCTGACCTCTAATAGGATAAACTGTAGCAGCTCATCATTTCAGTGATCTGGATTCAAACATTGAAGACATGCCTTAAAATTTCAAGGCTCCATATACCATCTTTAACTTCAGCAGAAGAGTATTTTTGCCCTCTACATCCTTCTCGTCTCTCCCCACCCCAAAAAGGCATATGTAAAGTGATGTGAGAAACAAAAGCACCTCTGTTATCTGGATTAAAATATTTTGACTGCTCATTCTATTAGTCTACCTCAGAAGTGACTCCTTTCAATGTAATTTTTAAGATTCAATTTTAAAGTAACACACAATTCTGCTTCTGAAACACTGCTAAGAGATGACCCAATTAAAGAGCTGCATATCAAGACCACGAGTGCAAACCATCTTTTTGAATGCACTGATGAAATTACTTTCCCATTGTCATTAGATACTTTCCTTCTGACAACCAGTTAATCATGGAAATAACCTTTTAAATATGCGTTAAACCAAAGTTATGCCTAATCATCCCATTAAACATCATCAGGTCATTCTTTGCAAAGATAAACAGCTTAAAGAGCATTCTTCCTTTGATCATGTTATCTCCTGATGCTTTTGATAGGAAGGCAAATGTATCCTCCAGATTTCATCAGTCCAAATCTTCAGTGAGCTGCTGCATTGTGCCTAAAGTTTCCTCAAGTGAGTGGGGCGTGCAGCTCTTCACCATCACAGAGTGAGACGTGTGTGTGAATTTTAATGTATTACAGCCTGTGCTAACAGGTGTCCAAATGCAGATCATTCATCAGTGTGGAAGGGATATTAGAGCACAGGAGTGGGAAAGAGAACCCATTATGGCAATAGGCATAGGGCTAATTTACTAAGAATTATTTTAGCCACTGCGTAAATAAAACGGACATTTTCCTCAGAAGTGTGTTAGATTGAATCAAGTTACACCTTCAGTGCCTGAGGAGTTGGCCTGCCTTCTACCTCAGTAGGGTGATCTGCAGTCACCAACCTACTTCCCTCAAAACAAGGGGGTTTAGTCCTTCTCGCTCAGCCAACATAACAAAAGTGAGGCACTCAAACCCCTTGGTTTGGGCCAGTTGTCTACTTCTTAGGTACCAGTATGTATAAATTAGGCAGTGGAAAAGCCTTTCTCACATCATTCTGGGGCAGTGAGAGTTCAGGGAATGTTGTGTCTTGTAAATTGAAGAGTTTATAGAATCATATCATAGAACCATAGAATGGCCTGGGTTGGAAGGTATGCTAAAGATCATCTGGTTCCAAGCCCCCTGCTGTGGGCAGGGACACCTTTCACCAGACCAGGTTGCTCAGAGCTGCATCATCTTAAGACCTTTTCTTTGAGACACATCCTGTCTCAAGGTCTCAACTGGGAGAAGGATTCAGCAAAGTGCCACTTTCTGTGAGATGATTATGCAAAGCTGGGGGGTTGTTTGCCAACTGCTTTTGCATCAGAAGACAAACCTAATCTGGGCTGTGAAGAGAAATGGGGAAAATTACATTTTTGATTGGCACAGAAACAGATATAAAGGTAAACCCCACTGCCAACCTCAGTGTGAGGAATGTAAGCATGCATTCTTTATTGATAAGGTACAGAAGAGTGTGTGTGCCTGCGTTAAGGCTGTGAGGAAGAACGAAAAACAGAGCCAACATGATGACAGAAGTTATTGCAGCTTTGATAGCCCCACTTAGACTGTGCACTGTAAATGGAGGCACTTCCATACACTGATGTTGAAAGGATATTATTGCTGACCACTGAAAGCCTGTCTTTGTTTCTGTGATATATTTCTAGAAGAACAGTCCTGGCAGGGCACTGTGATACAGTCTGAGCACGCTATCAGAAGCAAAGCTCCAGGTGAAAGGCAAAGTCCACTCTGCCACACAGGCACCAGTTGCATATTGCTCAGTGATGGATGCCAAGCAGCTTGGCAGACAGGTGTGTCAGTGTGTCAAGGGGAGGTGATTACAGTGTTTTAGTGGTTTCAGAACTGACAGTACAGCTGCCCACCTGCTTTGCTTTGCAGCTATTTTATTGATATGTCTACATGAAATCAAAGATGCTTGCATCTTTTTATGTTATATTTATTATTTTATAGCCCAACTTGGCAGATTGCAAGAGTAGGTGGAAGTAAGGTAATTTACTTCCTTGCTTCAGCACAGGTTTTGAAATAAGAGAATTTTCTTCAGTGTATCCCAAAGCATTAAATGTCAGTGGGTCATAATGAAAGCTGGAACTGGATCTTTAGGAATGCTTGATTAACACTGTGTGGGACAAAGCAGCTTTTTTCATTAGCTAACAGTTTTCCATTACTGTTCATTTAAACTTTTCAAGCACTGGGTTAAAAGGTGCTTGTTTGAATAATTTGAGTGGTAAAATGTCAAGTGTGCTTTCCATACGCATTGGGAGAAGCATGGATTATGGCTAGCTGGGGCAGTAAAATCTAACCAGATGAGCTGTACTTGTCTGAGTTCATCCGGCTGTGATCTTTGGAGAACACATATGACACAGCCTGTTATCTTGTAGCATTGTGTTGTGCAGGAAGATGACACTCTGCCTTTCAAAAAGCAGCTGTTTCCCTCTTGTTCCTGCAGCAGGAAGCCTTGCCTTTATGCCTGCCTTTTCAATACTGTTGTAGAAAGACATTATTAGAAAGGTGCAGGTTCTTTACTGCTTGGCACAGGAAAAAAACCACTTTGCTTATATTTTCCTGTTTTCCTATCAAAGATTTTTCAACCATCATTAAGTGGAGGTTGCTGCTTAAATGATGGCCCTTCCTCTACTTCTAGACCTGGCTTTGCATTTCTGCAAACATAGTTGCAGCAATGCTAATGAACATGTGGCTGGGCCATGATCTGGGTCAAGGAACTGACCCCAGCAGAAATTAATCTGTTTTAAAAAAAGGAAATGTTTTTGAAGCTTCAGCCTCAGGAGATATGAATTGGCACCCCTCACCTTATTGGATTCAGGAATGTGCAATTTCACAGTAAGGATGATTGCTTTTTCCCTTTCACTGCTAGGCATTTATTAAATTCCAGGTATGCAAAGTGATACTAGCAGCAGTTTAATTAAACAATATGTTGGGAGTGCCTCCAGCATAGGGGTGGACCCTCTTTATGTGAGATGAAATACATAAGGGTCTGAGGAGGAAGGAAGCTCGTTTCAGCAGCAGCAAATGGGAAGGTGCAATAGGTAGAATCACTGACTACAGTACTGTATCAATTTAGGAAAAATAATATTAACATAATTGCAAATCACGCTAAAGTTCTATCTGGTTCCATATCCACATGGTTGTCTTTAAGGTAATCTCAGAGAAATAATTTAGCAGTATATAATTATATACAGATTATTTATTGCATACCATGCCTCATGACATTCTCCTATCTTCCTCTGACCCATGCTTTGGGCTCCCTGAGTAGTAAATAGCATCATATCTTCAAGTTAAATAAACTTCTTTTCCATTAATTTAATAACATTCAGTGCTTATCTTAGATCACTGACATCTAAACACACCATAGCAACAGGTTCTATTATGTAAACTTCTAATATGTAAAAATAAAGGGCTTTTACTTGTTCAAACTTTCTGTCCAGTTTCCCTGTGTTTCTCCTAGCTCATATTTTATGAAAAATTGTGAGTTATCATTCTGAATTTATTTTCATTAGACTACTTGTATCTCCATGAAGCTCTGACAGTTCTTCCATCAATCATCTCTTTATAAAGCTGAGGATTTTCAGCCCGTGTAACTTTTCCTCAGCCAGAAGCCACATGCCACTTCAGTATCTTGTTTTCACGCTGACAATTTTTGTACATGACCTACACTGAACAGAGTCTGGTTGCCATTCTGACTTCTGCTCACCACCTAACTGATGTTATGAAGAGCTTTCAATGGGGCCTTTTGGATTTCATCCCCCAGCAGGGGCAGAGAGCGTGGACGTGGATGCTGTGTCCAGGCAGTGTGCTTTTGTCCCCTGCCGGTCACTGCATTTGTGAACGCTGAATTTCCTTTGCTGTCTCGCTGCCTTGTCACACAGCAGTTCTGTATCGCAGCTGTGCAGTGGTGAGGTACAGTTACAAAAATGCAGTTTTATTTTTAATGCCATGGATAACATTGTCATTAATGAGCTTTTCCACATCTGCTCTCGCCATTTCCACGTAGTTTATGAGCTACATGTACATATGTGAACACAGATTCCAGCACAGTCCCTGTGTGCAATCCACAACCCTGGCAGACCCCATCTGCTACAAAACCCCTCACCATTCACTATCCCTGCTTCCCTTTCTCAGTGAGTTATCTTCATCTCATGAATTTTTTTTTTTTTTTTTAAACCTGTGACACATGAAGCTGTTAAAGAGGATCCTTTAGGGAAACTTTAGTAGAGTTGTCCAGGCCCTGAGGGCATCCATGGGACTTGTTGTCCCTGCCTGGCCCCTGGGGCTGCCCATTCCATCCAGGGCCCAGGGCCCCATGTCAGCTGCTGGAACCTTCAGCCCATGCTCCGCTGATTCCACAGTGGGCCTGATATCCCAGCCCTGCCTTGCCCTGCCATGGGCCATGCTCATCCTGGCCACACTCAGGACTGTGTCCAAGCCTGGCCCCAGCCTCAGCTGGTCTGTGTCCCCCAAAGCAGTGCCTGGTTCCCTGGGGTTGGAGCTGCCCCAGCCCCCCCAGTTTCCTTGCTCCTGGCTGGAGCAGTGGCATAGACCCCTGCCCCGGGGGCTCCCCTACACTGCTCTGCCCTGATAATACCACTTGTCACTTCTCAAAACTGCCCTGTATAACTTCCTCTTCCAAAGGCTGGATTGACTGCTCTTATGGTATTATGTAATTATCTACAAATGCTATTCTTATTATAAATGACCAATTTAGCTGGTATGGAAATCAGTCTCATTTGTCAAGCTTTCTTCTCTAAAACCTCCTGCAAAATCTTGAAATAAAACTCTTAAATCTCTTAAAACAAAAGCTATTAAGCTCTAGGGCCAAGTTGAGTGACAATGCTATGCACTGCAGTTAATGGCCAGGGTATTCATAGCTGAGATTGTTTTAGGACAGCTGTGACAATGTTATCTGTGATTATTTTTTCTTAATTTTTTTTCTAAAGCTGTTGATATTTTAATTTTAAACACCTCCTCAAACTCCCCTCTAGCAGAACTTTTGCAAAGAGCTCAGTAGCAAATATTGATGCAAATGAATCATTTATCTTTTATTATACAACTCCTTAGAGTGCCCTTGTACTTCAGATCTAAGTGCTGAAGTCTCTGCTGCTACCTGGTTGGTGCTTTCAGAAAATATACAGCTTCTGTGTGAATAACAGGCTCTTTCTCAGAATAATTTTTGACACTGTGTTACACATTTACCAGCCTTTTTATTCTTCTCAGTTTTCTGTTTCGTTCACAGACTTCTATTTTTGAAGATGTCATGATGCCTTTCGTAGTTTCTCGTACCCTCCTTCTTAACTATACTAACTTAAGGTTTTTAAAGTCTTTTGATTGTGGTATGCATTTCTTCTGAACATCTCATTTTTATTTTATAAACTGTCTCCATGGCAACTGTAAGCATTTTTATCTTTTTAGCTGCTTCTTTTAATTTAACAAGCTTCCTAATTTTTAGTGAAACCCCCCCCCTTTTTTTTTTTTTTTTTCTTCCCCAGAAGTAAGCAACTACAGTTGCAAGGTTGGAAGTTGGTGGAGTTTTTGTGGTTTGTTTGGGGTTTTTTGGTTTTTTGGGGGGGATGGTTTGGTTTGGTTTTTTTGTGTTCTACCACAACTGCTGAATCTGAACATAGTGAATTGTTGTACACAACAGAGCCTGGACAAAATTCACTACTAAAATATGGGTATTTTCTTTTTTTATGACTTCACCACGTAGTTACTTCAATAAGCAATTTGTTACAGAATCCAAATATTTTATTTTTGCATCACATCCTGTCGTAAGATCTGAAGTCTACCTCTGTTATCTCCCATCCTTCTTGGTCACTGGCATAACTCTGATGTATATATTTCAATGTCAATATAGAACTTTAATGTGTATGCATTCCTTATACTTCACAATGCATTGAATTTATTGACTTTTACCCCTTACAACACAACACTGCACATCTGCACAGTATTTTATCAGTTGTGTATACTGTTATCCTTATTATCAGTGTTGCACAGGTTGTCTTGCTTTCATTTGATTTCTGAATGCCTATTACATGGAAACAGATGTTTGAGTTTACTTTGCATTAGTTTAAAAACACTCACCTAGTGGTTTTTTTCAGCTGTTGCTGATAATCAGTTAACTTCTGCAAGGTCATGCTTGAATAATGCTGCTGTATTATCATCTTCCCTTCTTCTGTAGCTTAAAAAACACCCTGAACAATTCACATTTATGGGAACTCTGGTTGCAGGTTTTGCAATCATATTTTATTTGAATCTGTGTTAAGGTGCCTTCCCATTTGCCCTTGTCCACAGCTTCAGCATTGCTTAGGTGAAGAGTTTGTGGAAAGTATCAGCACAAGTTTCCAAGTCATTTGGCCATGGAAGAATACTTCAGTGAAGACAGACTGCACTTAATAGCCACCTCAGCTCTTGTAATAGTGCTAAGCCTCTCTCTGCCTGTTGATGACAGCTTCAGCCTAATTGCTGGCTACGTTTTCTATGCACTGCTATTAAACAGGCACTGGTTTCTCTGCGGTTGCCTGGCATGTCAAATCATTTCTTTACAACAGAGCTTATCCTTGTGACTTCTATACAGCCCCACTGACCTTTCCCAAAAGTCCTTTTAGCACGTGTGCAGATTAAGTCCATTCCCTGATGTGCTGGGTGCAGTAATTGCTGGGGATGAGGGATAACTTGCTGTCCCCCATCTGCCTAGCACGCTCTGACAGGCATATCTGGCACTGGGTCACAGTATATGTAACTGAGGAAGGACAGTTCCTGGGTGCTTTATTTATTTCATATTTGTGGTGGGGTATTAGAAATGGTTGAAGAAGTGACAAGGTGTCACTGTTTTCACTGCCTCAGCTGCTTCTGGGGGCTTATGCAGCTGCACAGCTGGATGTCCAGGGGATGAAATGGAAGCTGTACTCTTGGCTCCCTTCCAACTGGCTCCAAATGCACTTGAGAAACTTCCATGTGATAGTTAATGTAGCACCTGCTCAACAAACAAAACCCAAGTTTCCCCTCCTCTGCTATACTGTACATCTGTTATTTTGCTGACATGGAAACTAGTGTAACAATTCGATTCATTACTTGCCCTCTAAGTTGATTCCAGCTAAGCTGAAAAGACCTTAGTATGTTTTCTCAGTGATTGTTTAGGCTGCAGCACAAATTAAGTAGTTCTCCCTCCAATGAGATTTGTTCTACATTGCAATTGCACTTGCATGTGTATGTTCATGCTCAAGGTAAGACTGAGAGGAAACATTTTCTCCTGGCCAAATATAGACTCCAGCTCTCAGCAGAGGCGTGTTTACTTTTGGAGTTCTGGGTCCAGGTCTAATTAGAGACCAGAGAGAGCAAATATGCAAATTCCTGAAGAGGACAGGCACAATCTCGCCTGTCCTCTGCCCTTTATGCCTTCTCTGTTGGGACTTACTGGGATATTCCAAGTATCCCAGAAGTTTCAGACAGCTGCTATTAACAAAATAATCTGCCAGAGAATGTTTCCTTTTTCTCCACAAACTTGGAATTTCTCCCTTCAGAAAATCTCACTACTTCAAGGTCAGGACAGGGAACAATCATTCTTGAAGGAGTGACAAGGTTAAAGTCCAAGTTCTCTCCCACTCCTCAGGTCCCCCACAGCTGTTATTTACTACTGCTGTGTGACTTTTAATAACCTGCTCTCCAACGACTTGCATTCTATAGGGTTACTCACATGCTAAAGACAAAACTGGAAGCTAAGTGGTTAATTACTGGAAACTGTCTCTTCCTGACTTCAAGTAATTTCATATTTTTTTGTATGTTTTAAACCTTCTGCTATTCAAACCACTCCTTAGCTTTGGAACTAATGAGGATTAGACAATGCTCTGAAGCACAAATCTAAAGCATGTTGCATTTTGTGAGATTTTGTTTTGCAGTATAAGCACTGTGCTCTGCATGGTTGCCTAAAAGGTACATTGTTCTGAAGTTGTTATTTTGCCGCAACCAAGTAGAGCATGGTGAGAAAGATGCAGTGTACAGGCAGTTTGCCTTTATTTTATTCTTTTGCATTATTTGGTTTAGCTTAGTACTAAATTACCATTTTATTCTGTTCCCTCATCAGGAAATTATCCCAGAGATACTTTCAGAAGGTAAACAAACCCATTACATGATCAACTTTTTTGATATATCAAACAAAAAAAAAATTCTTGAAGACTCTTGTGGCTCTGGAAACTAATAGAATACCTTAATCTCAGTTACACCAAAATGAGAGTTCCTCATTAAGCATAAAAAATTTCTCTTTGTACACTCTGAATAATGTAGAAAGGGGCTGAGCAAGAACAACTGTTTACTTTACAGTAAACTTTCACTCAGATATCAGCATTGTTTTTCCTTCTTGCTTGTTTTTGGCATGGCTGCCCTGAACCAAAAGCCACACTGAGACTTTTCTTACTGCTCAGAAAACTGTCTCTGTGAAATCACTTACCTAGGATGTAAGAAAGTCTTAATGTAGTCCTAACAGCTGGCAAACAAAGAATGTAACTGCTTCCCTGCAAGCCTTCATGTGTAATGAACCAGCTCCAGTTCATTTTGCATTCACTTTTGTTAGAAATCCTGAGGCCTGGTTGTTTACGAAATTTGAGCACCCTATTTTGACATTTAAATTATTTTGGCTTTTTGGAAGGCAGGAATTCACTTAGAGCAAAGGCAAGGTTTATTTATTGTGCTTTTGTTAGAGAAGTTATGGCATGACCACAGTGGCTCGGTATCAAGAAGGGTTCTGTGTTGTTCCCTGCTGTGCAATGAAATGCAGCAGGTGAAGCAGAGGACACTATTTGGAGCAAAGAGGAATGATCTTGGGGACAAGAAGCCTGGAAGGGGCCTGTCCAGGCACCTTCTGAGCAGCTGCTGAGGAAAGATACAGTGCCCACCATAAGCTTAGGCAGACACTAGGGAATTATGCAGCCCTGTCTAATCTTCAGGGCATCAGTCCAGCCCCAGTGGGACAGAGGAAAATCTTTGCAAGGGCTTTAGTTAGATCGCAGCACAAACCTGCAACTTGGTGACTCTTGCTAATTAGGATTCTGTGCTACTGTGTGGTTTATACCCTCCCTACCAATAATGCCAATCTATGCTAAAAGCAGAATTTGTTCCACAAAAAACTTCCTTTTGAAAGCTGGATGAAGAGGCACCCTTGCCATTTGTTCATGCTGCTTACACAGTGGTGTCCCACTAAGATAGAAACATTATTTTTCTTCCCATGGCTATTTTTTGCTACCAAGTGTAATAGCAGAGCACGAGCCATCTATCTTTCAGCAAGAACTTGGGTTTTTTTCAGGATATGGGGCCTAGTTATTCAAAAGAAAGCAAGATACAGCTTTGCATAACTATTGAGGTTCTTTTCAGAGGTTAATTTGTTACGTCACATAGATTATCTGCTCAAATACTGTACATTCCCTTACCCTGAGGCACAGAGGTTCATTAAATGAGCTATGCAGTGAAAAAAACCAGACTTTTTCTAATACAGTTTCTAAGCCTCCTGGCAGTTCTGTGCAAAACATCCTTCCCATGCTCTCAGTTATGCAGTCTTCCAAAGGGGACTCACTGTGCATCTGTCATAAGCTTTTTCCAGTGTCACTAGTAATAAGGATTAACCTCTCTATGCCTAGCTCCTGAGAGCTGGCTTTTTACGGATATGTAAAGAATGTCTGGGGCAGAAAGCAGGGCTACACTGGGGCAGGATCCTTGGCTTTAGCACCCACATGCCCCAGTGGCTGGACAGACCCTGAATTAGTTGACCTTCAAGGTACAGTGAAATGCCAGTCTATTTACTCAACTTTGTGCCTAGGGGAGGTAATTGTAAGAATTGGAAACATATTAAATAGCAGTGCTCGAGGATGAGACACTATCTAAGTCGACATTTTGTCAATTAGCTATGCAAACTGTCTGAAAGTTTTTCATGAGTAGAGGGAGTGTGTGGGGTGGATTATGCAACAACCCCCCCCCCCCCCCCCCAAATAAATAAATAAATAAATAAGGCTTTATGTTCTAATGACAAAGTTGGTGAACTCCTGCTGAACTGTCAGGAAACCGCAGGTGCAGTATCACTTATTAATAGGCAGCACATAAAACCGGACTACTGAAGTTGCATTATCCTAGCTTACCCTAGCAGTATTTGTAGTGGGCCAAATTCACTCTCCTGGCACAGGAAGCAGCACAAAAAACTGCCAGAAATTGATGTTTCTGATGGTTCAGCACTGACCCTCCCAGCCTGAGCTATGACCCTTCTCAAACCAGCAGCCTACTACTTTTCCCCCCTGTGACAAAAAAAGCTACTCCTGCAATGGAGAAGGGAGTCTGAAGGTGCCGGAGGGTGAAGTCTACTCCTTGGTGAGTCTTGCTCAGTAAAGATCAGAGCTTGAAGCCGGTGTTTGTGAAGTGAATCAACTTGGTCAGCTTGTGTGCGGTTTTTTTGTTTCTCCGCTCTTCACTTTTGTTTCTACCATTCGCCTGAGCTATAGTCCAGAGTGGGAGGGAGTTAGCAACTTCTCTGTACCTCTGTAGCCCCAAAGCTGGGCATAGTTGCAAACATTTTGCTCATGGACTTGCTCTCCCTCTCTCCTATCTCCACGGTCCTCAGTTGCTCCAGAAGTTGCCTGTTTGCTGTTCAGTCACACAGGACAGAGCAAGGTCAGTGCTTCATTCCCCAAAGTAGTTACGGGTGCCAGGGCCAGTGAGTAATGCTGCAGGCATTTGCCTGGACATCTTTGCTGGTTTGTAATGCATCCTCTAGGGACAATCTGCTTGTTAGAGCTCAGCTTTTCTTTTTAAAATTCATTTGGTTGAATCTCAAACAAATATTCTTTAAGAAATGGACTGCTTTGCTTTCTTGAAAATAGCAGTTATGCAAGCAGGAGTAACTAGTAACTGTGACAGCAGAACTGTTTTGCACAAATGTGACCTAAATTTCTTTAACCTGAGGCTTTAGTTGGTTTCCATGCATGAACTGGAAGGCAAAAGGAAACTACAATATTTCTTGTTGTTTCATGAGGTATTTTCACCTCCTTAAAATCCCATCAGAAAAATCAGGCCTAATGTATGAATCTGTAACCGTGAAAAGCTAAAGTAGCCCAAAGGAAGATATATATATAAATACCCAGTTACCAGTATATAACCTCCATATGAAAACTCTGATGGTGTCCTTATTTCTGATTAAGGAGGGGCTGGGCTGATCACAAATAGTCAGGGATTTGTAGGTTGATTCAATTAAACAGCATGTTATAAATTATGCTAATATTTTTCTGTCTTTCTGAAGGACCTATATAAATATAGCAGTGTTACTAGCTGTTGTACTCCTCACTGGCAGCTCATCTCTTATTCAAATGGGTGAGTAACAGTGGGTGGAATTCTCAATTCTTTATTCTTTCCTAGTTCACTGATTTATTCTTTACCTCTTTTTTTGGTTAAAATGCTCTCGTTATGTATTCAGTGATATGCATTCATAGCAAGATAGCCTCTGTGTTTTGATAAATTTACTAAAATGAAAGATAATTATTGACCATATTGAATAGCAGCTGTATGTAGATCATGAGTGAGATAGATTGATGCATGTCTCTTTTTTTTAAAGAAACACATACCTTCCAGATCAGAATCAACTGCCTGGGAGTTAATGCATACAGAAGCCTTCAGTTCTTAACACTACCTTGTCTGAGTAAACACATGTTCAGCCACCACTATGTTAATGGATTCAAGCACTCCTAATGATTTTGGAATTAGTTTATATACTGAGATGCCTGGACTGCTTTATTTACTGGAGTGGCTAGCTAACAGGCTTTGTTAGCCTAAAGGCTGTGCGCTTCTGTGTATGCGTGCGCTAGACATCCACTGCAGATTCTCAAATTGCATTGACTTTCTTGCCAAGATGGCAGGCAGCTGTCAATGTGGACACTAGCAAACACAGATGGAGCAAGCCATTCAGGAAGGGATGTGATATTTGACAATTCAGACTTCCAAGGGCCTTAGCAGGTCGGCAGCTACCACAGCCCCATGTTGTCTTATTCTCAGATCAGCATAACGAATCATGCCCGGGAGACCAAGTTAATCCCTTTCAGGTTCCCTGGACTGTAGATCTTTCTGAATTTTCCTTTCTTTAGCCCTTTGTTTTCTTCCTGCTTTGTACTGAAAGTTAGCTACAACAGCAAGAATGTATTAGGCTACTTGGAATACTGTCTTCAATTCATCCTGTCCTGCTGGCACACGGCGCAAGCTGCACAATGAAGAAACTCCTGCCTCACTTCTGGAATGAGTCAACAAGAGGGTTTATAAAATGCGACGTCTACGTGTGCGCACATGCACATAAACACACATGCAAAAAGCTGCAGTTGCTGTTGTCTGGGTTTGAGGGTAAATGCAAATCTAGTTTTTGAAGCCACCATTTGCCAAAAGGCAGCAAAATCTGGCCCTGCCAATTCAAGGAGTTATTAACTACTTCCCAAGTACTTCCACGTCTCCCAGCGTATGGCATGCAGGTGGCCTTCTCCAGCTGGTTAGATGCACCATTCATCACTTCAAAAGCAGTTACAATGCCCTCTTCTGCACTCAGTCAGAGGAAGGATCCCATCTCCTTCCTGGAAAATTCAGCTTGGGGCAGGAACTCTTCTCCTTGTATGAGCAACTCCCATTGTGTCTTATAGCAAAGGGGTATGAGATGTTTGAAGATTAATCCTGTCCTCACTAAGACACATCTGTTGTCCATTAGATTAGAGAAAGGGGCCTCAAATACTCTCTGCACCTCAGGCTTTTGTCTCTCAGTACAAATCTACCCTACCTTGACTCTGCAGTGATTTCTCCCAAGCATGTGGCCATTAGGTGGATTTTGGTTAGCAAAATGCACTGTATATACCCTGTTATGATTAAACAGTGTCTGAGTAAACTTTGATGGCTGGCAAAATACTGGCTTTATTACACCTTGCATGTGGTGGTATAAGCCATCAGCTGCAGAGAGCTGCTCCATGCTAAGCAGTCTTGAATCTCATCTTTAAAATAAAGAAATATAGAATTCCTAAATTAAAACCAGATTTGGATTACCCCATAAAGATTAAAGGTCATTTCAAGCCTTTTACCCTTCTCCAGCATAACTTCACCCATTAACATTAGGACTAGAATTCTCCAAAACCTGTCTCTTTTGTATCAAATTAAACTGTTCTCATTTACCCTGTGTTTGAATCTGGCACAGAATATTCAACAGCCACAAAGCTCCTGTTTTCCCTACTAAAATAGGGGGTGGGTGTGTCATCTACTTTAGGAACTATGTTCAGAAATGGTGCTATCTACTTTTGAAGTGGCTACTCCAAAACTGTCCCCACATGAGATGGTCCTGACTGATAAAATCATATCAACTTTACAGTAATGCCAACCATAAAGTTAAGAGTTGATGGTCTCTGAGATTCTAGTAACAGTGATAGTGCTCCAGTGCTTTGGGAACCCCTTCTTTGATAGGAGGCAGCAAAATCTTTTTAGATGAAACTAGGCCAACATGAGTAACTGATTTTATTGGTTCAGCAGTAGGATTTATAAATAAAAATAAAAGTAGAACAGATCAAAGGGAATTAAAAAAAAATTTACTTGACAAAGCAAAACACCCAAAAATGTCATTTTGTGTTGCATGGGATGTTCTATTCCACTTGAAATGAATTACTTAATTTTGTCAGGAATATGAAAAATAATAAGCAAAGAAGGATGCATTAGTGTTACAAAATGTTCAGAAATAATTGCCCAGCTTCACTTAGATGGTTAGATGAAATACATCACTAGCAGAAGTGAAAAGCTGAGAATAGATGGCCAAATGACCTCTGGGAAGGAGCTTGGACCAGCATCTAATGCTAATACACTTGCATCTATCATTCTTTAATATATAACCAAGCAAAGTATGGGTCTTAATATGATGGAAAGTGTCTCCATGATGGTGTAAATCACAACAAATGAACAAACAAACAAACAAGCAAAGAATAATCCTTAACAACTAATTTTCCTATGTTGTGTTTTGAGATTTCCTATCTCAAATTACCAGACAAAGCAGGTATTTTCAGTGTGGTTATACTTGGGCTTCTCAAAGGATTTGCACATTAAAAATAGAAAAAGTCTCATGTTTGAATCATCAGAAGAGTAAGGTTTAGTATCAATCTGAAGCCACATCTAGTTTCAGAGGGACACTGTCTGTTATGAGCCTCATAAAGGAAATTTGAACAAAGCTTGAAAAAAGATTTTGTGCTCGTTAAAACACATTGCAGTACTGCAAGTTGGGAGGAAGGGAATTGAAAGCCACATTATGATTATATACGAATGACCATACTCACAAAGTTACTCTACTGCTATTCCTTGTTTAGCAATTTTTCCTAAGAGAAAGACTTCAGGCCTGTTTAATGTTGCTTGTTACTTGAATTTTATTTAGGTTTAAATTACAGAACCAGAGGGCAAGAAGAGACTTCAAGAAATCCCCCAGTGAACTCCATTGGCCCCAAATGGCCCATGTTTCTGAGATAATCAGTCTGTGGTGTAGGCAACAACAGAGGCTTTTTTTCAGGGTTATTTGCTATGCTCATTTAGCTGGTTGACTGGTTCCACCTCTTTTCCCCTTTTGTCATTAGTTGCTATGTCAGAAAGTTTATTTGTTTGTATTCTTTCATTGATTCTGTGCTGATTTTACCCTGCTCACTTTGACTATGGGATTCTGCCTCATATAAATATGATTATTGCCATCTGAGTGTTCTTGCAAGCATTAGGCCAGATTCATTATTAGATGTTTGCAGGGCAACAGCTAAACTATACATATGTATAATCTATTGTAAAAATACATGCTGGCATCACAGTTTTTAATTATTCAGTCCATTTGTAAAAGAGTGTATTTTCAAGCTTGAGATGATGTCAAAGTGGACAGGCTGAGGCTCAATGTACTCAAATTAGAGGCTGGATTGGCTACAGTGGCTCACAAAATTATTATACCTGAAATCATGAATGTACTCCAATATTGCTTCCATGACTCAGGCCTTTCATTCGGTAGAAGTAGTAAATTAGGGAATGTAGTCAGAAAAAAAAATGCTGGGTAGAGGCAAGTTAAGAATATTGTCATGTTTCTTGCAAAAACTTTTCAGATACAGCAATATGGTACAAAAAGAGGCTACTTGTGACTACAGTGAATAACTCAAAGTGTCAGCAGAATGAAGGGAAATAGTTCTGCATTCATTCTCATCAGGCTTTGTCCTTTCTTAATGTTATAAGGATGTCAAGAATGTCAGAAATTGCAGTTTTATCAGTTTGTCTGTTACATAATTTATTTCTTCTTCTTCAGAAAAGGAAGAGAAAGATGAAGGTATCAAATCGACAGCAGTATCATTGCACTCTACCATTGTGTTAGACTTTGATAGCTTTATTTTCAAATGTGAGAGGAGTTAACCACTGTTTCTAATCTACTTTCAAGCCCACTTCATGTGGGTCTTGAAAGAGCTTGGTCCTCTTTCCGTATTGCCTTAGTCAGTAATTCTTATTTATCAAGGTATTTACATTTGTTGGGACAGATTTCTTGTGGAGTTTCCCTTCATTTATACATCTAGCAGAAATATCATTCTCACATATTCTTAATTATGCTATATGTCAAGCTTGTAACACAAATATTTACTACTATGTATATAGGGTATTTACAAGTATTTGTTAATTTCAGTTAACACAGTGGGTTGGTTACAAAGAGTTGGTTATTCCTACTTCAAGCTAGAGTGGTTAGCTATGATTCAGCAAATTAAATACATGCACTGTTGCACTTTGCTACCCACTGAATGACAGTGTAAAGCAGTTCCAGCACAAATAATTGAATATCTAAAGTAAAATGAAAAAAGATTGTGAGTATTAGAACTGACCTTCTGGAAATAGGATGAAAGGTAGCCAGCTATTATCTGTATTAGTCTTCTCATCCAAGATAATAATTTACTTATCATTCACAGTTGAAAATATACTGTTTACATTTATTTGAATGTTGGCTTCCATCTACATGTAGTTCTAACATATAATATGTAGGTCATCTAATGGAGTTTTCTGGTTCTTACAGGACATTTTTTTCAAGAAAGGGAAAATGCTACTTTGTTGAAATATAATCAGCTCATGAGAAGGGTTATGAAGATCTGCAGAGCTTAGTAGAAAAGAATAATGGCTATCTTTTCATATGGGCTTGAATGAATGGGCTTCAATGAAGTTTCAAGACCTACAGTTAGCAGTACGTAAGTTGTATAAAGATAAAATCAAGCTGTGAGCAGAATGTTACACGAGCCAAAAATAGGTCACATTTGAATCTTTTCTAAAGACCTTATCAAAGTTACACATTTCCAAGGATTTCGAAAAATTATTTACAATGTGTGCAGCTTGCCATAGTCAGACAATGCTGATTTCTAGTCGTGTGTAACAGATGACATTGTAAACTCAGTAGAATTCTAAAATGATGTCAAAACTCAATTTATATTATATGGTGTTGAACGCTTCAAGGCTTTTTGGGAAATGTCTGTGAAGAAAGAGTAGTTGCTGAAAGCTGGCTGTGCAGCCCAAGTACTAACAGACAAAGGAAACATGCTGCACAAGGTGTTAGGTGGGTTTTCCATTTAGTCACTTTTTTTAGCCAAAAATTCATTTGAGGCACAGCGCATGCTTCCTCCCTGTGCACTTTCTCTTTCAGGACAGCAACAACAGATTGTAATTATGTTGCACGTGCCATTTCCTAGTTATTGCTGTCAGATGGAGGTAACAAAAGACCACACAGTGTCACTGGGACTGCTTTTGTTGGTGGTGTTTTTCCTGAAGACCAATATGGACTGCTGCATGGCTCTAGGAAAGAGCCTGAAACCCTTGGGATTTGTCCTGATCCCAAATAAGATCAGAATTCTGGGTTAGAGAAGTGGTGGCACACAGCCTGCATGGTCCTGCAGATGTGTACAGTGCTGCAGACCTCTTGTTCTTCACCCAGAGCTCTTTCCTTGTGGTTTCCAAGGAATTCTTATTTTGACAGTGATACAGCAGTAAGTGGGCCATATTAAGTTTGAAAGAGCTTAATCAATCAGCACTCGCAGATACAAAATCTATTTCCTGTATTTGCAAAATTCATTGCAACTCATTCATTTGAATAATGCCATTTGCTGATCAGGTATTCTCCAAGATGAGTAGTGATGACACAGAGCTGCTGTGTTCCTAGGCTGTGGTTAGTTTTATTTCACTCTTAGAAGCAGTGCCTTTCTTCGTTGAACTAATCCTTCTGACTTTTCACCTGTGACAACAGAAAGGTATTGATCATCCTTCACAGTAAATGGCCTGGGTCTGATTTTCTGTTTTTAAGAAGCCATCTTCCAGTGCAGCATTGTGCCTGGCTCTCAGCTTCCTCTGGTAGACTGGTGTCCTTGGATGCAACAGCCTAATCTTTAGATTCTAATTTTTCTACCAAAGTCAGACACACTTTTCTGATTGCTGTTTCAAGAATTACCTCACCCAGTAAAACAAAAGTTAATTTGCATCAGTACCCGGTTATTGGGAGAATAGTCTGGTTTAGGTACACTGGGTAGGGTATTAACACTGTTAGAACTTTTACCTTGGATTTGTAACCCTGTCTCATGTTGACCTTTGAGATACAAGGAACTCTTTCTACAAAGCCTGCCTTGGAGAGCTGTAAATTATTAATTCAGCAATCATAGCTAAATGTTGTCTGCAGAGGACACACCTCAATGAGTACACAACATATTGACTGAATGAAATGTAGACAGAAAGTCGCAATGCCATTGAATGAAGTAGGACCATAGTTTTCATCATATAAAATCATAGAATCTTTAGGGTTGGAAAAGACCTCCAGGATCATTGAGTCCTACCTTTGGCCAAACACCACTGTGCCAACCAAACCACTGCACTAAGTGCTGTACCCAGTCATTTCCAATGTATAACCATCCTTTCAGTGAAAAATGTTTCCTGATGTCCAACCTGAACTTTCCCCAGGATAACTTGAGGCTATTTCCTCCTGTCATGGGTTGCCTGGGAGAAGAGGCCACCCCCCACCTTGACAAAACCTCCTTTCAGGTAGCTCTAGAGAGCAGTAAGGTCTCCCCTGAGTCTCCTTTTCTCCAGGCTAAAAACACAAATATCAGAAGACTTGATGATAAACAAATTTAGAGCATAGTTTAGGCTCCATTAGGCTAACATTAGATTTCTAACAAAAATTCATAATCTTTCAGATAAAGATCCTGACTGTGCTTCTAGCTCATGACATGAGTTCTGATAGAGATGGCAAATACGGTTAGTATGAGTCAGGCTCTACAGGGATTTTGTTCATAAGCCTTGAGGAAACAAGTGTGAGAGCTGTAGCTCTATCATACTTTGAAATGCTCCTGGGCTGATTTAGATTTGATGTCTGAGGTGGTGGTGAGGACACTGTTCTTACAATTGCTTCCTCACAAGGCAGTTCACGGTCCCTTGGGATTTTCACTTCCTCTCCTGCAGTGAAAAAGAGACAAACCACATCTCTCTGCTTTTTCAAAAAATGTATATATGAGGTTGAGACATTTGCCATCCATAGAGGGGTACCACTGCTTACAGCATGTTTACTGTCTGAATTTTGATGGGAAAGCTATTTTGGGATGTAACTTTTCTTTCTAACACTTTCCAGAAAGTAGTTTAAGGTACAAAAGTACATTCTTTTCTCTTTCACTTCCAAAAGATCTTGGTCTAGCCTGGGAAGATTATCAACTGCCAAAACTAAAATTAAACCAGAGTACCAGAAAAATCTTTTTTATAATTAAATGTAGACAGCACTCATCATGTCACATATATCAGATTGAGTCATTAAAGTTCAAAGCCTGGAGAAAGCTCAACTAAGGTCTAGTAAACAGTAGCATCCTTACAGTGGTGTTATGGAGAGCAAATAATTTACATGCTTTAAATGCATCCAGGCTAGGAATTGAGCTGAACAGGGATGAGGCTGAAAGTTGTATGGTTAGGAAAAAGGCAGCAGTCCAACTCTAGCAGCTGGATTAAAACACCAACATGTTTTGCTTTTCGGTCATCCAAAGTTCATCTTGCAATTCACTGATGCAGCCGCTGCCATGAGGGATTTCTTTGATAGGAGTTGGAGGGGGATTTCTGATGGGGTGGGTTCCTAGGGACAGCTGAGGACCAGCCACCTGCTCTCCAGGAACATGCTCTGCCCTTTGTAAGTGAGGAAATCCATCAATACATATTCCTTCTGCATAATACAATGCAAGTGTGTGGAGAAATAGCAATTTAATTAAAGTCCGCAGATGATACTATGCACTCTACTAACAAGCACAGGTCATTTTACCTGTGAGGAGATAATTTCTCTAAATCAAACATCCTGTACGTCCCCTAAGTGTTTTCATCATTTCATAATTGGATCTCAAACTGTTTTGAAGTACCTCTCATAACCAAGCCCTTGTGCCAGCTGGATGTTCCCCCTACAGGGGATGGAGTGCTTGCACTGGAAATCCTGCTCCAGTCATCACAATAATGTGGAGACTGGTTTTGACTGTAACACCTGTGAGTTAAACTCCTCTCCCTGTCAGAAAGCAGAGCTGGATTAGGTGAGTAAATCCCCACCTCCACTTTCATCTCCTTGTGGACATTTAAATAACTCAGCTCCAGTAATTACCCAGTATAAACCACAGCTCATAGCTGCCAAAAATTCCTGAAGACAAGAAGTGAATGTGCAGAGCAAGCATATGGGGCAGAACAGAATTACACCCTAAGCAGGGACAAGAACCTGTGTGTATGAGGCTGTGGTTTAAAGTAGACACAGATACAGACTGTATTTAAAAGGAATGGTTTTTTTCACTTCAATTCTTCCTTCTTGGTTTGCCAAGGCCCTAGACTTAGGTTTGTGCTGTACCCTTTGTGCTGCCACTAGTATTTGTGAGGACCTCCACACTGGTGGATGTGAGGAAAAGGATTCGGCTGAGGAAAAAAGTTCCTTTTTGACACATTAGCTTTTATGTCTCTAAATGAGGCAATTTTTAATTGTCAAGTGAAAGAGGAATAAATCCATGTTCTAAATTTCAAACTAAAATTAATCTGGAATGTTTTTCCTTTTCTTATTGGTTTATCGCTACAATACCCTGGTTACTAGCTATAATGCAGTGCTGCAATATTCACCACTGCAATGCAATGTCCTGTTTCATCTTAAGCAGTGCTTAACTTAAAATAAATGTATGTAATGGCTAAATGAAAGGGCAGTGCAAGCGCCAAAAAGATCTAATACCTTGTGTCTTTTCCTAAAATTTTTGTCTTTTCAACTATGGCATCAGTTCTGAAGAAAAACAAAACCAGCCTTGCGTCCTCTCTTCTCTGAGGAGTGAATCCTGGGATAGTGCCACTTTTGCAGTTCATAGGTGTGTCTTAATCACAAACTACAAGCACAATGCATCTTCCCACAAAGGGCAAAATGAACTAGAGGCCTGCAATGCTTAAGGTGCACGGTCTAGCTCTTTATGACACTGCCAAAGGCATTTGATAAACCCGTCCTCAATTACTGAGCTCTATCTGATCATAACTCTGTAGACATATCACTGTACTTGCAAAACCTGTACTGTGGCTCAATAGCTCTCAGGAAGCCTACAAAGCTAATAATCCTGAGAGAAAATTTAAATAACTCCAACTATATCTTTGTTGGTGACTCACACCAGTTACAAAAGTTGTTAGCTGCCAACAACTTATAAAAATATTTTGGACACAGAAGAATGGTTTCTTATCCTAATTTCTCAAATTTGTCTTCCCTTTGACGAACAGCTGGACTTTCCAGCACTTCACCTCTATTCTATTCTATTCTATTCTCATTGAGCTAATGAAATGGCACTTTGCTTCCCCTGTTGGTTACTGAATTAGATTTTGAGATATGACAAAAGGAAAAGGGACCTACATTGAGCATTTTGCTGCTAGGGAAAAAGTCACGGTGGATTTGGCATTGGTATTTGGGCAGCTATGAAGGTGATGTTGCCATTCTGTGGTGAAAACATTTAAAATGACAGTACAAAATTAAATTTATTCAACTTAAAATTAAAGATCACATTTTAGTAGTGAAAATTATTAAACATTTGCAGAGATTTTCCCAGTAATTTTAAGGATTCTTTATCACTTAGGTTTCAAAATTTACAGCTCAAAAAAAAATGTTTAGTGCAAGAACTGCAAAGTGACATTCTGTGGCCTGTGTCACCTATGACTGTGATGACTGCTGTCCTTTATTGTTTTCATAACCAGGAGTTAATACTGTCCAAGCAAAGGAAGACCTGCACCTGTTATATTTTTGTGGCTATTTAGAATAATTTCAAATTTTTCTAGGAGGAAGGGGAGAGCAAGCAATGGTGTCCACTCCCCACACTTACACAGACCTTTCAGTGTGTATAAGTGTGTGCATGTATGGTCCTCCTCCTCCAGCTACCCTGGCTTTCCTGGACTCCTCTCCCATAGTCATGGGTTCCCTACACCACAAAAGTGCATTGGGCTGGCCATCAATGGTCAGAGAAAAAAAAGGTATAGAATGGTTTTTTTATTTTTTATTTTAACTAGATAGAAAATTTAAGAAAAACTTTAAAACAGTGACTTTTTAAACTCCCAAAACTTCTTGAGATGAGTTATACTCCACCAGCATTTCAGTCAAACTTAAATCTTCTAATCCTTTCCCTCTGACAAAATCTCAGAAAGTGTCTCTGCTTAGTGGATTTAAAAGTGCTGGTGTTAAGTGGAATGCTATAC
The DNA here is from genome assembly GCF_020740725.1 of Corvus hawaiiensis. Classification (NCBI taxonomy): domain Eukaryota; kingdom Metazoa; phylum Chordata; class Aves; order Passeriformes; family Corvidae; genus Corvus; species Corvus hawaiiensis. The sequence continues at coordinate 49,357,176 of NC_063215.1, read as the reverse complement.
ATTTGCATAGAAATGCAGTTACAAAACAAATGCAAATGATTTCAGGGCTTTGCAAAGTTTAGCATCAGGCCTCTGTCAATGTCAAACACAACCCAAAAGTTGTGAGAAGATAATCAGTTGCTGCCCTGAACAAGAAAAACACCTTTCCCATAAAAATAGAACTGGTCTTTTCTTTCTGTAAATAATATCCTAAGTATACAGCCTCCTTTAACCACGGTGTTATTAAATCTGGGATTGATGTCATAAACACTTGGTAGGACTGTTAATTTTATGAGGTACCTTTAAACTATTTCAGACTAGAATTTTAAGATCTAATTTTAAGGATCTCTTTTTATGTATTGACATAACACCAAAATATTAAGGCACAAGTTTGTATTATACTGATTGTTTCCTTTGGTAATTTTTGATGTGCAGTATTTTTCTCACAGTTTTTATATAGAAAAGGGCATACCTCCTGAGGGTGCAGGGCAAACCCCGAGTGGAACAATTCTGGTTCCACTTCCTGGCTTGTGGTAGGAGGAAAAGATGTACACTATTTTTCTAGAGTTTTATAATGGTTCTAGACTCTGTGGCTGGTCTGTTCTGAAGCAGTTCACAGAGCACACCAACATGGACAGATGTGAATGATCTAATTAAGGGATGAGTTCCAATGCATCCTTAAAACTCTGGCTCTTGGGTGGCAAATGTGGATAGTGGAAATTTTAATGAAAGGTCAACTTCCTCTGGGAAACTTTACATAATTTTAAATCCTAAGGAAGCAAACTAATGTGGTACTTACATACTTGTGTATGTAGTTTAAAACTTGGTCACTCTTTAAGAGGTAATTTTATTTATATTTTTTTATAATGGCAATGCTTTCTCAATTCACAGTAGGATTTCAACCTTATTTAGACAGGAATAAAATGCATGGAATCTTTAGCTCTGATTTCCCCCATTTATCCACACAACTGATTTTTAGTCCACTTCCAAGAGAAAAAAATGTTTCTGAAAATGTTGTAATCTAATAAAAAAAGCTCTAAAATAATCTATTAAAAACCAACTGTATTGGAACATCAGTGATGGAAATAAGTGTTAAGGCAGATGAAATGAATAAAACTTGAAAAACAAATAGTTATTACAGCTTCTGCTGGTTTTTAGGGTGTCCTTGAGCTTGTTCTGCATATGAACTTCATTTACAAGAGTGAAATAAACCCCTTCTTGGATACGCAATGGTGGTAGCATCTGCCATTCATACCTGAGCAGGTAACTCCTGAGTTACTCCTTATATGCCTGTTTCCCAAGAACTGATAAGAAATTAAGTGTAGAGATAGGAACTAGTGAGCCAGAATTTTGGGAAATGATTGAGAGCAATTCTTTACTTCAGCATGTAATGTAGTATTCTGTAAACTGATCATTTTTTAGGTGCAAATGAATTCCTTGGTATTACATTCAAGTTATGTAAGTCATGGGTAGGTCTGCATTTGAGAAGTGACAAGAACACAGACTTTTACATCTCCTATTTACCTTCTCATAATGTAAATCTTTAAATCATCTTTATATACACTGGCTATGTGCCAGTGTCAGATTGGTCCTCTGCATGTGTATGAAAATTTCAGTCCTTCATTTCTGTGAGTTTAAGAAGCTTATATAGTTCCTTTTATGACAGCTAAATGAAGTTTTGGTGTCAGGAACCTTATATAAAATTTTGTTTCTCTTCTGAATTTGACCTCATATGATTCCTCAGCAATACTGAAAACTATAAAGCAGCAAAGAGATTGAAAGCAAAACAGAAATAAGGAAGAAGTCCTGTTTTCCTTTTTCTCTCCTCTAAAAATTCCAATGCCCATAGAAACTCCTTGAATAAGGAGAAATGGTTTTGGTAGGGATTTCACTTCTTTTAGGTATTGAAATCGACAGCTAGACACCCTACATGAATATGCACAATTAAAGCAATTACACCATTGGATATTTCTCCCGTTATTTTGTCTGCTTAAATCATCAGGTAGTACTGTGTACAGCAGTAATTTTTTTTCAAAAATAATTTAAGATGTCTTCATTATAAAAAAAAAAAATTAGTTTATATTCATTCTATTCTCTTTTCACTTCCCTATAACCTTCTCCAGCAGTAGCTATAATAATTTTCTAATTTTCTAATTTTCTCCGAGGCAAAAATTATATAAAAATTTTTGTGACCAGTGATTTAAAAGGTAAAATATTCGACCTTTAGAGTACAATGTGTATAAGGCCACTGAAAAAGTTGCAAAATCAAACATACCATTTGTAGATTGTCAAAGCTTCCCTTTTTTCACATTTGTTAAAGGAAGATTTTTTTTTTAATGATAATACACAATCTCTCTCTGCCACTCTTTGCTCAGCACCCCTGCCCAGGGCCTGGCCTGTCTCAGCTGATCATGTTCTGTTCAGGAGTAAGGTGCTAAAGGTATTGTGCTGCACCTGATTGCCACTGATCTGCACACTTAGCTGTCTCATACATAACAGAAATAACCCACTCCAGAAGTAGTTCTTAATTGGAAAGGAATTTTTATACTCAAATTCTGCAACACGTTTTATTACCAGCACTGTAAGCTGCTCAGGAACATTAGCAATTGCAGGCACACCAGGTATCAAAGCTAATGCTTAAAAAAGTACAGGAAATTCAGGAAAACCAGACCAATCTTTACTAAATTAGGTTCTAACTTTTGTGGATTTTATTGTCCATATACCTGATAGATTCAGAGGTTAAGTAATAACATATGGGCTTAGGCAAACACACAGATGTACATAAAAACATGTTCTTGAGGAAAGCACATTAAAAGGATTTGGTTCCATTTTCACAGCTGTAATTTATAGACTACTCAGGGAATTTTTAATGGCTTGTATCGGACATCACCAGGTTGCGATATGTGGCTGGATTCAGGTCTCAATTCCACCAGAAGAACTATTACCCAAACCTTTCTGGTTTTCATTCTACTTGGTCTCCAGAACACGAGAATTAAAGGTAGAGTGGCAATCCTTATCAATACTGCCAAAATGCTGAAAAATTGGAATAACTTGAGAAAAAGGAGGGGAAGGCACACATTTTCTGTAAACTCATCGTTCACTTTATGTCGGCATTTCTCTACTTTTCAAGCTGCACTCCTCTGTAGGCCAATCTCTACTAAGGAATTATTTGGATCAGATTTCCATATTTTACAGAAAGTGAGTTACCTACTCCTTGGGTAACCTAGTTGGAATTCAGCAATCGTGACACGTTTCTCTATTGAGTTGCAAATGCCCGTTTAACTGTTAGGTAAAGACAGTCAAATGGGGCCCTGTTTGAATTAACTCCCGAATGCAGAGCTCTTTAAGCTCAAGGTGTTTTGTTATTCACTGCTTTTCCGATCCCTAAAAGGACTTAGGAAATACAAAGACATTATGAATCTCTGTCACAGAGCATGCAGGGAGCTCAAAACAAGCTGAAAATGCATTGCTTTAAAGCATTTCAGGCATGACCTTAAACAAACAAACAAACCTGCTCTGCTTGTTCACCTCAGCATTTCATGACTTGGTTTAGTGATGTCCAGACAGCATTTCCAAGGCAAAGGACAAGGGCCTACTCCCATCACTGCCTTTTCCATGTGGAAGGTCTCCAGGCTGCCCATCATGAGGTACATCGCTGGATGATGGGATGCAATCCTAGGGAAACACTGGGACCTAGCTGTGCCACTAACTAGATAGGAAGTTTAAGATATATGGGTTCCTGTAATGATGGTGATAATAATTAAGCTATGTTATTTTGGTACCAATTTTTCCACAAGGAGACCTGTTAATTAGGCTACAGTTTTCTCATGTCTCTAGACCTTTACTTTTCTCCCCAGGCGAGAAATCTCATTGTCATCACTGACCCTGAACTTTTTCTTCCACCAGCGTCTCCGTCAGGTTTATTACCATGGTTGGACTCTTGCCAGCATTTGCCCTCACCCCGACCTTGTCTCTGATGAAATACTTGTTTATACCTTACTCAGTTCTCCACACAGCTAATGCAATCCTCTTCTTTAAATTCCCTCCTGAATGGTCTCCTTGAGTTGTCTGGATTTAATTCAGTGTTGCCAGGAGAGCACAAGATGCATACTCCTGTTGTAATAAGCTTATTTGGTATGGGATAAAGAGTGGCAAGCTGAGGATATAGGATTGCAATACCTTTTCTTTTTTTTTTCCCCTCTAACATGCTCTCTTGTTTCTGCTGTCAGAGCCCTGCTTGGACAGATTGTTACTGAATGTGCCTGGGGTGGCAGGGACCCAGCCAGACAAAGGAGCTGAAGCTTGGCTGCTTCAGGAGGAGGAAGGCAGGTGGGCAGGCTGGCTGAGCAACAGCAGCCTGTGAAAGAAAGGGCAGGGGGTGCTGGTGGCTGCTGGGACCGAGGGGCTGTCAGCTTGCACAGCCAATTCAGAGACCTTCAAGCTCAATGCTGGATGCTGTTTGGAGGGGAGAAGGGATCTACAAGAGGAGCCTGTCCTGGGGAATTTTGGCTGAGGAGTCGTAGTAAGAGAGAGGAATGGGTGAAGTGGGAGGATCTGGAGTAGCTGGGTATTTACAATGAAAGCTTTCTGGGACAGGTAAGAGACAGTATGTCACTCATAGCAGTGTGCTTTTTGAGGATGTTAAGTCTTGCCTTTAATTTAAAAGGATTGCAATCACTTTTAAGTTTAATTAGCTTCCAGGAATAAGTCCAGCTCTGGGCTGAAAGAGAAAAAGGGAGGGAGTTCTTGAAGTGAAGGGGAAGGAATAAGCAGGAATGAATTTGGAAAAATAAGAGGAAAGTCTGAAGACCTGAAGAATGTGTAAAGGATGATTCTGGGGCAGTGTCTATGGAATTGGGGAACTGTGAGACCTAGGAAGCAAGGGCCAGTGAAATTAAAACTTTTTTTTTCAGAAGGGAGCTAGAAGAAAGCAAAAGGCATGAGGCCTTCTGCCCTGGAAAAGACTGCTTCTCTGCAGCAGTAATCATTTCTAATTGGAGAAGTATCTAATTTGTTTTCCACCCACAATTAGCTTGAAGCTCCCTGTAAAATGTTTTCTTTGTTCTTCTTATCTTAGCTACAATGAGAAACTGCCAGTGAAAAGGGTCTTGCAAAAGGAATAAATTTACTTGGTGTTTTTTCAAGCCCAATTTCTATGACAAGACTGTTTCAGGGACCAAGCCTAAATCAAAATATTCTTAGCAATGCTAAAAGGCAGAGAGTGCATCTCTCTTATTAATCCACTGTTCTATTGTCTCCAGCGTGCTCTGCACAGCCCACTCTTTGATTCCTCTATCAGGACCCCATTTCTGATTTAATCCAGGCTTCTAGCCCTGGAGCAAAACTTTTCCAGAAGGAGACTAGACAACATCAATGTCTGAACACATTGCTTTTGTTTTAGGGTTCAACAAAAATCTTAATTCAAACAGTTGCATTTTATAGAATTAGATCACAGTTCCTAAACATCTCTCATCTTGGGCTATGTTTAGATCTACTGTCCTTGATGTTTTAATACCAGAGAGGTGTTTGATCAGATACTTTTCTTATTTCATTTTACAAAAAATTATGAGCTTCTGTTTTGGACAATCCAAAGCTTCTTCAGAATGACCCCAGTGCCTGCAGTGAGACAGGAAGACTACTGTTGTAAAATCATGTCTCAGAGATGCCCCAGATTACAAATAATTGGGGGATATCTTATTAGCGTTCTCTTTTTCCATAATATATTTTAAGTTCCAGTTATATTTATAGTGTACAATTATCTAAATAATTAAAGCCACCAATGAAGCTATTATCAATTACTGCTCTTAACTTTTGGCAGAAATTACAAGATCCTTGCTATGTTTCTTCTGTTGCTTAATGGTGGACATAGTTTCCGTGAGCTGTCAGTAAGTGTCTTCTTAGAAAAAGTCATAAATGTAGTTTTCCTCCTATAACATCAAAGTAATTGAAGAAGCCTTTAAAATTTATAGATTTATTTTACTGCTTTGATTTTTTGTGCTTCAAATCCAAGCTATATCTCAGAACATCTGGGCTCTAATTCATGTTAATCCACAAAAGTAAAAATAATATGGCCTCCTCCTACTGAATACAGAGATTGCTCTTATAAATAATAACAACCCTAGAGTAGGCAATCAGCATTGTCCATGCATAAACCATTCTAGGACTGGAGAATCTTATTCCCCAGTTTCAAATTCTGCCCTGGACTTGCTTAGTGATCTTCATTGCATTACATGATATTTATGTACCTGTTTCTTCATTGTAAAAACACATCTGCTGTGAACTATTTTGGAGTCTAAGGCCATGAACTTCACACACTACATGTAACTATTCTTACTTGAGGAAAAATTTTAACTGTGAAGGAATTATGCTGAGTGAATTATTCTCACTGATAAATGGTGACAATTATCTGTTTGGGTTTTGAATCAGTTTTCTGATATGTGGACATTTGAATACCTGAAAAAAATATAGATCAAAAGTCCATACTACTTAGAGCTGTAAAAAACCACAAACAAAACCAAGTTCAGAACACAGCTTAATATGACTCTATAATATTACTGTGATTAAATTTCAGTTAATTGCTGAAACTTCATTAAGGATGTGATCAGATTGAAAAGATAGGTTTAGATATATGAAAATTGCTTTTTATAATAAACTAGAAATGCATGGATACCATATCCAGTTAATACCTTAACCTCATTTCAGTTTTGCCCACTGAAATAATAACCCAATTTAACAGCTTTGATCTAACTTTTTTTGTCTTTTGAAAAATTAGAATCTTACTGTGGATTTGACATTTGAAATCCAGAGCAATTTTGCTTACTTTAAATGTAGACCAAATTAAATAATTTACAACTTTAAATTACATTCAAGGAGTGCATTGTTGCCACCTATTTTCTTTAATCCATCCCTCCCTATCTAATGCTTAAGGAGCCTATTACAATCCTGCACAGAAAATAAGTAGGGAAGCATGTAAGCATTCATTTAATGAAGTCCTCTCCAGCTCCTGGGGTTTTTTTTTTCCTACCTTGTTAAGCCTTCTGTCTTGTACCTTGGTTTAAATATTGTACGAACATCATTTGACCTTTCTATCACCATCTTGTGGAATCCTATCTGAAAATGTGTATACATGGTGCTAGATATATACATCCTGGGGAATTTTGGCTAGCAAAATTTTTAAGTTTGAAAACATGTAAAAAGAAAGCTGAAAATGCATTTAAAAATCATTGAAATATGCTAAGTGGGCATATAAATACATGACATTTTAGATCTTCCACTCTCCAACTCAACTTCTACTGAATTCTAGGAACATCCAGTAAAACAAATATTCTTTTCTATAGCAGCTCCTTGAAAACTTAAAGTTTTGTGCCACAGAGTTCCCAGAAACACTTTAGGTTAGGAAAATCAAGTTTTTAACTCAGTGTCTTCATCAGCCCAAGCTTGTCTGGTACATTGAATGTCAGTGGAGATACTCAAAGCTCAGCTGGACAGGGCACAAAGCAACATGATCTCATATTCCTGCTCTGGAAAAGGCATGGACCCTTTGATATCCAGAGATGCCCTCCAAACTAAATTGTTCCATGATTTTATAACTGCTAGCTTGCATTAAATCTATAATTGCTCATTCCACCCCCAGATTTTACTCAGTGCCCGTGGATATATTCCTGATTGATTAGCACTTAGAAAGAGAGTGAGCAGTCTGGCTCGTGACATCTACTTCTCGGTATGAATTTTAGCCTGTCCAGTCTGTGAATTAAGCTAAAACTGGTATGGGACACTCAAAAGCTGTATGGAAAAGCAGTGTCTGTTCAGGATGGTAACTGATTGCTGACCCCAAACCAAGGCATAGGTCACAGCTGAGCTGGCAAATGGATAAAGGGATGTAGGATTCACTTAATCCAGCCCTAGTTCCTTCCAGGGGAGACTCGCTTAGTCTCTTCTAGGCATTGCCAGGGCTAGCAATATATTAAATCAACCTAGTTGTCTGTAGCAATAACACCTTTTCCCATGAACATGTCAATTCATGGTATTAATCAGCAACATATGCATGAACTCTGAATTCCATTGTTCTCTCTTAAACATAATACACATGACTTTACAGAGTAAAGCATATGACTAGGAGTTAACAAGTTGGCCTAAAAGGATGTTTTCAGTATCCAGTTATAGGAATCAGCACAAATGCAATCCTGTTTGACACATTTACTCTCTTGTTCTGATGGCCTTGGACATGTTTCCAGGTCTGGATATCTGACATAGGATATCATCCTATTTATTCTCATTCCCCAGTGGATCTACAAAATCCACTGAGGGGATCATAGAATCATAGAATGATTTAGGTTGGAAGGAACCTTAAGCATCATCCAGTTCCAACCCCTCTGCTATGGGCAGGGACAATTTCCACTACACCAGGTTACTCAAAGACCCATCCAATCTGGCCTTGAACACAGCTAGGGATGGGGAATCCACAACTTTTCTGGACAACCTGTTCCAGTGCCTCACTACCTTCAGAGCAAAGAATTTCTTCCATATATCTACCTTAAATTTCCCCTCTATCAGTTTGAACCTTTTACTCCTTGTCTTATCACTACAAGTCCCGAAAAAAAGTCCCTTTTTGTCTTCCATGTGGGTCCCCTTCAGATAATGAAAGGTTTTTATAAGGTCTCCACAAAACGTTCTCTTGCTGAACAGTCCCAACTTCCTCAGCCTGTCTCCATAGAGGAGATGCTCCAGTCCCCTTAGAAACTTTGTGGCCTCTTCTGAATTTGCTCCAACAGTTCCATGTTCTTTTTATGCTGGGGGCACCAAAGCTAGGTTCAGTACTCCAGGTGGGGTCTCACAAGAGCAGAGTAGAGGGGCAGAATCATCTGTGTAAATTGACTCAGGAGTGGAGGAGGTAGGAAGGAAAATGAGAGTTCAAGATCCTCATTTCCTCTTTTCCTGACTAAGGTTGTATCCTCACATGGAAGACCTGCAGAATAAAACTTCTCAAGGTACCATTTTCATTCAAAGAGCAATCATAGGGCATTCTAAAGACTTATTTGAGGCAGTCTCCTGTATTACTGGACTTTTCCAGACTAATTGTCTAAACATCCTTGAAAAGGGTAGGGTTATTTATTCTTTTCATCTGAGGAACAGTTTCAGGATTGAGACCAATCCATAGGGTTGCAATGTCTATTTTCGAAGCATATCTTACATGGGGTAATACAGTGAGAACCACTCTCTTGAGTACCAGATAAGATCCACCTAGGAACATGTCTTTACCTGTTTAAAGAGTATCAATTTCCAAAGAAGTGATAATGAGAAAGTACTTCAAGAAAATGTCTTCTTGGAAAGGTCCCCTGTATAATTCTAGAGATTTCTCCAAATTGCCCCAAATTATAGATATATACGGACAAAATGCTGTACAAACTTACCCTTGCAAAAAGTAAAAAAATAAAAACAAAACCAAAAAACACCCCAAAAACCCAAACTCAAAACCAACAAAACAAAACAAAACAAAACAATCCGTCCAAAAAAAAAAAAGCCTATAAACTCTTCACAAAAGCTGTGCTGGAAAAAACCCCTCTGTCATCAAATTTACCACTTCACCTAATACTGAAATCTTAATGTTACATCTTTCCCATCTTTAGTATATATACATTTGTGTGCACACTGTATTAAAGACATGGGGCCATGACACTGTCATAAGTTTTTCTGATCTGATGATATTAAGTTCAGGTCTTTCAAGTCCTACATCCTGCAGACCTCAAATTAGTCTCAGATGTCTTGATGTGCCCTAATACTGCACTCATATATCTGTGAAGGCTCAGTGAATTGGTTACTACTTATACTTGGTTAAAATGTGTTTAAAAAATCTGTGATATGAGCAGTTTTTGATTTATTTGCAGCCAGTGTTTAGGAAGTTCTTCAGCAGGAAGATTGGTTTAGTTTTTGACATTATGAAGGGGGGTTTGCATTTTGTAATTTTTTGTTTTTGTTTTTACACCTCTGCTTTTGATTCTTTTAGGCCCTGGGGGTTGGTAGTCTAGTTGTTTACTTAGCTCTGGTCATTCTGAATGCCTATTCTTCCATTCTTCCTCTTATCTCTCAAGTGGTATCCTCTCCATCTGTTCAGTAAGCACTAACAATTTTCAGCCTTATCTTTTAAGACCGTCTTCAGAGGCAGTTTTGCAATTGTTTTCTGAAAAGGACTTGGCACTTAGAAAGTCCAGGTGGAAAACAATTTAACTGAGATTTTGGGGGAGAGCACAGAGAAATGAACAAAAGTATATAGTTGCTTTTTTTTCCTTGTGTAGAGATCTTGGTATTTTACCTGAACTTTAATCCCATCCACCCACAAAAAGGCAACATATATTTATGCTTGCTTCAAATAAAGCTCACATCCGAATTTACTCCACTAATATCTAAACAGAACACTATTAAAGGAGGCATAAATGACCTTTGAGTATCTTTACAAGCAGCAGATGTAATTTACAATAAATATATATAATAAAGATGAATGAATATAGTTATTTCCCATTTTCAAATGGAATTCTGAAACTGGATTAACTCCTGTGGGATGGACTCTTTATTTGGTTTTTGAATATACTTTCTAGCATGCTTAGCCCACCAACATGATGTGGGTTTGTCCTGTAAAGCTATTAATATACTGTAATTAACACACGGCATAATCAGTCATCTGTCATATTGCTGGGTGTCTTACAAACTTTGACTTGTCTGAAGGAAGGAGGCTGTAACAATAAAGGACACTGTTATCCAGATCACCATCTTTCAGGGATAGGTGCCATAAATTACAGAAAACAGGAGAAACAAGAGCTGCTCAAAATTCCTCTAAATATTATGAGAATTATAGCATTTCCATGTATGTCTATATCCTGAATTGGTAGGAAGAAAATCTAAAATTGCCTTGTAAAGGAGTTATATGTCAGTTTAGATAAATGTCTAAAAGAGTGGCTCACCAAATCCCATAAAGAAGTGGTAATGGGAAAAAAAGGAAGTTTTCTTATGGATTAAAATGGTTAAATAAAGGAAATTCAGAATAGAAATATATGTTTGATTTTAAGTGGAATGAGATCACTGCTGAAGTTCCACAGAGATCTCTGCTTAGGTCTGTGTTGTTCAAGAAAGAAATAAATTATTAGAGAAAGGGGTTGAATGCTCATGGGAAAAAAAAATCCTGCTCTGTTGCAAAGTTATGGTCTCTAGGTTGACTATTAGTAAAGAATTATATCCTAGGCCTAAATAGGAAACGTCATAAGAACATCAGCTCAAGACCTGGTCCTGGTCAAAAAGTCAAATTGAACATTTCAAGCTGCTTCGGAAAGTGAGGGCAGCAGAAGAACCACTACACTGCAGTTTGACTTCATCCAGAGCTCTGAATGGGACAGCAAGAGAGAAGGCAGCAGCTGACCACAGAGACTCCCACACCCTCGCAGCCACATGACATTCTTCAGAAATGCAATTTGTCTTCAGCCACTGACGTTTGTAAACAACTCATGACATTCAGGAGAACAATCACAAAAGTTAAAATCTTGGCTTTCCTCATTCACCCAAATGAGTGAAGATCCATACTGATTGGGGAAAAGTCATACTGAGAAGTAAACAAGCAAACAAGGGCAGAGAGGCCCTGCGGAGAGACCTTGACAAATCAGAGAGATAGGCAATCAGCAGCTCTACGAAGTTTAACAAGGGCAAATTCCAGATTCTGCACCTGGGACAGGGCATAGAATGGAGTTTAGAGCAATAACTCAGGTAGGAGAAAACCTGAATACAGAAGGAGAAACTGGGGATTCAGCTAAAGTGTGCAGTGGAGACTTCATAGAGAAGGTTAAGTGAGTGTGCACCTCGGTAATACAGTCTGCTTTTGGGCCTGGACTGGTACCTAAATTTTGCTGCTTTGCACCATGGAGATACCAGTCACAGATGTTTTCAGAGTGTGTCCTGTTGCTGCTTTTGTAGTGAATTTGAGCTCCAGTCTAAAGATAGAGTCCTCTGTGTTGACTGTAATCCAGTCAGGTCTGTCACGGTCCTGTCCTTGAACTCTTTCAACTGATTTCCAGTTCTATCACCGGCTGAGTGTTTCCGCCTTGAGCACCGAAGCTCATCTGACTCCATGTTGCACTGGGTTTGGGAAGAAAAGGGAAAAGCACTGAAGTGAGTAGAAAAACAGAATGGTGGGGTTCTTTAAATTTTTTTTTTATTTCATCTCTTTTAACATTCTGAAACGATGGTGTTTTGCCAGGCAAGCAACTTGCCAGCATAAAGGAGTGGGTCATGGAGAAAATCATTATAGAGTAGGAGTACAGCTCTTCTTTATATGGGTTTGCATTGCCAGAGAGCTGCACCTTTACCTCTTACAGCTCAGGATGTGCTCACAGTAACACAAGTTCAGATCAGGATTTCCTTTGCCTTGCCCCCATTTACTGTGCTTTGGTTTGCTTTACTGAGAAGTCTTCATGCCCAAACCATACTCAGTTTAGATGAAATTGGTGTTGCACTCCCAACGCACGGCAGTCATGGAAGGACAGTCAGCTGACATAAGTGGACTAGACCTAGTCTAAAGACCTCCCACTAAACCAAACCAGAAACTCCCTCCCATCTGCATGCCACAGGCACCAGTTCTTCTGTACCAACTCTTTGGGTTTGCAGATCTGCTCCTCTTGTGCTATGTCATAGACTAACAGCTTCACCCTTTGGAGAACTTAGAGTGGACTGGGAGATTTTTATTTATGGTTTCATTCATCAGAATTCTGGAGGGGATCAGTCCTCTGAGGAAGAACTATCCCATACAAAGAGCTAGTAATTTTGTTAAGCCTGGAAGCTATTACTACGTGGATCACACAAATATTCAGCAAAGATATGAGCCAGGCCATTTAAAATAATGAGGCTTAAACAATACTACAGATTGTGAGATTAAGACTTTATTTTTTAGTTGGATTTTAACTCTCCTTGATGTATGTTAAACTAAAAATAAACAGTTAAAAAAAGGAAGAAAATGTAGAATACTTATTATTCATGTGTTTCTAGCACCTCGTTTTCAAATTATTGTGAGGTCTGTGACAAAATGTCAAGATCTGGCAGTGCTGTTTTAAAAGAAAGTCAAGTTTCTAGAAAAAGAAACAACAATGCTCACAGATATAACTTTCCTAAAAAGTACATAATAGTGAGAAGTTACAGTAGTTATAGTGATTAATAATTTTCCCCCATTCCACTGCCAGCACTGAAATAGCACTGAAGTCATTGGTTGCTCTCTCTGAAAAATGGACCTTGATTATTCAAAATACTTTTTTCTGAGTTTGTCTCATCTGTGTCTTCCAGCAGTCTGGACACTGCTACAACATACATACGTACATACACACACACACACACACACACACATATATATATATGTATGTATGTTAAGAAAACAGGACTAACTCTCATTATCTGTCTTCCAGTAGCAGATAAGTGCTAACTTTTCCATTTTTCTTAATTGTATCTTCTTTACTCTCCAGCCTAGTAATGTAAGATTGCAGTCACATACACAGCATCTGAGTCTAATGAGTTTACTGGGTACTAACCAGCGGAGCAGTAATTCAAAGCAGATGTTAACTGACACTGAATATATTGTTCTAACAGCATATGAAAAGGCACCTGATTATTTTAGATGTATTATCCATATCCTCCGATGTGCTCTTAGATGTTTAAAGTCTGTAGTATTCTAAAAGCTTGCCTTAAGTCAAACAGAGCTGTAAAAAAGTGTAAAAAGCCATGTTACTTCTTTATGTTGTAAGGGAGGACCTTTTAACTGATACAATCTTTGTATCTACTGTCCTTTCTCTCTCCTGGGAAAAGAAACAAATTTTTATTCCTACCCCATGGTTTGTTTCAGTTCCCTGTATTGTCAACAAGTATTTGCTTTGCCTGCAAACACACTGTACTGACTCTCAGTCAGTTTTTAGGTTATTTTTCCAACATAAACACTTAGGGTATGACTCCTTGTTGCACTCTGTGTTTTGTTTATTGACTCATTTGCACTTGAAATATGTTCTTGGAGAGACTTCTATTTTGGTATATTAGTTCAAAACTGTTCCAGTCACATCATTTTAACTTGTGCAGTAATTTCTACATATGTGTTCAAAGACAGGTATTGAGGATTTTCTTTTTTTCTTTTTTGTTGATGTAAGTTCACTGAGTAAACTAGAAGAGGTCATGGAGCTTTCTGGGATTTCTTTTTTTTTTTTCTCTTTAAACATTTCTTAAAGTGTGTATGTAAATGATTTTGATCTCCTCCTCTGGATGATCCCATATAAGTGTGAATTGTTATAAAAGGTTGATAGTGTATACCTCTGTTAAGACATGTAGAACTGATTTGCAAAAGAGAAGAGTTTGAGCGGTTCACCAAAATATTTGATATTTCTGTTGCTTCCCAACCAAAGTTCTTAATCCCACCTAATTGTTCAGAGAAGAGCTGCCTGATTTTCCCAGCAGTACAATGTTAGAGAAGACATTAGACAGCTGCCCAGAGGTAATGTCTGTAAGTCTGTCTGCAGAGAAGCATCTTTAAAAACAAGACTATTTAGTGTTGAGAAATATTTCTAAGAGCATGTTTGTTTTTCTGAAGTTTTCCTTTTCAACATGAATCACTGGAGACCAGTCAGATAACTGAGAAGAGAGAGTCTTTTCATCTCTAGACAGCTCTTCAAAGAGGTGGATGGGAATTTGGCCACATGATGGGTTCCATTGAAGGAAGATTTACAATTAAGTCTGTGTGTTACTTTACCAGTGGTTTTTGACATTTGCCAGTCTGCGAAGCTGTAAACATTTTCTGTGGAAAATGCGGTCTCTTTAGAAATTTCACTAACGTGGGTAGTTCCATGCCTATATGAAGGTGTTTTTCATCATCAACTTTCCCCTTTGTATTAGAGATGGTATGTGGGTGACTTTAGCCATCTACAGGCCATTCTCCAAAGGAATTTCATGAACATTTTCTCTGTATCATAATTCTGTGCGGCTTACAAACACAAAAGTGAAAAAATTAAAAAAAGTCTTGCTCATTTAACCCTAGATGTCAGTTTCCTGTAGCACTAAGCAAACATGAGTTATAAGCAAGGCAGAACATTTTTTTCTCTATTACTCAAGACCTGTGAAGGAAAAGAACCTGTGGGGCCTCAACTAAAATATGCTGAAACACCTGTGATATGTTTTGTCAAGAAAAACTTTCTTGGTACTCATGCTAAATAAAAATTGAATAAAAAGACAATACTTGACCTAGATTTATTTTTATTGAATATATGGTCTGGCCTTCTGGCTACAGATTCTACTGCTATAATAACTGTACCCTCTGTTCTCATCATGACAATTAGACTTCATGAAAACCTTTCAGACCCTGGTGAGGTCTTCTCACCAGAAGAGGAGAGCTTTAATATTTACTCAGGAATGCTGAGGAATTTTGCTTCTTGAACCACTCCATTAGGTGGCTTTCCTGGTTAATCAGCACTTGATGTACCTTAACTCACTGTGGCTTCCCAGCAAAGGTTTTTCAGAAGTACTTGTTCTACCACAGAATAATGCAGACTTGTCTGTCACATTTCACATCTTGTGCTGTGCCTGTAAGGGCTGGTATAACACAGACCTGAACTGATTTTGTGTTTGGCAAAATGTGTTGGGAGTCTTCTGCATGAAAGCTGTTCTCCAACAGCAGCCCCAGTTACTGTACATAATTTTCTCTGCTTACTCTCATTAGAAGAACTTATCTAGTTGGAAGTACAGAGAGAATGAATTTAGGTCATTCAGAATGCCTGGGCTGGCATTTGGCCAGGACATGAGAGTTAACAACACAGAACTTGAAAAATACGTTAGTGATGTTCTTTTATTTCCTTTCATTGTTATAAAGAAATTGCTGTTTCAGTAGTGGCTGCTGCAGGTGACTGCACATCTGACATTTCCCTTATGATGCAATATAGCTTCGTCTGTATTCCTACATTGCTAGGGAGGAGATGGGTCACTCTGAGTTTTTTATCACTGATTGAAGAAGTTTAAAATGTGGATAGGCTACAGTTAAAGGTAAGAAAGGAAAGATTACTGAAATAAGAGCTCCAACTGTGACGAAGAAAAGAACTGTCAAATGAAGTATAGCTGCTTCATGTATGGATGGGTTTGCTCTGGGGTGACAGGGCTTAGCCATTTATCTGCACACAGCTAAGTGTAACATGAATTTAGAGAAGTCAGTCAGCACCACTACATGCTAGCATGCTCCCTTTGAAAAGGAAACACTAAAAACTTGGGTATTAGGATGTTTTCAGAGGTTAAGATCTGGAAGACCTAAATTCTGTCTTGCACCAGAAGTTCCCTGTGTGATTGTAGGCAAAGCACATTAAAACTTGAAGATGTGGATTTTGGACTGGAGCCAGACACCTAAGAGTGAATTTCTGTGCCATGGAGCTTTTGCAGTACTCTAGCACACTTTGTAGACTTGAACATCAATATCTCTGCTCCTTAGAGTCTGTTCCTTGCAAAACTGTAAGTAGTCCCTCCCTTCCAAGGAAGTGTGGTGAGAACAAGCGCCACAGGTCAGAGCTACCCCTGGCACCTGTATAAATACTGTGTTTGAGACAAGTGGATAAAGACAATGATTCAAACAGAAAATCTGTTTAGTGTTGCAGACATTCCTTAACAACAAATATGTTTTGTACTTTCTGGTAGCTGATCCAAATACAGGATGAAAGCCTAGTCCTGCTTCCAGAAAACAGGATGACATCTGTCTTGTTTGACTCAGCTGACAATGCAAGTTTTCCTTTCTAAACTGCAGATTCTGTGTGCAGTCAGGGAAGGGGGAAAACTCCTTCAGGAGTCAGCTCATACCATCTTAAAATGGGTGTTTAAACCAGAGGGGGCTGAGAACAAGCCCTTTTGAGGAGCCTGTCTCTTTTTACAAGCTAAGGAGGAGGATATCTGGATATCTAGCTCAGCCAAGGCACCTACCTGTTTGATGGCTACATAAAATTAAATGAATCACACTGTGGACTCCCTTCAAATGACAGAAGACCCTTGAGGAAGTTCAAGTGTTTAATCTTTCCTCAGGATCTATATAATATAATATAATATAATATAATAATAATAAAAATAAAAATCTGGTTCCATAGTAGCATTCATTTTTATAAAACATTCTTACTAGGTAGTCTGTGATGAATCTTTCCTCCTTAGTTCTTGGAATTGTTTCTTTACATGCCATAAATAGAATGAATTCTGTTAAAATCCCAGTTACTAGTAAGGAGAGGCTAATGTGGTTGAACTTTCTTCATGTCCATGGACAGTGACAAATCATACCTGTCCTGTGTCAGCTAAATAATTAAAGTTTGATTGAAATGTTACTTACCTGAAATGAGTCATCTGTGGTTAAGAGAGGGAACATCAGCAACAAGAGGCAATGCATGGTTTAATTGGAAACTTGAGTCCTTTTACCTAAGCCAAAGAAAATCAAATGAAGCCACTGTAATGCAAACCACTCTGCAGTTCCAGAGCCATGCATACAGCCTTACATTGTCACTTCTGCTAATATCTGAACCCAGAAAGGTGCATGTTGGTGCTGAACTCCTCAGGAACACAAGGCTTGATCATTTGTCTCAATTTTCATGTTGTAGCAAATATTCCAATCTGGGAAAACGAGTTTTTCCAAAGCAAAAATTTTAAACTGTGTGTTACAGCTTGAATAGCCTGAAGAACACTTTTATACAGACTATAATTTGAACAGTTGATGAAGGCTTATAGGCTGTCAGTGGAATGAAGCATATCCAATGCTGCATTTCCAACTGTGGGAGAAATACTGCACTTGAAGTGTCTGCTGTAGCAGAAAGACTGGGACATATTTTATACACACTGCTACTCTTCCTTATATTTTGTAACTTTTTCAGATCTCTAGTGAAAATATATGTGAAATAACCATCTCATGTTTAATGTTAAACTAATGAATTACTTTAATATCACAATAAAATTAATCACAGATAAGGACATCTGTAGGTCATTCAGAAAACTGAGAGTGATGCATGAAATTCCTCACCTCTTCAGTCCTTCTCTTCCATATTCTCTGCTATTACTTAAATCAGGGAATATATGTTTCTACTGTGGGGACATCTTGATCCCCTTAAATGTAAGATGTGTGAAGCTTTTATCTATATTCCTTAAAGGGAAAAAAAAAAAAAGAAGGAAGAGGGAAGTGATGCAGATGGATCAATATAAACATATATGACAGTAGCTTGGAGCTGCATGCAGTAGCCTAAGTAAACAGAGTGACAGGATGGCTTTTCAAAACAAGCTTGTCATGTTTATGCTTGTTATCAGCTTTCCTGACAACGATTTTCCCATCAGCTAACTACAGACTTAATTAGGGCATTAACACTGTCCTGCCCCCACACCTCCTGCCTTTCCCCAGCTAAGCACTGGGTCATTAATGGGAGGAGAGGACACAAGCAAGGAAACGAGAAAGAAAGAAAGAAAGGAAGGAAGGGAGAGAGAGAGGAAAGAAATAAGGAAAAAAATTGAAATAAATAGGGAGTGGGGGAACAAAAACAAAGCATAATTTTGATTACACTGCACAGGGTGAAAGGGGAACCAGCACTGCTTTTTCATGCTTTTTACCAGGTTTTGCAAGACAGTTCATGGGAACATGCAGGCCAGGCTACTACTGCTGAGAGAAATGAGACTAATTTATGTGATTTCCATTTGTAAATGCTTACGAATGCAACAAATGAGAACTCCTCTATCGCTTGTTAAACTACATCTCTCACCCTCATGCAGAGCAGCTACTCTGTGTAATAAAGATTCTTCCTAGGCAGAAGACACTACATCACAAGTTGTAAGATGCTTTTGGCAAGCTGTGCTTTTGGGGAATAGAGATGCTAATTGCTCACATGGAGCTTGTGCACTGCCTTCGCAGCAATTAAAAAAATGTGGGGCACTTTGAGGTATCCAGTCCCTGTGGATAAACCCCATGCCTGACACCCAGACCAGAGCTCCATGGCAGACACTAGTAGTGACTGGAGTGACCTTGAGCATTTCCATCACGGTGTCATTTTTCATAAAGACAGATTATCAAATAATACTACATTTAAGCATCTGTGATTTTGCAACTAGTAAAAAAACTGAATTTCCTGGTTTTCTTTATTATTTCAACAATTTCCTGTCATTTATCATCTCTAGTATATGTGCTAGGTCATGTCTTGGCAGCAGGAAATTTTGCCTTGCTAGTCTTTCCCCCCATTCACTGACATGAGATGTTTCCAATTAAGCCCAATTAATTGTAGCTTATTGCTTCTGACCTGCCAGAATTACCTGGTCAGTGGAAGCACTCATCAATTCAGACCTCTTCTTCAGTTGTAGTGCTGAAGTACACGGCTGAAGGTCAATGATATGGCAACCTATTGAATGCAGTCTCAGGAGGAGCCCAGAGATGGTGGTACCCAAATCCAAGGCTGAACTGCAGCACAGATGTCTCTGCAATGCTTATTAAAAAAACAATATATCCACTGCATGGCTTTCAGGCAAATGAATACAGTGGTTTCCATTTGAGTAACCAGAAGGTGTTAAGCAGTAGCTATTAGAAACCCAAGACTTTTAAAATCCAAATATCCAGTTGATTATTTTCTTCTAGAGGAGCTCTTGGAATAGTTGTTCATATTTGGTATGATTTTGGAAAATGCCCAGGAACCTTCTGAGAAAGAAGTGTGAAAGTCTTAAAAAAAGTAGAGGGAACATCTATAGTGCTCTAGACATTTGTCATTCTAGGACAGAAAAATGAAATAGATAGTCTCAATCACCATTAAGAAGGAGGTAATGGAGAATAACTAAACTACTTACAAACACATGGAATGAGGAAAATAAAGCTTATTGTTTCTGCTCAGTCTAGTTCACTTGAAATAGATAATAGCATTGATGTAATAGATTTCTGTAAAATGCTGGACTGATGTTGCACTGCTTTTTGATTTAAAACCTAGATAAAATAAAATCAGTATCACAGAAACTAAAATTTGGAGGCATCTCAAATCTCAAAATATAACTGTAAACAGGGAACCATCAATGAACAGCTGCAGGGTTCTGAAGAGATCACTGTTTTTCCTATAATATTTAATGTTTTTATAAAGAAACTGGAAGTGAAAAAACAATTACTGACTGAGATTACAAAAGTACCAAGATCAAGGGAAGAATGATAAAGTAAAAAAAGAACCAGCCACTGTCACAGAAAAAACAAGCCAGTATGTGATTTAGGTAGGTCAAATAGGAAAAAATATGGTAACAAGAAAGCAGATACATCATATCTATAAGAAGAACCTGAAACTAACAAGAAGGTTATGATGAGCAGAATAATATTTTTGGTTTTGCTAGTATTATGATTACACCTTTTGTTTGAGATAGTGTCTAGGAACACCTGCCTTCAGGAAGGACTCTGTGATGCTGCAGAGGTACAGAAAAAAGTGCAACTTCTATCTTACAGAAGGCGCCAGTAAAATTTTTCACCCGAAAGGTGTGTGCCATTTCTGTTTGTATAAAAGGGATGCTGTTGAACTGGAGTGGGGAAGCACCCAAACTGCATGCTACAGTGACAGATGGATGTATAGAAATGCAGAAGCCATAGATGTGAGTAAAGGACTGGAAGAACTTCGATTCGATAAACACTCCTCTTTTCAACAGTGCTGATATAACTCACAACATGTAAGGGGTGAATCAAGGCTAGCTGTTTTTTAAAGTATATGCTCTAGCTAAAAAAAGATTAATTCAGAGAAGTCATTCGGCTTGTGTTGCTTAGGAGGTCAGGCCACATCATTTTTGGCTTTATTTATCTATGAATTTAGGAAATCTATTATCATATTCTTTAATCCTGTTCTCATTCTCTTTGCCAGAAGACCCAAAGAAGAAGAATAGCAACATAAAGCTACTGTTATACTTAGGGAATTGAAATTTTAATGTGCTTTGATCTAAGCATCTTGCCTCTTAGGGTAAATTATATCCCCACCATGACAAAAGAGGTGATAGCATCCTGCGCTATTTGCTCTTACTGGTTGCATATACTTAAGTCAAAAATGTGAGCTAATTCAACCAATTTCTTCCCACAATGTACCTCAGAATGAATCCAGGTACCAGATATTTTTGACTATTGTCATCGGCTTTCACAGTGCTCTCCCAGCTGAGAAGGCCCCAGTGAAATTACATGTTCTTTTAAGATGGGTCTTAGCTAAAAGAAGGTTGAAAATACCACATGGAGTTTCAGCTGCATAATTTCCAGTGATTGTTGTGGGACCCTGTGTTCCTGGGCCTTGGGCAATGCTTTGAAAATGAAGGGGCTATTGCCCAATCTTTATATCTCTGAAAGGAGATAAAATTAGAGCAGTTTTTAAAGTAAGCCCTGCAGGTTTCCTGAGCAGCTGCCTTCAAAGGAAATTTCCTTGTCTCAATAAACAAGAAAACAGAAGCACCTGGGCCTGAACAAATCAGTCTTATTTTTGGGAATACTACCTTTTAAAAATCAGATGGCTGAAAACAAGAAAGTGTTATCATAAATGAGAAAATACTATTTATCTGTATGTGCTTTGTCCTGGAGTGATATTAAGTAGTTCTGCTTATATAATTCCATTAGCCCAAAGTAAAAGCATCAAGATTTTATGAGTAGCCAAGTTGCCTTGGACAAAGCATCTTAGTTTACAGCTCCAGTTTTACTCTGTGGATGTTCCAAAGACACTAAGCTCTCTGAAAATTACTTTATTTTTTTAAAATACTCTGGGAAATTCTCAGTAATTGGAATAAACTGTGCTGTAATCATAAATGATATACAATCCACTTGAAAATTTAGCATAGATTGATTTTGTTCAAACATAGTGTAGGTAGTGTCTACCATTCTAAATAGACTATTACAGTGGAAATGTGTCTTTTTCAGGAGTAATTAAATTGCAGACAATGTAGACTAATCTAACACAGTATGGTGTATCAGCTGAGTCAAGATGAAAGTGCATTTTATGCTTGTTGATTCACTTTTCTGTCACTCCAAAATTGCTTTTAGTATGCATTGTGCTTCTGAATGCAAGGTCTTGGTTTTTATCTACTGCCAATCAACCCAAGGAGGCCAGGTTTATATTTAGATAGGAATTCAAGTAAGGAAATGAAACAATTCCTTTCAAAAATTTGTTCCCTGGGAGTGGTTTAAAAAATGTCATTTACGGTATAAAAGATCAGGTTCTTTTGTGGATAGATCTTCTCTGTGCAGAACAATGGTCAATTTGTAATTGTTTTAATAGTGTCAGTCAGCAGCTCTAAGTGTTCTTTGCTGGTCATGGTGAGGATGCTTGTCAAGTCTGAAGCCACAGGCAAATTAAGCAAATTGCTCATTTGCTCATTAGTTGCAGTACACGAATTTGAATATTTCTTTGCTCTAGACATAACGAGCTTTGTGATTAATGAATAATTCCTCTTTCTGATTTTATTTAAGGTGTACTTACTGCCAGCTGCCTAGTGGGAATAGAGGGAATTAGGATAGAAGACTGTAGTGAGATTTCAATATATACATAAAAAGTAGTGTCCATGAGCATCTCTAAAGTCTAAGTCAGAAGAAATGAGCCAAACTTTTTGTCATGAAGACTGATACTTAAAGTCTGCAACATCCACATGACATTTGCTTTCTCTTCTTTCAGCTGTGATTTGGGAGCTAAAGTGATACAGCCAGGCAATTTTAACACTAAATTCCTCCAAACTACCAAATTAAATGTCTAACAGCTGACATGATGTGGGAAAATTGGCTATATCCATATGCAAGCATCTGTGATGATGCTTTCATCACAGACTTTTCCTCTTCCTGATCTGGTCACCTGGAAAATACTAAATTGAACAGCAAGAAAGTGTTTTTATAAGGCATAAGTATTTCAGCATATCCAACAGGAGTCTGAAGCCTGTTGTTCAATGTAATCCTCATGGCTTTATCAGTGTAACAGAATGATGCTGATTTATATCATCTGAAAGATGTCTGGAGGGACTGAAATGTCATCTAGCCAACACTATCACTCAAAAAAAGAAGAGTGATAACATCTCAGTACAACTTCTGTGAATGCTTGTTTTTTGCTCTCTTTATAGAAAGAACAAGCATGAGGAGTCAAAGCAAGCCAATGGCCACAGAGAATTAATGCTAAAAGCTAACTCCAGCTGACAATTATCTTTCTCCTCTGTATCACACCTCTTGGTTGGCAGTGAGTTTTCATGTCTTTAACCTCAAGTACTGCAAACTGCCCTGGGAATCAGGATTGGTAGTCCGCTGATTCATTGTAGCTTTGCATAAACCACTGAGCTAAAATTTCAAAACTGTCACATATGTCTGGCGCTGCTTTAGCCATTGCAGACCCCTCTGGCCTTATGCTGAAGGCACCACGTCTCAGGGGTGGAGAGGTAATCCTAACAGCATTTGCTGACAAAGATTTCATGGGTGCTGCTTCTCTGTGTTGGAAGTGAAGCCTCTTCTCCTTTCTCTGTGTGAGTCAGGAGAACGAAGGGGGAGACAAATTCTGCCCTCTGCCCTTCTCCCTCTGCTGGTCCTTACAGCCTTGTTGAAAGTCTTGGGTCTGTGAAGCACTATCTTCAGAGACTGCCCTTAGGTGCCATGATCCAAACACTGATACCCAGTGTGCCTCTAGTTCTCCACACTGGAGTTAGTTGTCATGTCCCACACATGACTGGCACAATGTTACTGATTTCATTTCAAAACATAGGGATATAAATGACAATGAGTATAGAAATTATGACTATGATAAAATTGAAATAATAACAGCAATAAAAGTAACCATAATAATAACAATAGTAATAGTAGTCTGTCAGAGCCACACAGTGAATGATTTTACCATATTTAAATGGGGAGAAAATGAATCATCTCTACTATGTTAGTGAAACACCCGGTAACTGTGTGTACTTCCCTTTTCTTCTGCTATTCCACTCTGAACACCCACTTTCTCTGAGCTATTGTCCAAGCATGTGCTACCTCTTTTCCCCCTTCTTCCAATGTTCCTGACTATCTCAGCCCAGTTGCTTCAGGTTGGTTGCTCAGCCCAGCACCACATTGCCCAAGCCCCCAGTAACCTGCCTGCTCCTGAGCAGCACCCGTGCTGCCAGTGAGAGTTCACTGGGGCTCTCAGGATGCTGGCTTCAGGGGCCTAAGAAAAATGAACACCAATCTGATTATTTAGGCAAGCTTATTTCTTGTGCAGAGGTAAGATATGGATGAGTTCTAAGAGGTAGCTAGCTCTACAATATCTTTGGAAATCCAGACTGCCTTAGCTCTGAATGTATGAGAGCCTTACCAGTGACTGATGTTCGATCTTGTCTACAAATGATAATTGGGCCGTGCCAGGATTGTCCTAGTGCCTCCTGGTAAAGTTATCTCTGCAATATTTTGGCAGCAACTTCAAATTGCAGACAAATCACAGTGCAAAGGTCTCTACCTCCATAAAAGTTGATTCCTAAATTCCAAAGAACTCTTTATTTTGGGAGGTCTTTTCCAAATTACCATAAAGCTAATTTATCTCTCCTTGGAGGCCAAATGGCTGAATCAAACCTGCAGTGATTGGTACCCAGATGTGTTCAGTGCAGGAGTAAGTAAACAGAGTTTTATCAAGAAGTCTGTCTTGCAAATGATTTAATCAAGTAAATGCTACAATGAGTAATAACATTATATTCTACCAAAACCTCCTTCTGCCTTTATTCAAGTAAGTTGATTCCTTTGATCAATGCTGTGGATAAGTAAAAAGAAAATAAAATTGCAAAGGAAAGCCTTATATTTAGTAATGTGCAACTCCAAAAAGACTTATGATCTTAAACTGGATCAGGCTAATCTCTAGTTTAGAAATAATTATGTTTGCAAATAGTAACGTCATGTGCTGGTGATAAATCATCTAAATTTTAACCTCTCAACAGAAGGAATGTTGTTAACAGTTACTTAAGAGGAGAAACAATCTGCCCCCTCCACCTCCATTAGCTAAAATGAATTAGCCCTCAATATTTCAAAGTATTAACTAAGTATGTGCCTTTAGTTTCTCAGGAAGAACTCACTTTTCTAAGTGTCTGGGGAGAACAGTTTTGGCCTTGTCTTTCTTTTGCATCTAGAAATTTTGCATAACTGGTTATTTGGTGCTTTGAAGGTAGTTTATGGCTGCAAGCCAACCTAACAGCTTGCTGCTGCCACAGGAGAAGGTCTTACTCCCTTCTCCTCCCCACTCTGAGCCTTCCTTTCTTGCTCCATCTTCTCAGAGTCCTGTCCCCACTGCTTTGGCTCACCCTTTGCCTCTTTTCTTGAGTCAATTCAACCAGTTAACTCAGAGAATTATCCCCTTTCTGGTTATTTTCTTCCAAGTCAGGGAGGTGAATTGAGTGACAGTGGCATCTGAAGGCCACTGTGGTCAGCAAAGAGTAGAGAGGCAGTACCACATAGGCAGGAACATACATGGAACACAAATGTGGGAGGAGGTGTGATCTACACTTTCTTTGGCACTGATCTGTTAGATCCATCTACCACATCTTGTAGAAGTCAGCCATG